>NW_023144634.1:10909455-11375335 GCF_012932325.1 Thrips palmi
GCAGTGCAACTCTTGCCGGGCCGCACTTTCGCCTGCACCGAGAGGTCGCAGGCCCGCTTACAATGTGGAACCGTCCAACGGTTACACCTTGCCGGCAGTGGGAGGGACAGAGACGGAGCTAGCCGACTCGGAGGCGGCCGCCCTCAGGTAGCGTTATCTTTACGACTATTATCGCGCTACGTGGGGGTTATCCCCCGCAGTATACAAACTTAAAACGCGTCGGTGTCGCGGCCCAGCGGTAAGAATGTTTCGCGCGCATTAGAATATTTCAGAAAGTTCGACGCGCGCGACGCCGCCGTTGCAGACCGCTGTCTCGCGAGGAGGCGCGAGGAGGCGCGGGGCTGCACGGGACGGGGCGCGGCGGAAAAATGGGGTGCGCTGTTTTTATGAGCCGAGGTGGTGGCGAGCGTGGAGGGGCGGGCGGGGGCGGAGAATGCGAGAGGAAGAAGGGGAATTGCAGCACATTTCATTTTTATAGGAGAGCTTTAATCCTCCTTGAAGTTTGGGAAAGGGGAGAATGGCAAGTTTCTAATAAGCTGTGGTCCTCGTAATGTCGGCTCCGTTTTTTGTTTGTCTGCCAAATTGGGAGGGATCGCTGTCTGCCGGCTTGGCGGACGATGGCGGGGCGGGGCGGGGCGGGGCGGGGCGGGGCGGCCGGGACTTGCATGACCGAAATAAAATATTTGATGCGATTAGCAGTGGCGTCGGCTTTGCAGTCAAAGAAAAAGGCTTTCCCCCCAACTGCAAAAAAATCGTACCGAAAAATGATGACATAAATATAATATCCGCACCCTGGTTTGGGAAGTTCAAAATGCATTAGAGCACGCATTAGGAAGATCGTCTTTGAAAACAAAACCGACACACCTGAGACGCATTGCCCTCTGTGATTACTCATAAAGTTTGCCAGCCGTCAGCGAGTAGTGACGGCGTGCAGGCCAGACTCGCACCTGCACTACAAATCATGCTTACGGGCGGAATAACGAGTTTCTGAAAGATCCCCGCATAAATTAATTCCACAGTGTGCCGGCGCGCCCCGACGGCCCGGCGGCCCATCGCGAGAAATTTAATAAGTTGCATTCGCCCCTGTAAACAGATGAGGGGGAGAGAAGCCAGGGACTATCGACTAATATTGTGAAACTTTTTCGCGTTGTTGTGACTCCACGCGCGCCATGTATGATATTGCGAGCGGATATCAGGCGAGGGAGAGAGACAGAGGGAGGCTGGGGCGCGGCGTGTGGGTTCGAGCGGGATAGACGGGGATAGAGGGTGCAGGCTGCGCTTTGTGTACAGGTGCGCTAATTAGACGCCCGCTGCACGCGATAGACGCCAGGGGATAGAGAAGGATAGAGAGGGATAGAGATAGACAAAGGAGCGCGTAGCGCCCCACCTGGTGCACGGCCTGTTAGCTTTAAGGAACCACTTGCCGACTTTGGCCGCGCGGCCGGGCCAGGTCGGGCCAGGCCCCGCACTGGAAAAGTTAGGCAGCGTTACTGTACTGCAGTTCGATGCACAGCCATTGTTGTTGTTGATGATGTTTGTGGGGGACTTTGACATGAATGACAGCCACACGACGATGATGGTCTTGCTTCATCACCACCAGCGTGAAGGATACGCGGCCGTCGTGTCGCGGAAGATGGCGTTCCCGTGTCGTCCTGGTGGTGTGGTGCCCGCCCCGCCCCGCCCCGCCCCACCCCGCCTCCCCGCGGGACGCCAGCTGAGTCTAGCCAGGGGCGGCCGGGGTGCAGCACGGGTCCTGCGGGACCGGCTTGAGGAATCTGCGGCGCGGCGACCCGCCGAGTGAGGGTCAGGTACAGTGTACATCACGCAGGACCTCCCCGACGGCCACTTCCACCGGGGTGGGGTGGGGTGGGGTGGGGCGGAGTAGGGCCCACCTGCGGTCTTGCCGCCACGAGGAGCGAAAAACAAAAACGCGGCCCGCCAACTTGGCGGCGATACCCCGGGCGTCGGTCCCCACGCGGGGTAGCGCCGCCCCCGCGTCCCGCCGCGCCCCCGGAGCGCAAGGAAAGAGGGACGGCGGCGTATGAGCGTCGCAGCGTCGCAGCACCACTGTAAGCGATGCCTTGAGGTTGATACGAATGAATAAATTATCAAGACCGCGAGATTGCGGGCGATGCGCAGGCTCGGCGCAGGCTCGGCGCAGGCTTGGCGCAGGCACCCCTGGGGCCCGGACCGCCTCGGCGAGCTCGAGGCACTTCTTGGAGGGGAGGGGGCGCCGCCTCTGCACTTCGCAGTCGTCGTGGTCGTCGCCGTCGCCGACAAGTGCGGGGCGGGGCGGGGCGGAATGAGGCACCAGCGGGGCAGTGTCGGTGAGGCAGGCACTTTGAAACACACCACAAACCCGCAGCCCGCAGCGCGGTGCCGCGGCGGTCCACGCCGAAAAAAGTTTCTACTGCACCCATGGGGCCAGCACAGCCCTAGCCGGGGCCCTGGCCGGGGATAGGGCGTCAAGACGGCGTGCTCGGGCTGCTCCAGGACCTCGGCGTCCTCCCGGCCGTCCCGACGGGCTGCTTCTTCCAGCTGTCAGCCGCCACTCAGCCCGCACTCCACTCCGGCGTCTTGAGGGTCTTGAGTGGCGCCGGAGCGCGACCGCCAAATCCGCCCGGTCGGTCCCAGGGCGCCCGCCGCCCCGACCACCGCCCCGCCCCGCCACAACCCGCCGGGTGATATAAGTGCGATCATCTGTATTCCATTAATATGAAATAATCCACGGCGGTTGGCGCCAAGACGCGGAGCGGAGGTGTCTGATGTGGGCGAGCGGATAACGCCACGCCGTCGGGGAGGTGCACGCCCTGCACGCCGGGTGCTGATGAGTAGCTTCCCTCCCGGCTCAGCTCATGATCACCACCGCCCCCTTCGGGCCTTCATTCGCCACGCACTCACTTCCTTTCGGTCCCCGACTATAGTCGGGTCCCCGAGGCCCCGGGCCAGGACACGGTGCTCGCCCCGCCCGACTAGTCCGTCCGTCCGTACAGTATTGCCTGGGCTCGCCAAACCGCCCGCGGCGTGGCGTCCCTCTGGTCCGACACACGTCCTGTTCCCTGCTCGCCCTGCTCGCCCTGCAGACCCTCGGAAATAGAGCATCCACCCTTCAGCCCCCAGCCTTCAGGTGCCGCGGGGCAGCGCCGTGCCTACACTCGCCGTGTTTGAACGCGTGGGCATCAAAGACGACCGTCATGGAGGGGGACTTCCCCGTCGACCGCCAGGTAGGCAGCACCGCGTCGACAGCGCTCCCGGAGGATGCCTCGTCCTTACACTCCGACCTCTCTCTCTCTCTCTCTCTCTCTCTCTCTCTCTCTCTCTCTCCTCTCTCTCTCTCTCTCTCTCTCTCTCTCTCTCTCTCTCTCTCTCTCTCTCTCTCTCTCTCTCTCTCACCAACGCCGCGCGCCCCATGAGTGCGAGAGGGACAGAGCGTGAGGAATCGACCCTCTGGGCCACACATGATCGGCTTCGGGTATTCCCTCGGAGATGAATATGAAATTGAAGAGGAGGAAGCGAGCGAGAGACAGACGTGCCGACGAGGAAGGCGGAGAGGGAGGTGCTCAGAAGGTCAGGGCCAGCAGACTGATTCCGAGAGACGTCACTCTGTCTCACTCGCACTCATGGGGCGTGCCATATGTGTGCGAGAGAGACAGAGAGACTCTCGGAATCAGTCTGCGGAGCGCCATTGCCGCCATTCCAACGGCTTGAGATGGTCGGAGTTGGCTCCGTTCGGCGAGATCTTGGCAAATGCCGGGCGTGACGTCATCAAACGCGCGCGTGTGTGTGAGAGAGAGACGGAGGGAGAGGGAAGGAGAGAGGGAAAGAGAGAGAGAGGGGGGGAGGGAAGCCGCAATAAAAAAAGCAAAGTGATCTGCGAGCCCCGCGGCACGCAGTGTGTCCTGGCTGATGGCGGGGATGGGGGTGGAAAAAAAGCCGATTTGGCTGCGTGAATTTTAGCAGTGTGATTGGCCCGGTCCCCTCCGCGCCACATCAGTCTCGGGAAAAGTCTCGGGGAATCTCGTTTCCGTGCGATCGAGGTCAGGCGAGCCAGCGTCCCGGCCCGGCCGGGCCTCGGGTGTTATGTGGCGCCAGCACGGCTAGCACCTGACGCGGCCTGCATGCGCGATGGGCAAGCGGCAAGCCCGGGCAAGCCAGTGGCTCAGAGCTCAGCCACATCGAAGCCTTCTTCGAATCGATCACAACTGGCCCGAGGTTACCCTAAAAAAAAAAACTTTCCAAATTAATTGCATTTTTTTTTCGAAATCTTCTTTAGTTGGCAACAGTTTTCCCCGCGCTTCGCTCATTTCTTGGCGCTTCTTTCCCGCCGCGCTAAGTTGTCAGCCCGAAAATAAGCTTACTTGTTCGCGGACTCGTCGACAAAATACGCAAAACGAGCATTTACCGCCCCTTCAGACTTCCAGTCCTTCAGAGGGCACGCACCGCCGTCGCCCTGCCCTCGCACGCAGCCTACGTCTGGCCAACTCATCTTAGGACCAATTACCTTCCATATTATGTTCAAGGGCTCTCGCTAACTTAGTTCACTCTTTTTATTTTATTTTTTTACTTTTTTCCGCCCCGCTCCGAGATGAATATGCAAAAATACGGCGTGGTCCTTTTTGTCCACGGTTGTGTCGTTGACTCTCACTCTCTCTCACTCTCTCTCACACTCTCTCACTCTCACTCAGGGCGGAGACCGACAATCATCATGTGGTGAGCATCGGCGGCGCAGCGGAACGAAAATCAGGAGTCTCTTCAGCCGCGCTGCTGCCAGCTCCGGCGGGGGGGATCTTGTGATAAACGCTAATTTGGCATTCCCTTCACTTTCACCGAGACGCGCTCTGCACACACCCTTTAAAAGTTGGCGCGCAAGACGTCCGTTTGGAAACACACAAATACAGACACAAATTGTCCTGATTCAATATTTCCCCGCCGAAAATAAAGTTCTCGCTATTGACTGTAGGCCGTCTGGCTGTCGCGCACGCCGCGTCGCCGTCCGTCTCGGGCGCGGAATTCAAATTTTGGCGCGCCGGGCCGCGGACGACGACGGCACACTGTTTCAACATTTCAACTGGAGGAAGGAAAAATGGACGGCATGGACGGGCGACCGGGCCGGGCGTGCCTCCATAGTAATTGGTAATTTTGCCACTTCCTCTGCTGCGGCTACTATGGAGTCCTCGGGGCCCAGCAGGGCAAGCGGAGCTGGCGGAGCAGGCCCGGGGACCCCCTCAGCATTCAGAGAGGGGACGCACAGTGGGCCAGAAGACCGGTGGAGGCGGACAAAACTCTAGAGGCGTTTTGAGCTCCAGAGTCGCTTAACTGGCCTCGAACCGAACGTGTGACCCCACCAACGGATTCATCATTCGGAGAGCAATCCATTGGTGGGGTCACACGTTCGGTTCGAGTCCTATTTAGCGACTCTGGAGCTCAAAACGGGTCTAGAGTTTTGTCCGCCCCCACCGGTCTTCTGGCCCACTGTGGGACGCAGGGGGTGGGGGCTGCGGGGGCCGCGGGGGCTGCGGGGGCTGCGGGGGCTGCGGGGGCGCTCGCCGACCGGCCGAGAGGACATGGCATCGGAAGGAACTAACGGTCTGGGAAGAGCAGAGCGTCGACTCGTGCGGCGAATTCTTAAGCGGGCGACACCGAAAAAAGAGTGGCAATCCAAATAAAGGGGCGGGCCGGCCGTTAGAGGCGCACCGAGCCGAACAGGCAGTGCGACAAAGACACGATCGCCGATGATTCACGCCCCGGTGCCGCTAATTGAATGAAAAGAGTGCGAGCAGTGCGCCCGCCTCGAAGATGATCAGCGGCGAGTTGGCGAGCAAAGGGAGACATGACCGGCATGCAAAACAAAGCCTGATTTTTTTTTTCGGAAAATCGAGTAGTGTTTGAATCAGCACTATCACTTTTCCCCCCTCATTCTTGATTTCATTACAAGACTCTTTCATTTTCGTGCCCCATTGCCTTGTAGGTCCCGCGAAAAGGCGGAAGTAGAGAGGGCGTTCTCCAGCGGGGCTCCAGCGGGGCTCCAGCGGGGCTCCACGGCGGGGGCGGTGAGAGGTTCCGCGTCCACGGCAGGACTCATATTTGTGTCCGTGAGAGAGGGAGAGTCAGACAAACACAGCGAGAGGAAGTCGCAGGGCGGAGCAGGAGCAGCAAAGCCGAGACAAGTAGCGCAAGGCAGTGTGTCCACACACGCAACACACACACACACACACACACACACGGGCATAAAAGACACAAACACACACACAACGCGGTACGCACAAAGCACATAGACTGGCAGCACATACAGTACACAGCGATAATAGGCCGTTTGCACGTCCCAAGTTTTTTGAAACGGAAAATAAAAGGTGAAATACGCGGTGCGCCGTCAGTGCGTCACCCGGGACCGGGAATTTATTACTCTATTAGGGCGAACAAACTATATAGAGACCGAGGCCGTCCGTCGGCTTACCCCACATGGGGAGGGTTGACTTTCTAAGCCTCCGTACCACACCAGCAGACGCTCGCCTGGTTTTTTTTCTCTTTTCTTTACTGCGCCAGTTGCTGTTGTTGCGTGTTTTTAAGGCCTTATGTGCGTCGCGGCGGTCTAGACGGCAAATCCGACCGACTCCCCAGCAGCTCAACGCGGGCAATCCAGCGTCAGTGCGTCGGGAGGAGAGAGGGAGGGGGAGGGAGGGAGGGGGAGGGAGGGCTATCTCGCCCTGCTTGGCTGCCCGATCACGAGAAGGGTATCAAGTCGCCCCGCCGTCTTCCGGCCTTCCAGTGTCCCAGCGACTCCAACCAGGCTTCACTAACGGGTGGCACGGGTGACGAGCGGACGAAGCGCGGCCTTGGCACAGTGTTATCCGCACTCGCTGCACCCGTGCCGTAGCACACTAGTGGGCCGGATAACCGGTGGACGCGGACAAAACTCTTGACGCGTTTTGAGCTCCAGAGTCGCTAAACAGGCCTCGAAACGAACGTGTGACCCCCACCAATGGATTGCTCTCCGAACGAGGAATCCATTGGTGGGGTCACACGCTCGGTTCGAGTCCAGTTTAGCGACTCTGGAGCTCAAAACGCGTCTGGCATTTTGCCGCCGGCGCCGGTTTTCTGTCCCACTTTGCGGCGGCAAGGTCCAGCATTCAGTTTCCAGTGTAGGCTGCAAACACAGCATGGAGGCGGCGGGGCGGGCACGCCTCTGGACGTCGCTTCTGGACGGCCAGACGGCCCAGTGCCTCTGCCTCGCTCAGCCCAGCGCGGCCCAGCGCGGCCCAGAGCGCCACCCGACCGGCCAAACGTGCAATGGAGACAAATTGCGACGTGTCAAATAGCGAACTGCGGATGGGGCCCGCCGCGCCGCCGCCCTTTCGCCGCGACCCCACCCCGCAGGGCCCCCGCAGGGCCCCCGCAGGGCCTACCCTTTTATGTGTGGAGTCGAAAAGGCCCCAGGAAAGGGAACGCGGCGGAGCATGCGTCGCGTTTTACGTTTTATTTTCAGAGTTTTCCGAAAAAATAAAACTGCGGAATGACGCCGAACGTGAAAAACAATGTAGGGACGCGTTCTGCGAACAGTGTACTCGTCGTGCCAATAGGTGGGGCGAGCGCAGCGCCCCCTGGGGGGCTCATCAGGCGGCAAATCACCGAATGCAATAAACGCGGTCGTACACCAGCGCCGCGCGCGGCCGCGCCACCCCGTTAAATGTCACACAACTCGTCCCTGGAGGCCCGCAGGCCCGGACTCGGCCCGGACACACCGCGCTCGAAATGAAAGGGATGCGCCGCATTACTGGGGACTTCATCTCTCTCGGCCCTTCCCGTTCATTGGCTGTTAGGGGGAAGTACACTGGAAAGTGTGCAAGAAATATAATAGAACAAAGCAGAGACAAAAAAGAGTCTTTTTTGTTCAAAAATCTAATCCGCCCGAAACAGATGGTTGCTTGCTGGCGAATGATCAGAACGAATGCAAAATTTAGCAAACCCTACAACTTTTCTTTGTTTTATATTTTCAGAAAAATATTTTCGCAGTTTCAAAATTACTGCGATGGCGCAATCCCCCGGACCTGTGGACGCGGCCACGCAGCCACATCCCTTTCGTAAACTTGGCGTTCTCATCCGGGGGGACCGTTCGGACGGCACGGACGACCCCGTGTCCACTGCAAGGGCTAACACACCGTCTTTACCTTGGCCAAAATATGAACCCGCCCAGCGCCACGGTAAGGCGAGGCACGGCACGACTCGGCCACGGGCCGCCGCCCGTACTCCACTAAGAGTTACTGAAGACTGCGACGCTGCGACGCCTACCCGGAGGGCGGCCACAATAAACCGACGAGGGTCCAGAATCACCCTCTTCTCCGCCTCCACGGTGAGGGGGACCGCCAGCGGGGGGTCGGTGGCGCGGAGGGGCCGGTGGCTGAGAGGGTGGGGGGGAGCAAAAATTGCAGCTCCGTGAACAGCACATTTGCACGAGTCCGGTCGGCCCAGGCCGCGCCAGGCCAACTCAAATCCAATTAAAAATAACAACGCCCACGAATCAGCTGCTTATTTGCAAGTAATCAAAAAGTCCATTCGCCGTAAGTGTTCGAAGGCGGTGCCGGCGAGGGGAGGGGCATAAAGGAGCAGGGCGAAAAAGAAGGCGACCTCAGTAATGGCGCTCTTGTGCGACTCTTCTCGGCCTCGGCCACGGCGGGGCAGGGCAGGGCACGGCACGGCACGGCCAGCAATGGCAATCAGAGGCCACGCTATCAGCCACAACTGCGACGCGCGCGCCCCGCGCGGACACTTCAGGAACGTGCGGTGGCAAATGTAAGGCGGTAAAGGTGACCCCCAAAAAATCATTTCACCTCAAAGTTTTAAATTCTTTTTTCCCCGCCGCTTTTGTTTTTGTTTCTGACCGTAAGGTCTGCTGATGATCACAAAGGGCTTGGAGTACGAGACGGACACACGGCCGAGAATCATGCCGAGCAGAAACAGAATGCGGAATGACTGAGCACTGTGTGTGTGTGTGTGGGTGTGTGTGTGTGTGTGTGTGTGTGTGTGTGTGCGTGTGTGCGTGTGTGAGTGAGCCAGAAATAAAAGTAATCACGACAAGCAGCCGCGCGCTGATGAGCTGGAATAATTAACTCGCGCGTTAAGACCGCCGGTGAAAAATGCAGCTCGCCTTTCACGCGACGCGGCCCTGATGAAAAACGCGCGCAATTGTCCTCACCTGGACTCGTTGTGTGTGTGTCTGTGTCTGTGTGTGTCTGTGTGTGTGAATGTTGGTGAGTGAGCGTGCGGACTATGAGCTACGGGCTAGCGGCGCGAGTGTGCGTGTTTTCGTACCTTTTGTGCAGTGTGTGTGTGTGTTTGTCTCGCGCTGTTTGCGTAAGTGTTCCCGGTGTGATACGGGCCGCCTTTATCCGCCCCGTGCTTGTTGGGAGTTCGGAAAGAAGTATTTGTAGAAGCGATGCGCGCTGCGCTGGTAGCGCGGCGAGCGCCTGTGGCGTAGCCTAGCCCGCCGCGCGGCACTGTCCCGCGGGCCGGCCTATGCTGCAGGCGTTAGCTGCCGCCGCCTGCGGCTGGCGCTGGCGCTCGCCGCGCCGAGACGGAATGGAACCGCACCGTTTTTTCGGACCGCGCCTTTTGGCCCCGCAGAAAAGAAAGTGGAAAGAAAATTATTGAGCAGTGGCGGGCGGCCTTTCGATACAGGGTCCGCTGAAAAGTTTCGGCCTCAATGGGGTTTTCATTAGAGTCCCGGCCTCCTCATCCCACCACGCCCCGCGCCGCCCCGCGCCAGCCCAGCCCGGCAGCAGACGGCATGGCTCACTATTTCCCTCGTTCTCCTTATTCCTTTCTTCCCGTTTCTTTTCTCTCTTGTCATTAAATCCGAGAAAGAATGTTATTACTTTTTAATTAGTGCGGAAATCAAACTTCCCGCGCTGCGACAAAGGCATGGCGAAAAGCGGAGGACCCCCCCCCCCCTTCTCCCTCTCTCTCTCTCTCTCTCTCCCCCTTTTCTCTTTTTCCTCCCTCTCTCTCTCTCTCCCCTCTCTCTCTCTTTTCCCCTTCCTCCCCCTCGGCGGGTTGCGCGAGAAAGACACTGAATGGGATATAAACTGAGATTGGGTCATTTCAATTCGAAAGCAAACAATAACACGCAATTTCATGAGCCGGGCGTGCGCCGATCCGAGCGGCAGTGCTGGTGCACTGTGAGGCGTTGCGTGGCATGGCGTGGCGTGGCGTGGCTCGGCGTGGTGTGGCGTGGAGGAAAGGAGAGTGAATGGCAGCGAAATATTCATGGGCAATACGATACGTGACCATCAACGCGGGACCGGTGAGGTGACCGATCAGTGACCAGTCGAGCGCCGCCATGAATCATATATGGGGCAAGGCGGTGGTGGCCAGCGGCCGGCGAGTATGAAAAATCCATGCGCGCTGCTGCGTGTGTTGGGGCGAGGCGGGCGAGGCAGCCGCCACGCACCGGGCCGGCCGGAGACACAGTGCCCCAGTGGGGCGTGGAGGAGGCGAGATAGTGCGTGGGCGGCGCGGGGGCGGCGCGGGGGCGCCAGGGCGGCGCGATGGTGTCGCTGTGTTTCTCCGGCATGACACGCTATAAATTAGAGGCAGACGATGACTCCCCGAGATAATCCTCTGGGCGTGGCGGCCAGCCGAGTCAGGCAGGCCGACGTGTTGCTGAGGGGCACACTGCACTGGGGCGCTGGGGCACTGCCAGGGCACTGCCAGGGCACTGCCCTCGCGGTGGCCTTTCTAAAACGCGCCGCGGAAGCGACTACACCCCCTGGGACTCCCCACCGGGGACAGCCAAAGGAGCAGGCAGGCAGGCTGGCAGGCAGGCAGCCCATAACTGGCCGAGACGAAAAGTAGACATTAATTCAATTCGCTCCGCCTATTAGCCGCGGCAATTATTTTCATTGCAGATACCTTTTGTTCTCCTCCTTCCGCCTCGACCTGCCCGCTTCCGCCTTTTGTCCCGCCCCAGTGTAGGGGCGTTTCCATCAGGGCTAGGGCTGGCAGTGCCGTGCCAGGCCGCGCCAAGTCGCGTCGCGGAGCGCAAGCGCAGCTCAAGGCGCAGCCGCCCAGCCCTAGCGCGGCAATACCCTCTCCAATACCCTCTTATACTTGTGTTCCACCTCTAGGGAAATTAGCGACCACGACGGCATCTCACGGCTAGCTTCACCCCTCCCCCTGCCTATCTCTCCCTCCCTCCCCCCCCCTCTCTCTCTCTCCCTCTCTCTCTCTCTCTCTCTCTCTCTCTCTCTCTCTCTCTCTCTCTCTCTCTCTCTCTCTCTCTCTCTCTCTCTCTCTCTCTCTCCCAGCCCGGCCACCATGACCGCCCTTCAGAGGCCCCCAGTGCTCTTAGAAATAATTGCCCGCCCGTACCCGCCCCCCGCTCGCCGGGACGAAAAACAAAACGCGGATCCGGTATTCGAACCCGGCACCCGGCCCGCTCCGGGACGACGACTGCGAACGAGCGCGCGGCCCTTCTGGCCCTTCTGGAGGTGGCACCCGGCGCCCCCGGCCGTTTGGCGGGTCGTCTGGCCGTCTGACTGGAAGATGGATGTGCCCCGAGCCAATACAGCCGGGCGAGGCCGCGGAGTCACGCCGTCGCGCTGTCTCTCTCGCACTCCGTGCGGCGTCCCGGCGGGTGCGAGAGAGACAGAGCGCTTTGGGACGCGGCCCGTGAGACGCCGCGCCAACAAGTGCGACTTCCTTGTCCCAGCACACTGCCGCGCCGCGCCGTGGCGAGCAGAGCCGAGCAGAGCCAACGCAGTTATGCCGTCGCCTCGGTTCTCGTCGTCCTCGTCCTCGTCGATTCAGAGGTACTTCGGCGTTTGATGGATTCGACTGCGCGACGCTTTTTGTCGCGTCGCGAGGCGCGGCGGCACTACTACTCGGAGATGGAACGGAACGCCTGTCTGCCACACTGCGAAGGACGCCACGGGCCACGGCACTGTTAACACAATTAGGTCGATTCAACGCTAAAATTCGGTTCATTTTCTAATCATTTTGTGTTAAACTTATACTGCAAGCCGATTTGATTTCCTTTTCAGTGAGCGGAACAGCTTGACGGATACCTTGCCAATTTCAAAAGACACTTCTCTGACACATTCCTAATTTTTCGAAAACAGATCACTAGATAGTACACTGTTGCATGTTTACTTTTTTCAGTGGGTTGTCGGTCCAGACTGTGCCGACACTGGAAGAGCTCTGCGACTGGGCGCGACCCGGCGCCCCCGGGCCCCCACACAAAGAGACAGGCGCGTCTCGGGGCCCCCGTTCGCTCTAGCGCGCGTGGGTCGAATAATTTATTTGTAATCAATTCCAATTAGAGACGAGAGGAGGCTTATCGCAAGAACACACTAATCAATTATCATTAAGCGCGTAGTTTATTCGCGAGAGATAAGGAAGCCGACTGCGCACCTTCCCCCCCCCCTTTCCCCCTCCCCCTAAAACAGTTAATGCCCCGTGATCAAATTAGTCGCCAGCGTCCGGGACGGCGTCCGCGTGGTCCGCGGGGGCAGCGCTCCGTCTGAGTCGTTTTCGTCGCTCCGTCTCTCTCGCACTCACGAGGCGTCCCGTGTGGGTGCGAGAGAGACAGAGCGACGACTCTCGGAATCAGTCTGCCGGGCCTGGACCGCCTGGGCCGATGAAAAGGACGAATTCCTGGAGGACGAGGCCCGGCGAGGCACGAGGTGAAAGGGAAAGGAAACACGAGGATAATGGGACAGAATAATAATTGTTTATTTTCAAAGCAGCTTGAGCCGAGCTCGCCAAAGAAAACTGCAACAATTTATTTATCGGTGGGTGCTTACAACAATCATTTTAGCAAAATTTTCAAAATAACGGAAAAAGATGAAGAGTTTAAAATTTTTGTGAGATTTTCAAATCTTTTCGATTTTAAGTTGTTTTTTTCGAATCATTATTTTTTAAGTCAATGAACTGCTGCGTTATGGGTAGTTTCAATCACCACCCCCTCCGTATAGACCTTTCTTCCTGCTCTGGATGGACCGCCACCGGCCGAGGTGGACGTCAATGATCGAAACGACGTCAACGACGACGACGGCGAGCTCGGCGGGGGCGGGGCGAGGCCAAAAGCAAGCCCGGCCGGGCGTGGCAAGAAAGCCAGTGAGGGAGACACGTCACTGCGAATGCCTGAAAGGGCCCGCCTACGCCTCCCCCCCCCCCGCTCCTTTCTTTCAGCCGCTAATTTCCTGTCGCACAGGCCTATCTATCAATTCATCACTCTGTCTGGGCCTTTTCTTAGGAAGTGGCAAAAAAGGACGGCAGCAGCGGCGCGGCTCCGGGGAGGGAGAGAGAGAGGGGGGGGGGCGCAGCAGCGAAGAGATTTCGGCCCGCCTGGCTTTCATGCGGCACAGGTAAGGCCACCGTTATAAGGCAAGTTCTTTGATGTAAAACTCCCGTGTCTGTAGAGCGAGTATATGCCTCTGCAGAGGTGTGTGTGTGTGCGCGTGTGTTACAGTGTGACACGAAAAAAGAGGGCCGTGCTGCCGGGGAATGACCATGCCGGGCCGTAAGAGGCCGAGCTAATTTCATGAGGAACGCGCGCTGCCAGCGTGCTGCCAGCTCGGTCTGCACCGCCGTGGACGGCACAGTGTAAGTACGGTGCGATGCCTCGTGCCTCGGCCCCCGACTGCCCCCGACTGCCCCCGGCGTGCCTCCTTTTCCTCTGCCCCCGGGGGCGGCCAGCCCGAGCAGGCAGCCAGGCACCCTCGCTGTCACTCGCCATTACGCCACGACGCCTGACGTCCCTTTGTTTTGGGCCGCCTGGCCGCCCGCCTGGCCCGCCTGCGTCTGGCAAGGGCGCACCACTGTAACGACGCTGCAGACTGATTCCGAGAGTCGCTTTCGTCGCTGCGTCTCTGTCGCACTCACGCGCCGTCCCGTATGAGAGCGAGAGAGATAGGGCGACACGACCACCTTCTTGTGGAGCGGGATGAGACAAACATGCACGTCACAGATTCAAATTTTCGTTCTCATCAGCGGGTAAGAATTTACAGTTGCCTCCATTTTTTTTGTCGTTGTGGCCTGTGTTTATTGGTGAATTTGTTTACAGGCAGGTCGTCCTTGGAGCGCCACGGCGTACGTTGAATCAAGGCGTGCCTGGCTGGCTGCCTGGCTGGCGATGGTTAGCGCCCCGAGGTGCGTCGCGGCTGTTACCGGCCTCCTGCTCTATCTCGTCCGCCGCTCCGCCTCGCTCCGCCGCCATCCCCGTCGTCGTCGCCGCCTTCTTAAAGGGCCAATGAAATTATGCAAGGAGTGACTCCCTGCTCTGAATTATTCATCAAGTTCCTCTGTGTCTTCGCTGTGTCTCTGCGGAGCGCGGCACGGCGCGCCCCGCCAGTTTGAAATTCCCGCGTACGCATCATATTTGCGTTTCCGCGTCCGCCGGACCGCCGCGCCCGCGGCCTGTGTGTCCGGGAAACGGATATTGCCCAACAGGCTTACCTCAGTTGGCCCAGTCTCCACAGTGCGCGGAACGAGTATCGACTGAGAAATTTGAAGGGAAAAGGAAAAAAATTTGAACTCTACACCCCCTCCCCAGTCTTAATGGGGAGGCCTCCTGCTTTACTTCGGTGTTCGGGATGGGAACCGGTGCTATCAGGTACCTGGGGTTAATCCCGTCAGCGACCCAAGCGTTCGCCGGGGGACCCAGTAGGACCCCAAAGCTCAGGCAGTAGGGTGAGAGCACCCAGTACGAAGCTCTTTGAGGGGCGGGACGTAGAGTGAGACGACAGAGAGACAGAGAGAGACTCAGACAGAGAAGAGGTTTGGTGGGAGCTTCTTGTTTTCGTAGGGTTGGTTGTGTACCCCATGGTACCCCCACTGTCCGGCGCTCCCGTACCGAACATACAGCGTTTTAGGCCAGCTTCAAAGGACTTATCATCGCCTCCCCGACGAGTCAAGGAGGCACCACCCGCAACCACACACCGGATGGTCTGGATTGATGGATCAAATACTCCATCGCTCCAGTGCCGAGGCCAACCCGCCGAAGCGGATTGCTTTTTAGACACCCACAGCGGAGTGGCCAGGTGAATGTGACTCTGACCACTACGCTATCACGCTTGTACGTCTGGCAGCGTGTTGGACGACGGGTTTGAGTTGCACTGGGAGGAAGGCGGTCGAAAAATGTAATGAAATGATGGGATTCGATCCCCGGACCCCGCCATCGGGATCACACGACTTTACGCTCTCGGCCACCACGGCCCATGATGAGGGGATCGGCGTGAGGTGGGTTCTTGACGCAACAGGACTCGACCGACCCGGTCAAAATTTCGCAAGAAGTTGGGGGAGTCGAACCGCCGACCCTAGCATTGGGAACCGACGCCTCTACTCCCTGGACCACCACGTCCCATGCACGGAGTGGGCTCACGTTCACGGGTTTCAACCGCACTGGGTGAGGCAGTAAAATTAAATGGAAATATTTGTTAGGAGTCGAACCTCCGGCATGTGGGTCTGTTGCACACGGCTCCGCTCGGATGGCCTCGAACCACCACCCTTAGGATAGTAAGTCGAAAAAACGTATGTGACGCTGGTATTCGAACGCCCGCCTGCGGTAACTCGATCCCACGTCTCTAACCTCTCGGCTATCACAGCAGTTGTGAAACGCGACGGATCATCTGCTTTCATTAACGTTCGTTGAATGAGATTTTTCTTTATACTTTTGTGAGTGTCTTGCCTGTGTACTTGGCACTTTCGAAATTACCGAGTTTGGTCGGTCACGCCAGGCGTGCTACACTGCAAGTGCGCGAGTGTCGCCCTGGCCGCCGGTCACTCGCGCGCGTGCCGCGTGGCGGCGCGCTTGTCTCTCTCGCACTCGTGGGGCTGGCCGCGGGGGTGCCGCGCGCCATCCATCCGGGCGACGCGATAATTACTAATATGCCGACGCCCCCCGGCGCGGCGACCGTGGCGACCGCGGCGACGCCCCGCGGGGCCCGCGTCACCCGTCAGCCCTGTCACCCTCACCCTTTGCAGGCCGCGGGCAGTGATGTGTGTGTGTGTGTGTGTGTGTGTGTGTGTGTGTGGCGCGCCTCCCCTCTCATCCCACAGTCCATCCCTACGAAGGGTAGCACCACTGGGGTGAGGGGGTGGCGGGGATGGGGTGGTCGTTCAGAGCGTGCTCCACCTGATCGGGAGAGGCCCCTTTGCCCCAGTAATTAGTTCAATAACCTTTATGAACGGATGCCCCCCCCTCCCTTCCCACCACCATTTTGCAATTTCACCGTGAAATAAAAGAGATAATTCTATTCCGAGCACTATATTAGCTCCCGGCTCGTCAGCGACCCGTGGCCACGGGCGGTCGGCAGCGTGCTCGCAGTCGCAAAAATGTCGTCAGCCGGGCAGGCAGGCAGCCAGGCAGCCAGCCAGGCAGCCAGCCGATTGCGAAGCGGAATCTCCAGCGCGCACTGCCCGCGTTCCAGCAGCTCCAGCCGCTCCAGCCGCCGCCCCTGACGACGCCGACGACGCCGACGAGACGCTGAAAAGCCAGAAAATGAGACAGAAGGCCTGCGGGAATTTACATGAGGCGGGGGTGGGGGGCCGACAGAAAAAGGGCGAGCGCCGACCCCGTCGCCCCCTCCTGCCCCCAGCCCCCTCCCGCGGAGAGCGCGACCATAATGGAGGGCTTAAATGAAGAGAGACCAGCGCAATGATAGCCCCGGGGCTGGACGTACGCAGCGCGGGGCGGGGCGGGGCGGGGCGGGGCGGGGCGGGGCGGGGAAAGGGTGAAATTATAGGGTGAGAAGGGCGCTGCGGAATGCAAGTGCCATCCCCCTCCCCCCGGTGTCCCCAGAGGCTGGACGGGCTGGCCGTGGCGTGGCGCGCCTCTCCCGCAATGTTTTTAATTTGGCCGGTCGCCGCGGGCAGGACGGCCAGGCCGCTCCAGGGCGCTCCAGGCCGCTCCAGCTCCAGGCCGCGCGCTGCGCCGTTTCTCATGCCGGCGTGGCGCGGCGGGTGAACGACCCGCTGAAGGCCGTGGACGCGGCCGCGCGCGCCAGGTGCACGGACACGGGGTGCATGCCGACGACGAGGACGTGGAGGCCGCGAGGCGCCGCGGAAGTCCATTAGCCCCGCAGCAAATAGGCTGCCGATGACTCCGGGGTCGCCGCCAGGCCACTGCACTGGCAAACTGGGCACCGCGCCGCTCCATAACGCCGTGATGGCCGTGGGCCCCGTAATGGGCCTAACTACCGCCGCAAGCCGGCGGACCTCGGCGGCCTCCTTGCCCCGCCAATTATGTCGGTATTTGGCCGCATTTGGCACGGAACGCCCGCCCCGCCCCATTGGTCAGGCGTTGGCACCGCCACCTCTGGCACCGCACTGGTTCGCGGTCGCCGGGTGGGGTGGTGGCGCGCGCTCACGCCGCACCTGCAGGTGGTGGTGTGTTTGCATGTACAGTGTGAGTGTGTGCGTGTGTGTGACGCGCCACCTGCCGCGTGTCACTACCGGACCCGACCACAGCTGCACAGGTGCATGGCGTGCGGTGGAGCTGTGGAACTAGAACAAGGCCCTGCGCTACCAGCACAACATCTTCTTTCAAAATAAAAAGAAAAAAAAACATTCAAATTCTGCAGGCAGAACAGACGAGAACCAATGACAGCGTCCGAATAATTTTTCTTCTCTTTTTTCGGATGGAATTGATCCTGACGGTGTACGTGTTGGCGGTGCAGGGTATTACGCTGGAATTGTTGCGTCCAGGAAGGGAGGAGTGATCGCTTGCGGTGTGGCGAACGGGGAGGGGGGAAGGGGGCAGTTGACTGGTCACATATGGCGTGGGAGGCTGGCCGAGGCTGGCCGAGGCCGGCAGGGGCCGGCAGGGGCCGTGCCGGCCGTGTGTGAGAGGGGACCGGAGGGGACACAGGCCTCCTGCTTTAATTGCATGCAGATGTAGAGCAGTCAGGCCGTACCGTGCCGCATCGCCGCATCGACAGGCCGAGGCCGGGCAGGCAGGCCGCAATTATAGAACGTGCGAAGCAGACGCCCTTTGTGTGTTCGGATCACTGGGGGGCCGAGCGAGGCGGGGCGGGGCGGGGCGGGGCGGGGCGAGGGGCCGAAGGGTTCAACCATGGCGGAGTCACGAGGGGACTGGCGCCAGGGGACGGTGCGTCACCACGCAGGACCAACAGTGTGGTGGTCACTGACCGCAGTTTCACGCACATCCCACAGTGGGCCAGAAGACCGGTGGAGGCGGCAAAAACATCTAGACGCGTTTTGAGCTCCAGAGTCGCTAAATGGGACTCGAACCGAACGTGTGACCCCACCAATGGATTGCTCTCCGAATGATGAATCCATTAGTGGGGGTCACACGTCCGGTTCGAGTCCCGTAAAGCGACTCTGAAGCTAAAAACGCGTCTAGAATTTTGGCTGCCTCCGCCGCTCTTCTGGCCCACTGTGCGTCCTTAGCGCGTGTGGTCCAGTAGCCAGGCGCCGCGAACACCAACGGTGCGGTGGAGTCCTATGGATCCTTGACATCCCTGACATCCCTGACGCGATGTATTCTTCGTTTTTCGTAATTATCTAGCGAGGCCGGCCGGCCGGCACAGCCGCCGGTCATGGAGCCTGATACGAGTCCGGTCCCCGGGGAGGGCGGCGCGGCAGCACAACAGCATGCAAACGACACTTTGCGACTCCCACCCCCACCCCCGCCCCCACCCCGCCTGCTGCACCGCCCCGGTGCGCGCGGTGTCCGTGGCAGGGAACTAAATGAACGAGCCGGACGCGAAATGAATGACATGAAATAATAACTGAAATGTGTTGACCAAGGGGCGGCGGGGGTGGACCCCGGCCCCGCCCCAGCAGGCAGGCAGGCAGGCAGGCAGCACGGCCGGTTAGGCCAATCGTAATGAAAGCCAGGGGCGGCCGGCTCCTGGAGGACGTCGTCGAGGGGACGTTGCCGTCGGAGAGGACGACGCGGAGGGGGTTGTGCCAATGTATGGAGTGGCGGGGAGGGCGATCGCGTCCCCGGCCACCAAGGCTCACTCCGCAGGGCCGCTCCATCGCTCTGTCTCTCTCGCACCCGTGCGGGACGCCCCGGGAGTGCGACAGGGACGGGGCGATCCGGAATCAGCCGGCAGATAGGGCGGTTTGGCAAATGGGGATGCATCCGTCATGCTATCGGACGTATCTGTGCGCTGCCGCCGTGCCGCCGTGCCGTCCCCACGGCTCCATCCAGCCGAGCGCTTACCCCCTCCACGATACCAACCGACAACCACCGCCGTGCATTACCTACCCTCTTAATGCTTTCCCATATCTTCACCCGGCGCCGCTAGCTGCAATCGTATTTGTTGTTGTTTGCGACTCCTTGTTTGTCCTTTTTGAGCCACGACAGTGTATCCCTTCGGCGTCTTCTCCTCCACAGGCAGCACCACCGGCAGATCTGATTCATTCTCGCAGTCTGATTCTAAGAGTCGGTTTCGTCGCTCTGTCTCTCTCGCACCTCAACGGGGCGCCCCATGGGTGCGAGAGAGACAGCGCGACTGCTGACCCACTGGGCGCCGCCATCAATTACTGTTCGGCGGAGGGGACGTCGACGGCGAGGTCGTATGCGCGCGGTCGCTGTCATCCGGGACACGCACTGATAGTGCGGCCACACTCGAAAAAAAATCTCATTCAACGAACGTTAATGAAAGCAGATGATCCGTCGCGTTTCACATCTGCTGTGATAGCCGAGAGGTTAGAGACGTGGGATCGAGTTACCGCAGGCGGGCGTTCGAATACCAGCGTCACATACGTTTTTTCGACTTACTATCCTAAGGGTGGTGGTTCGAGGCCATCCGAGCGGAGCCGTGTGCAACAGACCCACATGCCGGAGGTTCGACTCCTAACAAATATTTCCATTTAATTTTACTGCCTCACCCAGTGCGGTTGAAACCCGTGAACGTGAGCCCACTCCGTGCATGGGACGTGGTGGTCCTCGGAGTAGAGGCGTCGGTTTCCAATGCTTGGGTCGGCGGTTCGACTCCCCCAACTTCTTGCGAAATTTTGACCGGGTCGGTCGAGTCCTGTTGCGTCAAGAACCCACCTCACGCCGATCTCCTCATCAAGGGCCGTGGTGGCCGAGAGCGTAAAGTCGTGTGATCCCGATGGCGGGGTCCGGGGATCGAATCTCATCATTTCATTACATTTTTCGACTGCCTTCCTCCCACTGCAACTCAAACCCGTCGTCCAACACGCTGCCAGACGTACAAGCGTGATAGCGTAGTGGTCAGAGTCACATTCACCTGGCCACTCCGCTGTGGGTGTCTAAAAAGCAATCCGCTTCGGCGGGTTGGCCTCGGCACTGGAGCGATGGAGTATTTGATCCATCAATCCAGACCATCCGGTGTGTGGTTGCGGGTGGTGCCTCCTTGACTCGTCGGGGAGGCGATGATAAGTCCTTTGAAGCTGGCCTAAAACGCTGTATGTTCGTTCGGTACGGGAGCGCCGGACAGTGGGGGTACCATGGGGTACACAACCAACCCTACGAAAACAAGAAGCTCCCACCAAACCTCTTCTCTGTCTGAGTCTCTCTCTGTCTCTCTGTCGTCTCACTCTACGTCCCGCCCCTCAAAGAGCTTCGTACTGGGTGCTCTCACCCTACTGCCTGAGCTTTGGGGTCCTACTGGGTCCCCCGGCGAACGCTTGGGTCGCTGACGGGATTAACCCCAGGTACCTGATAGCACCGGTTCCCATCCCGAACACCGAAGTAAAGCAGGAGGCCTCCCCATTAAGACTGGGGAGGGGGTGTAGAGTTCAAATTTTTTAGCAGATGATACGTTCACGTATCAGCGTGCTTGTACTCTCGTGCAGAGAGTACCGAGTTTCCGGCTAGCCAAGCAGCAGTTGCAGGCAAGGCAGGGCAGCGGCTGGCTGGCCTGCCTAGAAGAATATGAGCGGAGGGCCCGCAGCGTGCCGCGCCGTGCCGTCGCGCCGCGCGCCGCTCATGGAATCGGGGCGCCTGCGGGGGCTCGGGTTGCGCGCGCGGCGTATAACCTCGGGCGTATAAACCCAGCTATCTAGTACTCATGAAGTGCCGCCCTCACGTTGCGCGGTGCCGCTCCCCATCCTCTCGTCACGAGACGCTGCTACGCATCGCGCAGCTGCCCCCCGCGCCTCTTCCTCTGCCGAGACGCCACGTCCCGCCGCGCCCCGCCACACCCCGCAACTGTCCACACACACACACACACACACACACACACACACACACACCCACTTGAACCTTGAGTGCGTAGAACGCATAGTGCAGCGCCCCCTCGAACCCCTGCCCCTCTCGAGAAGCGGCGCGCCGGCAGTCGGCTGTGTGCACCACTCTTGCTTATCTATCTTGAGGTCGGGTTCGGGTGGCGCGCCGGCCGGCCGGCCCCGCTTGGAGATGTGGCTGACACGCCGCGTGCCGCAAGGCGCCTTGGCCTAGTACCGAACACAACTTTTACGGGTATTGAGTATTTATGTGATTAGCCACCAAATTGTGCATCCTCGCGTTGAAACAACGAAAATGATACCCAACACAAGTGGTATCGGATATGAGTGTCCCACCGTCATTGCGAACATGTTTAACACAAAACAATGGCACGTTAGGATATTCAAAAGTTATACTAAAATTGACATTTTCATGAATTACCATGTGAAAGAAATTTGTCAAAAAAAAGAGTTCCGAGTGTTTACTCTTTGAAAGAAATTGACAAAATGTCACATTCATACATTTCAATAAACATTCTCTTAAGTATCATCTGCTTTCACGTTAGCGTTAGCGTTAACGTTTTTTCTTTTCCCCTTCAAATTTCTCAGTCAATACTCGTTCGGTTTCCTTTATTCCGTTATACAGTCGTGGACGGGCCCCGAGACGTAGCCGAAGCTGTCACAACAAAAAAAACTTGAAAAGTGTTGTATATTTTTCAGCCAGTAAGTCCGTCCGCCGCGTGTAAACTCCGTGTTGTCAGGCTCGATTCAAATTCGTTTACGACGATGGCGGTCTCCAGGAAGAGGAACCCGAACGCGTCGCTTCCGCCACGGCCTCGCCACGGCCTCGCCGCGTGAAACGACTTTACACCGCACTCCTCGGCGTGTCTTTTCTGGCGCGGCGGTCGCGAGCGGAAAACGCTGTCCGTCTCTGTCGCTCCGGCCGGGCCGCGCAGGGGGTGCGAGGGAGAGCGCGCTGTGTCTCCGCGAACGCGTCCCGGGTCGCGCACGGACTAGAGCCCAGCCCGGGGCTGGGGCTATACCACTAGTGCTATACCAGCCGCGCGATAGCGGGTGCCATAGCGTCATGGTGGCGCGCCCATAAAAATACGCGGTTCGGCGCCGGGCGGGGCGGGGCGGGGCGGGGCGGGGCGGGGCGTCGAGACCGGAGAGGGTTCGCCCATCAGAGCGTGCTCGTGTTCCTTCCTCGGCGCATGAAAAGAATTTACTGGTGACAGCTTCTTCGCTAAGAGCGGGCATAGAGCCGGGGCCTGGGGCGCGCATAGCGGTACCAGCTGAGCCCACCCCGCCCCGCCCCGCCCCGCCCCGCCCGTCTCCCCGAGGACCGCAAGCCCGGCAAGCACAACACATGAGCAAAAGAGCTCAGGAATGGAGTTGGTTACTTCCGAGCACCTCCATCTCCGTTAGTGTGCGTGTGGCCGGGTGGGCGCCTCGGCGTGTCCTTACCGCCCCCTTCTTATTTCGCCTGCAAATTGCACTAAATGAAGACGTATGCGACGCTGCGCCAAAAGAGGTAACCGCGTGGGCCGAGGCCGCCGGGCCGCCCCCCGCCGGCCCGCCCGCCGCGCACGCTTAACTATGCAAACAGAGTTTCGGCGCCGCGCCGCCCCCGCCGCCCCCACATACGCGTAGCGCAGCCCGGCGTGGCCCGGCGCAGCCAGTGCGGGGATCAGGCGGAAGGGGCGGCCGTCGCGGAAGATAGACGGCGGGGCCTAAGACCCCTCGGCCTCCCCGGCGGCGGCGGGCGGCAACGTCCCCGACGACGAGTGCAGTCGTCGCAGTGCCACCAACTTTCTCATACTGCCTTGCCCGCAGTCCCCACAGTGGCGGGGCAGCGCGTAGGCCCGAGGGGCGTAAAGGGCCGAAATACGTCGGGGATTGTCGCCGCATTTGTAGTGGCGCGGAGGCGCGGCGGGGGGCTCCCCCATCCGTCCAAGTAGTGCGAGTTGGATGCCAGACTGTGATATACGCTGCGCCGCCCGCAGGCTGGCTGCCTGGCTGGCCGCCCCGGGGCTGGCTGCGCGGGGGCGGCGGGGGCGGCGGGGCGTGTCCTGCTGCGCCATTATGAGGAACAAGTAGCGGAGGAACTCCTTCTGCGGGAACATCGTCTGGACCGCCACCGCGGGGAGGGCGGCGGCACACTGGTGGAGGTTGCGGACCAGGACGGCGATGATGTGAGTCAAAAGTGCGCGGGGTGGGCTCGCCGAATGCGTCGGCGGCGTCCCTGGAGTCACGTTTCGCGTTTCGCGACGGTGGACACACAGCCAAGCGAACCCCCCGGCTCGTCCGCCTCCCCAGTGTAAAAACAAGAATCTGCACTTTTTCTTTCAAGGAGCCATTTTCGCTCCGCGCGACCCGCCTTCGGCTCGCAGAGGCAATGACTGAGGGAAGCGCCGCGGTGACGAGACGAGAAGGGGCGGTCGGGGCACGGCGGGGACGTCGGGGACGTCTCTAACGAAATGCAGGAGGACTCGTGGACAGCAGATAGTAATGATAAAGCATGGAGGGCGCCTTGGGGGTGATAATTCTCGCGGCCCTCTCGATGCCTATCGATCTATCGAAGCGCAATGCTCCGAGCAACGCTTCCGTCGCTCTGTCCCTCTCGCACTGGCGGGGCGGCGCGAAAGAGACAGAGCGACGATGCAGTGTTGTTCGGAGACAGACCCCCGCCGCCGACTGCGAGACTGAACAGAATCCACTCCGCGCCACGCCGCTACCTTGAGTCCCTGAGTCAGGCGGAGTGAAGCTCTCTCGCTAAGAAGGGCCGAAGAAAGGCAGCGGCGCAGACTCACAGACGCCGAGGCCGCGGGTCTCGGCTCGCGCATTGTCCCGATGGATGCACTTGTCAGCAGCCACTGCCATCGGGCAGGGACGGGGACGGGGACGGCCAGGGCCTTACGCTATTTCCATTTCGGCATTCCAGGACGGGTCCCTTTGTCTCAGGAGCCAAGGGGGCCTCACCGCAATACCCCCCGGCCTCAGCCCGGCTTTCTTCGCTGTCTCTCTCGCACTCACGAGCCGCTCCGTGTCGGTGCGAGAGAGACAGACTGCGCGACGGAACGGGCCTTCTGGCCAGGACACCAAGGCAAACCCAATACCTTCGCGCCCCGCTCGCGCGCTCCCTCTCAGAACCCCCTTTTTCCCTCTCAGATTTTTTTCTCCGTGAAATCAGAGCGCGCCGCCAGAGAGAGCGCGTGTGAGTTTACAGCGGTATTGGCAGTGGGGCGCGCGAAAACAAAAACAAAAACAGACACGTAACGCGAACCGAACAAAAAGGCGCACTCCGGACGCGCTGCTCCGCCCCGGAGTAATAAGAAGTCCAACTCGGATGTTTATTTTTTGGGGCTCATTGTACGCGCCACATGTGTGCACGTGGTGGAGCCACCCCTTTGCTGCCGCTGCTGCACCGAGCCCCGCCAACGCACGCCAACGCACGTGCATCTGACAAGACGCATAAAACCCAACGGCCGCACACACACACACACACACACTGTCACCCACACCTACGCGTATTGCGAGCCAGGCCGGCACATATGCAACCAGCCGCACACACATGTCGAGGTGTTGTGTGCGCTGTGCGCAAGGCTGTGCGCCCGGCGGCCTGGTGCAAATGCAGCCCCCCCCCCCAACCTCCCCGCCGTGCCGCACTACGCCGCACAGCAGGCCGATTCCGAGGGTCGTTGTCATCGCTCTGTCTCCCTCGCACCCACACGGGGCGCCCCATGAGTGCGAGAGAGACAGAGCGACGACAACGGCTGCTGCAGCCTGCCGCCTGGCAACAAGAAGCCGTTCCCACTGCACTGCGAAATAATATCGCACCGCCACAGCTGCGCCGGTCCTTCGGTCCTTCGTCCTCGCCCCGCCGGCTCCGCGCAATGCACGCGCAGTGCACATGCAATGCGCGCGTACTGCACTGTACTTGGCGAACGCAACAGTTGGCGGCCCTGCCCTGCCCTGCTGATGCTCAGGTCGGCAACGGCTCCGCGCGACGGAGGGAAACACTTTGCAGGAAACGGAGAGACGGAGCCTCCTCCTGGTGTGTCCTGCATTTGCACTGTGGTGGCACGTGTGTCCTGCTTTTGTGCTATGCTAGCACGTGGCGTGGTCGGGACCAAGATCAAAACCAGCATGTCTTTGGATTTTTTTGTTTTTCTGAAGTGTGATTCTCGAAGGGGAAGTCCCAACCGCCCAAACCCGTTTCGGGGTTCGCGGGTTCGCTTCCCGCCTTCCCGTTGGGAGAGCAATCCATTGGTGGGGTCACACGTTCGGTTCGAGTCCCATTTAGCGACTCTGGAGCTCAAAACGCGTCTAGAGTTTTGGCCGCCTCCACCGGTCTTCTGGCCCACTGTGCAGTGTGGTGGCCTCCGCCATGGCGCCATGGCGGTGCGATGTGCGCTGCGGCAGTCCGAACTAATGGCGCAATGAATGGGCGGTGCGATGCGGACCGTGATCGCACGCCTCGTGTGTCCGGGACGATCCGGGACGATCCGGGACGTCGCGGGAAGTCCAAACATCTGGCTCCGGGTGGCGTCCGAGGCCGGCGTCGGCGTCGTCACGCGGGACGGGCTGTGCCGCGCCACCTGACGACCGAGAATCGCTCTCTCGCACTCATGGGGCGCACCGTATGGGTGCAAGAGAGGCAGAGCGTCGAAAGCGACTCTCGGATTCAGTCTGCTGGGGGTAGCGGGCGCGACCCGCCTCGCCTCGGACGCCTCCCTGGCCAATGAAGTCGAGTCTCTGGCCGTGCCACAGTCCATTTCATGCGAGGACCGCATCACGCGCCCCGAATCGCCAAGCAGAGCGCCACGCACGCCCCCCCCCTCCTCCTCCCCCGTCGTCGTCGTCCCGAGGCGTCGGCAGGGCGCGCCTTTCGCTTTTTGAACTCGTTTCCGAACTCCACTTTACGGTGGCGTGGCGTCGGCCGCCGTCGCCGCGCGTGCTGCTCCGTTCCGTGCCTCAATTTACAAGGAAATGGCTTGATTGGGATGAGTTTGCCTGACCCCCTCCCCTGCCCCGTTTTTCCCTTGCGTCCGCGGCGGCGCGGCATGAACATCCGCTTCCGAGGCGTTCGCGGGTTCAAATACCACCCATTTCCACGCGCTACATTTTCTTTTTCGAGGCCTTTATTAGCCAAATGGACGGCGCTTCCTCACTCAGGACTCGGGGAAGAAGACCCGACGGCGGCCGAAGTGCGGCGCGGCGGTGGCCGAACCCGCCCAGCGCGAGAGGCAAGGAAGGCTGCCTTGAAAATTTCCATTTGTCAGCCCCGGCCGATTCAATTACTCAGCTTGTCACCTGGGCCCCGCGGCGCTCTGTCTCTCTCGCACTCCCGGGGCGCTGCGGAGGGTGCGAGAGAGACAGGACGCTGTTCGGAACCGGCCTGCAGACGGCGGCCGCGTCATTTCCACCGCCGTAAAGGCGGCAGGGGGCGGGGGCTCCCCGTCTGCCCCCGATGGCTCCAGGGCGCTCCGGGCCGGGCACACCATTAAGTGAAATGTAACTCGCGAACACTGGAGCGGAGCGCGGAGACTCATCGGCGACGCGATCAAGCTGTTTACGACGCAGATTAGGCTACACGGCCCTGCCGCCGGTTCGGAGCCCGTCAGCGGCGGCCTTGGCGCGGACGCGGCGCGCCTCCAAAACGCCGTCCTCCTCGCCGACGTTAATCACTGACTGCCCCATTACTCTCCAGGACCCGCAGGACCTCCAGGATCGCGAGCTGAAACCGCAGTTTGTGGATTCATTTCGAGGCAGTGGTGCATCACCCAGGTCACCCTGGCGCCGTGTCTAGCCCTGAATGGTAATGGTCATGGTCGCCGCCTGTGAGGCTCTGCATGCAGGTCCGTCGAGCACCGGAGTATGCTGGGTTGCCTATCCGCCGGCAGCAAGGCTCGCTGGCCCGAGTGTTGTGGGTCGCTACAACCAGGGTTTTCGAGCTTTGGTTTTGAGAATTCAACTGAAGCTGGGCGATGAGCAACTCACGATACTGCTTTTCTCCAGAAAGTGGTAACCCATTCCGGAAATGCTACGCTCTGTGATTGTGGTTTGGAGTCTCGGCCCAGCCAGTGGGCGGCCACGCATTGAAACCCTGCCCTGTTTGTGTTAAACTACCGCAAGCGCGGCACTACCACAAGGGACGTAAGTTATCTTCGATTGCCAAACACGCCCCACTGCAGAACTGCTGCCGGCGTGCATTTGCATGGGGGAGCCGGTGCATAAAATAAGCATTGCAACACATTGTAGTGGCAACTGTGCAATAGCCACTTCCAATAACAACCCTGCGATTGCGTGACAATTCTAATTATCCCATGCATATGTGAGTGAGTGTATAACTTTAAACAAAGGACACAACAAGAAACAAAAAAAAAAATTTGACGTAACAAATTTATTAAAGAAAGTATAAACATACATCATTATTGATCACAAAGCGAAGTCATTAGAATAATATTTACATTAATTTTTGCTGTGTAGCAAAAGCAAACCAATTATTGAAGTTACGTATTAAAAATTAGATCATTTTTTAATATAATGCCAATTAGATTGGAGAAAATTATTGTGGGCCTGACTAGCTTATCTAATTAATAGCCAGCCGGCTACTCAGACGAGGTGCCCCATTCAGGAGCCCCTTCTTAAGGCATCTCCTTTTCACATTAACATTAACACTTTGTGTTCATACTCGTCACTTGCACCACAAGCTTGTCAAATAAGTCTACAGACTTGAAGAGCTGGCACATGCACTGCCACGAAACCTAAACTACACATCAGTGAACCATAGTGATGAACCATTTCCAAATTTTCCCTGAACACACTGAGCCATTTTCAGATTAGTCTTAAACATATAATTACAAAATTACAATGTCTAATTACACAACATGACCTGACTAGCTAATTAATCTAATTAATCTAATTAATCACCAGCCGGCTGCTGAGGCGAGGCCTGGGAGCCCCATTCAGGAGCCCCTTCTTGAGGCATCTCCTCTCCACATGCGGACCAGGCCTGAGATCTCTGTAATACTTGTACGTGGCAATGATGCAATCAGATGAACATACACAATTGCACACCGGCAAGGGCGGTGCGGCTGGCTTCGCAGACGCGGCCTCGGGTCTGAGAGAGACCGGGGCATCGCGCTGCGCCTGCGCCGGCGGGACAGACTCAGTCGACGGGCAGGACGGCGTCGAAGGGTTTGCCGTGGTGGTGGTGGCCGTCTTCCAGTGCACCCACTCCCCCGAAGTCTTGATGCTGGCGTCGGCGTCCCCGCCCCCTCGGCGCCACAGCGGCACGTCGGTCTTGCGGTCGGTCCGGGCGGGGCTGGTGGCCCTGGAGCTGCAGCCGGAACTGGTCGGACTCTCGGTGCTCAGAACGCTGAAGCGGCCGGCCGGGCTGGAGGTCCTGCTCCTGGCGGGGCCGGAGGGGCTGGCCGCGCGGCTGAGGTGGGGCCTCCGGGCCCTGACCGTCTCCCAGGCGGGGGACTGCGGGCGCGGGCAAGCGTCCGCCTCCTCGATCAGGCCGCGGACTTCGGCCAGGGCGTCGGCGCACACGGACGGCCGGGAAGCCTCCGCGTCAGTCGCTGGTGGTGGCGCCGCCTTGCTGGCAGCAGGAGGCTGAGGCACTGCTTTGCTGGCAGGTGCAGGTTGAGGCACTGCTTTGCTGGCAGCTGGAGGTTGAGGCACTGCTTTGCTGGCAGCTGGAGGTTGAGACACCGCTTTGCTGGCAGGAGGTTGTGGCACCGCAAAGTTTGGAGCTGAAGGTGGCGCCGCAAAGTTAGGACCTGAAGGTAGCGCCCCGAAGTTCGGAGCCGGACGAGGCGCCGCGCTAAAGTCGGGCGCGAAGTTTGAAGCCGGACGAGGCGCCGAGAAGTGCGGCGCGAAGTTCGAAGCCGGACGAGGCGCCGAGAAGTGCGGCGCGAAGTTCGAAGCCGGACGAGGCGCCGAGAAGTGCGGCGCGAAGTTCGAAGGCGGACGAGGCGCCGAGAAGTGCGGCGCGAAGTTCGAAGCCGGACGAGGCGCCGAGAAGTAGGGCGCGAAGTTGGGTGCCGGGGACGGCATCCCGTAGCTGGAACACGGGGGCGCGGGCGGCGCGGGCCCGAGCACCGACAGCGGCGCGAGGCCAGACGTAGGTGCGGCGAAGCTCCTCAGAGGCGTAAGCCCGACGCCGGACTGCAGCGGTGTCACCACGACGCACGGAGATGCGACCACAAAACTGTGCGATGCAGCCAACTCAGCTGCAGATTGTGCACTAGGCTTCTGCTGGTTGCTCCACCCGCAGTTAGTGTAGGTTGTGTGGTTAACTGCAGAAAAAATAAAACAAGTTAGAGCAAATGAAACTCAAAACAGAAACATTCAAATTAAATCAGGAAGAGGCAGGTATGCCCACCTTGAGACTGCCCACGAGACTTGCCAGCAGGCTCCTGGCGAGAATGTCCTGTTACTGCATTGGCAGATTGTCCAAGGGAGTTGACTGGTCCCGAAACTGAAACAGATATTAATGGAAAGTTAAAACTGGGCATGACAAAAAAACAACAAAAAAAAAACTGACCATACATAGAGACAGGCATACCTTGAGAGTCTGAGCGATTAGACTGACAGGTGAACAAGTCATTAGGAATCGTGGACATAGACTTGTCGTCACAGATGAGGACCACAGGCCGAGAGACAGGTGCACCAATAGGAGCAGCTACAGGTGACAATGAAAACATACAAGTTAAACCACTGGTAGGATATATCTTAAATTAACAGCCTCTTTCATGGTGTGTCCATTAAAATAATGTGACACAATCTCAGGAGTAAAACAAAAGTGAAGGGAAAGTTTAGAAGATGTGTCGTATGAACTAAGAACCTCATCGTAAACGGAACACTCAGCTAGTGATTTCATGTTTGCTCACCTTTGTTCTGATCGCTGTTCTCCTCGGCAAATTTATTACTTAACTTCAGTCTCGCACTCACTCCTTTCCCTAAGGAAAAATGACCAAAATTAATAACTGGAAATTAAGGTAGAGCATATAGTTACTGATAAGAGAGGGGAAAATTTTATAACTCACTCTCCGTATCAGAATGACATTCTTCCTTAACACTAGGCAGAATATTCTTTCTTGCATCGTAGGATCCTTCCATGTATGGCGGAGTAGTAAAACCGTCTGAAGATAATGTAAAGAAAATGTTTAAATGCAAGATTAGCAATACATGGCTGAAACGCCAGTTTTAATGAAAACATGATACTAAAACTTCAAAATAAAACGTACCTAAATCAGATACTTTTTGATCACGATCACTGCTTGGGACCTCAAGTTTAACTGGCACATGATTACCATTAGAAACTGGAACGGGATTGCCTGTGCACAGCGCATCAAACAGTTTTCCCTCCCAGTGAAAATCATCACAATTAGGAGCAGCATCACCTGAAAAAAATTCAACTACTTAGAGACTAAAGCTGCAAGTACAAAATCTACTCTTACCTTCAGAAAACAAGTTTACTACATACCTGGTTTGACTTGAACCTCTGCTTTCACCTCGTTCAGCTTGGGCATTTTTAAACGATCAAATCGCCCCTGTGCCGGGCACTTGTACTGCATTGGGGGCTGGATGTAGCTCTGGCCCACCAGAAAATCACTCCACGCGCTCTTCGAGGGGGGAGACTGCGGTGGAGTAGGCAGTGCCACGGGTCGCATGCTCGCCGACGGTGACCTCGGTCTGGGGGGCATCAAACCCCGTGCCTGGCCGGAAGGGCGCATCGACGGCGGGACCCACGCGGGCGCGGTGGGGCGCAGGCTGCTCTTGGGCGGACTCGGCGCTCCGTTCCAGGCGGAGGGGAGACTCCCTGCAGTCGCCGCAACTGACGTGGCGGTCTTGCCGGCATTGCCCTCTGGAGGCGACACGGACGCGGGCTCCACTTCCAGGGGCGGAACAAGGTCCAAGTGCTCCAAGGCAGGGGGGCGCGAGTCCGGCTTCACGGAGGCAGGCGAGCCTGTTGACAGAAGGACAAGACAAGTTCAGTAAAACATTGTTAAAAGTGCACGATTAACTATTCAAACCCAGTCAGACAATTACCTTCCTCTGCCTTCTCAGGCCGAGAAGACAGGGAAGCACTGAGCCGCTCCAGGCGGGCCTGTGCCGAAAACACCCTGGACACGGGCTTGGAAGGTGTACCTGTTGAAAAACAAGACGAGTTCAGTAAAAAAAATTAGTTCACAAGCACGACAAATTAGTCAAAACCAGTCAGGCAATAAATTACCTAGTTCCACCTTTTTAGGCTGAGGTGGCAGGGCGGCATCAAGGCGCTCCACAGGGGCACCTTGCACGAAGGAGGGCCCTGGACACAGGAGGCAGAAGGGTGAGCCGCGCAATAGGGAGGGGCAGCAAGGTCGTGAGCGGTGGCGAACGACCTCAGGGAGGGCTGCTCACCTTGATGGCTCTGTCACAGCGGGCACGCAATCGCGCGCAGATGGCTCAGGGGCACGCAAGTCCTGCACCGCCGGGGCACTGCACTAAGGAGCGGCTGCCTCCCAGATGGCTCAGTCACAGCGCTCGCAATCCTGCAGCGCAGATGGCTCAGCACGCTCCGCAGCCAGGCAGGCTCGCAAGTCCTGCAGCGCAGATGGCTCAGGGGCACGCAAGTCCTGCACCGCCGGGGCACACTGCACTAAGGGAGCGGCTGCCTCCACCACAGATGGCTCAGTCACAGCGGCTCGCAAGTCCTGCTGCGCAGATGGCTCAGTCACAGCGGCTCGCAAATCCCGCTCCTCGGTGGCACACCGCATCAAGGGCTCAGCTGGCAAGCACTGTTGCGTAGAAGGCTCAGGCACAGGTGGCTTGACGGGGGCAGCAGACCGCGCCGTCACAGGGGACACAATCTTGGTCCGCGCGAACGCCTCTGGCGGTGGAGACTGGGCGGGGAAGCCCCTTCGTCTAGAAGGCGCCGATGGTGACGGGGCGGCCGCCACGGGCTCTGCGACAGGTGGTGGTGCGTCGCGGAACTCTGGCGGCGGCGGTACGCACGGCGGGGGGCACGGGGGTGCCGCCGATGTCTCTGTGGCGGCAGAGACTGACGTCACCGGCGTGGAAAGTCTAGAAGGCGCCTCCTCAAATCTCGTCACTGGAGTACGAGGCCTGCAAAAACAAGACAGTCGATAGAGCACTTTGACAAGGTAGCTGGGAAACATTCTGCTTCACAAGAGAAACGTTAGACACATTATGAGAGACAAAACAAAGTTCAAATTGAGAATGCACAAAACCATAGAACAAAATGACGCACTCTTCAACCAACCTGCGGAGCGGTCCAGAAATCGGGGGAGTCCTCATGCGCAAGGGCTTGCCTGGAAGGCGAGCAGGGGGAGGAGAGGGAGGGGAGGGAGAAGGGGGAGGGGTGGGGGAAGGGGTGGGGGAAGGGGGAGGGGTGGGGGAAGGGGGAGGGGTGGGAGCGGGGGGAGGGGAGGGAGCAGGGGAGGGAGAAGAGGGAGGGGTGGGGGAGGGGGAAGGGGTTAGGATAGAGACAGGCGAAGGGGTGGAAGATGAGGGGTAGAGGTATGTTCAGAAGGGTCATGCTCGGCAGTGGCTGAAGGGAAAGGAGAAGGATCAGGTTCAGAATCGGGTGGAGGAACATTCAAAGCAGTGGGACAGGGTTTGGAAAGATCGGGCGAAGGAGAAGGGGGTGGTGAGCGGCCTGCAGGGTCAGCAAACTTCTTCTTGATCTTCGGAGACCACAGTGTGTCCGGCCCCTTGGCAGCCGCCTCGTCGGGGTGCTGCTCCACCGAGGCTGCAGGCCCTGGCTGCTGCGCCTGCACTGGGCGGCTCAGGTGCTGCAGCTGCAGCAAGGCCGTGGGGTAGAGGCACGCCGCGATGGCCAACAGCCGCTGCTCCTTCTCGGGGCTCCAGCAGCCGACGTCGGCCAGGACGTCCTCGCCCTCCTCCAGGATGGGCGACAGCTGGCCGCCGGCGCGGTGCACGTCGCGCAGGTTCCACCGGTGGCCCGCCAGCATGGGGCTGTCGGGCGCCAGGTTCCTCGCGCGGCGCAAGCACTCGTCGGCCGTGGCGAGGCTCAGCTTGGCGCGGCAGTTAGAGTTGAGGAACAGGGTCACGTAGTTCGAGTTCACGAAGACAGAGTCGGGCCACAGGCGGATGGCCATCCTGCAAGCAAACCGGTCACCACCAAGTCCACTCGACAAAAATTAAACGAAAGAAAAAGAAACCAGCCACTTACTCGCAAAGCTTGGCCGCCTCATCCACAGCCTCTGCGTAGCCGGAGTGGGACAGGTAGCTCGCGTACTCGATGACAGTGAAGGGGGTCTTGTGGAGGTTGAACCCGGCCTGCAGCAGGATGCTCTTCCTGGTGTCGGTCCACGGCAGGCACCGCGCGTACAGGGTCAGCCACACGCCCTCCTCGGGGGCGAGGGCCATCGCGCACGTGGCCGACTCCAAGGCCTCCTTGAACACGGGCTTGCGCTCGTCCATGAGCGACGGCCACAGAGCTGCAGACACGAGACATTACAGTCACCCTCTGGTTCGAGCGCCGACACCGAACAGTTTCACAATGGGCCAGAAGACCGGTGCTGGCGGCCAAAATTGTAGACACGTTTTGAGCTCTGGAGTCGCTTTAACAGGACTCGAACCGAACGTGTGACCCCACCAATGGATTCCTCGTTCGGAGAGCAATCCATTGGTGGCGTCACACGCTCGGTTCGAGTCCCATTTAGCGACGCTGGAGCTCAAAACGCGTCTGAAATGTTGGCAGCCCCCACCGGTCTTCTGGCCCACTCTGCGCTCGCTTCACTCCGCACTCACTGTAGTGGACGATCTGGAGGGTCAGCGACCTGACGGCCGCGACGGCGGCCTGGTCCTGGACTCTGAGCGCGCTCACCCTGGGCACGAACCTGTGCGTCAAGCGCATGGAGTCGAGGACGGTCCGGACAGGCAGCCCAAAGTGGAGGCACGCCGCCATGATCCAGGTGGCGTCCACGACGTGCGCCATGGCCGCGTGGTAGCGGACCAGCAGCCGGCACTGCGGCTCGCTGTCCTTGGGCCACGTCATGGCGGCGCGGCACTCCTGCAGCGCCACCTGCATGTCCGCGTAGCTCTTCTCGCCGAGCAGCACGCCCCTGCAACAGTCACAGCCAAGTGAACACCAGGGACTCCAGCGCGGCGCGGTTGACGAGGGCGTGAGAGCGCGTGACCTCGCGGGAGAGAGCGAGGGTCCTGGTTCTGGGGCAGCACGGGCTCGACGGCGACCCTGACGGAAAGGGCTGCCCGTGCGGCCGCCAGAACGAGGGCAGAAAGTCAGACGCCCGGCGGCGCACCAATTTAATGGTTTCCAGAATACGGCGCGGCGGTCGACGCTGTAACGACTAAAAACAAGGGAAAATAAACGTATCTCACAACCACTAAACCGAGGGGGCGACTCTGGACGACGGCAACGAAGTCACGTCTACACTGCAAAGAGAGTCGCTACAAAACAAACAGCACAGACCACGTACCTGGAAATAATGACCAGCGCACAGGTGATGCTGTCCCAGTCATTTGGAGCGAAATTCAGCAAGTCCAAAAGTTTGTTGGGGCAAATGTCTTCGCAAACGCCCTTGGGTATCCACAGCATCGGGCAGACGAGGTCCTCTTCGTGCATCTGCTCTCGCAGCGCGCGGAGCTTCGCTATGTGCCATTGCACACCGCCGCCGTCCTGTAACCGTAGAACACAGACTGGTGACGCACGGGGACAGCCGGCAGTCACTTCCTGACGTCGGCGAAACATAACCTGGCCTGGCTTATCATGGTGTGCTGTCGGAAGGACCGGCCAGGGCCAGACAGACGCCGGCAGACAGGCAGACAGAAAAATCGGCTGGCATTTGCAAAATGGGACCGGCCCAAGGGCCTGACACTCAGCAACCCTCAAAAATCTCACGAAAAGTGCCCACCCGCACGCCCGCCCAACACGGCGACGACGTAAACAATGCTGACGCAACAAGTCCAACCACTACACTACGCGCGCGACGCCGGCCCGCCGGCCCAAACCTCGCCATCGGTTCGCTTCGGTTCTCGCACTTACGATTCTCGCACTTACGAGCAATGCCAGAAGCCGCCACCGCCGCCAGCAAGGGGCTGAGGCAGGTGGAACAGTTGGTGAACAGCGAACCGACATGACTTCTCACCACACGCCGCGTTTGAACGTCAACAACACAGAGGCGACGCGCCGGGCCGCTAGACGCGTGCGGTCTAACCTCTCAGTCGGCATGCGAACAGCGAATGACGGTACATTGACTTACCTCGGCAAGCGGTAGCTCCAACTCCAACATCTTGTACACAATATCACACAAGGTCTCCAAGCTAGGCTAATATATAGTACGGGGTCAACTCTCACATGCTGCGACTCTGTCAGTTATGACGAGGCCCACCAGCCACAGCGCCCTCCACAGCCGCAGCGCTCGGCTCGGCGTCGGCGGAGGGGGCGGGGGGCGTTCGGTAGGGCCGGGGGGAGTGGGGGAGGGGGAGGGGGAGGGGGAAGGGGTGCGTGCAGCCACAAGCAGCCGAGCCGAGCCGAGCCGCGGCGGCGGCGGTACTCGCCGATACTCCGCGCGCGAGGCACTTTATCCATTCGAACGGCCAACGGCGCCAACGGCCGTCATAATTTACTTTGAATAGCAATATTTCTCGAGGCGGTCTTTGAGGCCGGGCGATAAATGACGCGGTGCAGCGGCGCGCACTTCCAGTGCCTCGCCGTAAAGAGGAAGGGCGGCGTCCGTGATCGGCGTGATCCGAAGACGTAGTGCCTTCGAGTTCGAACGGCCGCGCCGCGTTCAAGAAGCTCGCGTCACGGACGTCGTTGGGTTCCGCGCGTCACATCGTCACATCTCGACGACCGCGACTTGACGGCCGAAGTGGATTTCCATGGAAATACGCGGCGCTCCCGCGCGCCGCGGTGATGTACAGTACAGCACGAACGCCGGGGCGGGGCGATTTCGCTCGATGTATCGAAGCGGGAGAACGCTGCGAGATATCGAAGCGGGCGAGACGCGGCCGACACTCGAATAACTCGCCGCACTATCGCGAATGCGAATCTGCGCGATGAAAAGAGGCATCGACGTGGCCGAATATTTACGCGCCGTCGATATCTCGAAGGGAAATAGTGCCCCCCTCAGAAGGGTTGAAATAATTCCCGCGAAAATGACTTTCCAAAGGACGGCGCATAAAGGGCGCCCGCCTCTCCACTTGCACCAACTTCATTAAAATGAGACGCCAAAATTGTCGCTGCTCGTGGAGGAACTGAATAACTACGGGGACGCTGCCGCGTTGCCGCGCTGCCACCGGATGGCTGGCTGGTTTCAGCAAGTTCTTCGTGCGCCGTGATGAATTATGGGGCGACGGTAGTGGCGACACAGTGGTTCACGCCCAATATAGAGCCGCCGGAACTCTAATGAAATCCATTCAACTTTACCATGACGTTACCAAGCTGTGAGACAAGGGGAACGGCATTAATAGTCATTGCAATGACAAGCAGCGCAAGCAGCGCACGCAAAACTTGCTCATTTCCGCGCACGGGGCGGGGCGGGCGGGGCAGCACCGAGGCCCCGTCCGGCCCGCGACTAAGTCCCTCGGCCGGAGCGCTCTCCAATGTATACACTCAGGGGGGTCTCATAGCGCGGCGCAAGAGGAACATAAGCTTCTTTGCAAGTTGCAGCACGGAGGAAGATAAGAATGGAAAGTGGGGCAATCGTTTTCGCTTGCATCTAGTTTTTATTTAACTTTTCCTCCCGAAAAGTTTCGTTGGCGGAAGCTTCGTTCCTGTCCCTTGCACAGACACACCGACACACACGTGGGCGCGCACACACACACACCGTGGTGGTAGAGCGGGGTTGCGCCGATACCCCCGCGCGCGCAAACAAAATGAAATTTTGCCTCGGTTCGCTTTCCCCCCAATGCGCGCGCTCTCTTGTTTACCTCCATTTCATATCAGTTCTCTTTTTATTCGAGAAGGAGCGGGCTGGCTGACCGAGCTGCGCAAATACTGGCTGGCGAAACGCGAAAAGAATCTAGAGCGATTCCAGTGAAGGGGATGCAGCGATGCAGCGGGCCGCGCCGGTAGATTGGGTTGCCTGCCTGCCGGGCGGCGCGGCTGGCGGGGCGCGCATTGATTTACAGCGCCGGGTTCGAATACCGCCGCCGGCCTGTCCGATTTCGCGATTTCGAGCCGTGGGACTCCGACGGCGCGATAGTGGCGCCCCTGGCAGACAGTGGAAAATGACGCGGAACGCGCTGGAGTGCGCGCGGGAAATTCAAAACGAGTCGGCGCGGCGGCGGGGCCGGCCGACCGGATGCCATGTCGTTGCTTCTCCCGGGGTGGGAAACGGCGGTGCTTCCCGCGGCCTGCGACTCAGCCTGCGGCACTGCTTGGCGGAGGCCAGGGCAGACAGGGCGAGGCAGGCGGGGGCCGCCGGCCGAGGTTTCAAATATCCGCATTTCGTTGCGAGTGCAGCGTGGAGCGCGGGGGTGGGGTGCGGGCCGCCAGGTAATGAACGAGGTGAAGGGACGGGAGGGGAGGGGTGTTTGCCTCATCATTACCGGTCATATTCATCGGCCCTGCAGTTGCCACGCGTGCAGGGCGCCAGCGCCCCCCCCCCCTCCTCCCCTCCCTCCCTCCCTCTCTCGCACCCCGTGCAAAACCGCGCCCCATTGTCAACCCACGCCGTCGTGGACAGGCGGCACAGGCCTACCCCCTTCCCTTCTCTGTCTGTCTGTCTGCCTGTCTGTCTCTCCCTTGCCCGGCTGATTGTTCGATGAATATCGTCCTCATCTGTGCCTGCTCAGTCGCCGTGAAGCCAGCCAGCCAGCAGACTGATTCCGAGAGTCGCTTTCGTCGCTCTGTCTCTCTCGCTCCTAAACGGAACGCCCCATGAGTGCGAGAGAGACAGTACGAGCCCTGCCAGGGCGCGCCGGGGGGATGGAATGTCGAACACCGTCGCCCTGCTTCGCCCTGCCCACTGCACTGTCGGCGCCAAATTGCTAATTTATTTTCACTGTTGATGAGGGCCGGGCGTTTTGTGCTTCGCAGGGCGTCTGTTTTTTTGCCGCGCCGTGCTGCGCGGTGCCGCCTGCATTCCGGACCACTGCACTGCCGTGCTCGAAAAGGACTCTCGGAATCGGTGTCCTGACGCCGGCCCCAGCAACGAAAGCCCTGGCCCTTCTTGATAACCGTTTCGCGCGGCCCCATGACAAACTTGCACCATTTGACTGTGACAAAACAACGGGACACGGCGCGGCTTACCCCCTCCCCCCCCCTCCCCTCGGCACCCCATCTTGTCCCCTTTTCATTGCAGCCCGCCCCTTCGACGTCGCGCCGCCCCGCGCCGCCCCACGCCGCCCCGCGCCGCCCGAACCAAATCAACACCTTGTCACTTACAGGACGCTGGTCACTTTGTGGACGGCGCCACCCCCGCCTCGGCCGCCCCCGACCGCCCCTCCGGCGCGCTGCGGGGGTGGACAGGCGACTGCCTTTGGCTTCCCTAGATTGTATCATGAGATCATGGACGAGCCGAGCGGAGTCGAGACGAGTGGAGCCGAGCCGAGCCGGGCCGGGCCGAGCCGAGCCGAGCCGAGCCGAGGCACGACGCCGTGGTGGTGACGACGGCGCGCTGCTGAATTTTCCGTGCGGAAATGAATCGCGCCGTGACAGTGCGTCCCCATCTGTGTGTGTGCGTGCGTGCGTGTGTGTGTGTGTGCATCTGTTTGCGAGCGTAAGTGCAAGTGACACCGCACGGTGCCGCGCGGCGCCCGCACGCTCCGGGAGGTGACTGTCAGTCGGAGCCACGGTCAATCAAAGTGAGAAGGGAAAACACTTTTCCAAATGGGGACAGTCTTTTTCCTTTTCCTACCCCGCTCGGGTTGCCCATCCTGCACGGCGCCGCGGGGCGCCGCGACTCCAAGTTCTTCTTCCAGTGCGCTTGCTCGGCCGGCCGTGCTTGCTCCGTGTTTAGATTGTTCCAGCGTCGCTCAATCGAAAATTAATTCAAGTTTCCGAGTGTGCCCCGCCCCGCCCACTGATTGCCAAAGTGTGATTTCGGTGGCGAAACGCGGAAGTGCCGACCGCGAGCAAGCGTTGCCGCGTTTCTCCGTGGCCGCGTTTTGTCTCATCCCGCTACGCTGGCGGAGAAGAGAGTTCAGAGTTGGTCGAAGATCGACCGAATTCGACCGAATCGGAAGGCGGGTAGTGCGCGCTCCACTTACGTTGAGTTTCTCTAAAAGTTTTTTTTTTTTGCTGCTTGCCAAGAAGGCGACCGTTGAAGACGGGAAAACAGGCGAGCGCTTGCAAGGGAGACAGAGAGAAAGAGAGAGAGGGTGAGAGAGAAAGAAAATTACCAACGCGTGTGCAAATACGGTCCGCTAAGTGTGTCTCCTCGGCTCCCCAGCAGCAGCAGGCCCTCACTGAAGCGACACAAATGTGCCTCCCGTGCGCATTCGCATTGTCCAGCGGACCGATTCGCTCTGTCTCCGTCGCACTCGCGGGGGCGTCCGGTCGCGGTGCGAGAGAGACAGACACGCAAAACGCCGCCGCGCCTGCCGAAGACACGACACTGCACGACACGCGCGTGCGCTAAGTGCCGGCAGCGATTACGCCAAATTGCTCCAGAAAAGACGGGAAAAAAGACGAGGGTGGAATAAAAAGAACGACGCGCTTCATTTGTCTTTTTTTTGGCGGGAAAATAGCGTCGCGGCGCCTCGCTGTGACGCGGCGGGGGCTGCACAGTGTAGGACAAACATCACGGCCCCGGCCGGCCCGGCGGCCCGGCCTACTGCCATGCATTGTGTATTCGATGCTCAACTCGACGCCTCCCTTCCCTTTTCCTGAATTCACACCACCGCCGCCCCGCCGCCGCCTTTCCCTCGTGTTTCTGAATTCACACCGCCGCCGCCCCGCCGCCTTGTCGCCGACGACGCCCCCGCCTGCATCAAAACAGAACATATTCCCGGCGCCTACACTGCTACAACGGGCCGCCTCGGCGTCGCGGCGCCCCCCGCCACGCCCCGCCACGCGCCCCACTGCATTGTCAGGCCTGTTGTATAAATTCCGGCCAATTTTGTGAAAAACGGCCTCCGCCGTCTGCATCCCGGCCGTGGTGCATGGAAAATTCTCTTCCCCTCTTGCCTTTCCAACCCCCACCCCTACCATTGTAAAAAGACCAAAAAAAAAAAAAGTTATTGAAAAATGACTAATTAGCTTTGAACGCACATCAAAGCGGGATCGGGAGCGTCATGTGGAACGGATTCGAAAGAAAGGGCGGTCGGTTCAAACGAGGAAGAGCGAGAGTGGGGGTAGCGAAGGGGAGGGACGGAAGGGGGAGGAGAGGAAAAGATGGAGTCTACGCCCGCGGGATCGACTTAGTCCACCAGTGACACGGTTTTAAAAGAGCATCATCCCTTATTAACGGGGAAGGGTTGTCCTTGTCGCCCTCACGGGGGAGGGGGAGGGGAGAGAGAGAGAGAGAGGGATAACGAGGCGGGGGGCGATTAGGAAAGAAAGGCTCAGCCGCGCCGCCGACGTCAAATGGCCCATTTGACACAACCAACACAAAGGACGGGGGGACAAAAAAAATGAACGCAAGCTTCTCGATGCTCGTATGGCGTTCCCGCGGACGCACCGCAAAGTACCGTGTGTGTGTGTGTGTGTGTGTGTGTGTGTGTGTGTGTGTGAAGGGGGGGATGTTATCACATCATTCACGTACTTAGCATCCATTGAACGGAAAACGGATCAAATGACAATGCATGCCTGTCTGTGTGCACAACAATTTTTTCCTTTTTTTTCAAAGTCAGTAATGTTTTAGTCTTTTTCTTCCAGCTTGAAACCTGCTGAAAAAGTGAGCTCGTGCCGCGGGGTGACCTCTTCCCACCAGAAACGGCGGCTGATTTCTCTCGAGAATCCCCTCATCACCTCCGCAACCACCTTGGCTCCGCTGTTTTACATGAGGATTGCGAGCGGACGCGAAAAAAAAGGTGAAAGTGGAAAAGTGAAAGGGAATCAGAGAGGGAGAGGGGGCGGGATCCCAGAGGGCACCACCACCGTCGTCGTCGTCGGGGCCCGGCGGGTCTCGGTGCGTCTCTTCTCATCGCCAGGTAGATTGCCACACGTGGCGCCAAAGCCTAACAAAACGTCTGCCATTTGCGAGGGAAATTTGGTCAGGGACACGGTCGAAGAGAGCACCGCACGGGGCCGAAAGAGAGGGTGAGAGGAGAGGGAGCGGCTGAGAGGGTGAGAGGCTGAGAGGCTGAGAGGGCCTACAGGGCGGGAACATAAATTCGCGGAAACTGCTTATAAAATCGTGTTTTGGACCAACTTTAAGCAGCCACTGCGTCCGATCCGAGGCGGGCATTCGTACTTTCTCAACGGGCATTTGGTCTTTGGACCTTCCATTAGCATGCCTTTGTTGCGGAGTGCGATTATCCGCCTTAGTTTGGGAGCAGTATTGTCTCAAAGTTGATCAGAACCGACTTTAAAGGCATTTTTGACCGTTTTGGTCAACTTTGAGCCAATACTGCTCCCAAACTAAGGGTGATAATCGACCTCCGTAACAATGGCATGCTAAAGCAAGGTCCAAAGACCAAATGCCCGTTGAGGGAGGACAAAATACCGCCTCGAATCAGACGCAGAAGCTGCTTAAAGTTGGCCCAAAACACGATTTTTAAAGGCATTTTTGACCGTTTTGGTCAACTTTGAGCCAACACTGCTCCCAAACTAAGGGTGATAATCGACCTCCGTAACAAAGGCATGCTAAAGGAAGGTCCAAAGACCAAATGCCCGTTGAGAAAGTACGAAGGCCCGCCTCGGATCAGACGCAGTGGCTGCTTAAAGTCGGCCCAAAACACGATTTTTCAAAGGCTTTTTTGGCCGTTTTGATCAACTTTGAGACAATACTGCTCCCAAACTACGGCATATAATTGAACTCCGAGGCATGCTAAAGGAGAAGTCCCCTGGGGTTGCGAAATTTTTCCTGGGGGTCGCGGAAATATTTGGCTGCAAATTTGGGGTCACGGGCGGGAAAAGGCTGAGAACCGCTGGGCTGAGAGGCTGAGAGGCTGAGAGGAAGAGGGAACACAGGGCGGCGGAGGGGCGGAGCGAGGCGCGAAATAAAAAGACGAATCTGTCCTGTTTATGGGGGCAGTTCATCTGCGGCGCGGAGGAGGCGAGACAGACATTGTCTGCCTTATTTTTCGGCGGGGATTTCCGCGCCAACGCCCCTCTCTCCATCTCTCTCGCTCTCGCTGCCGGGGCGCCGCCGGGATTTGAGCAGCAGGGCGGAGGGCGCCGCTTCCGGCCGGTTGTCCGTCTGCTTGCATTCTGGTCAACCTCAAGCAGGCCGCCGGGGCGGTGCGAGGTCAACGCCGTCGCCCGGACCGGAAGGCCCGCGGAGCGGCAGCGCGGCAGCCCGGCGGCAGCGGACCTCACTACCGGAGGAAAAGGGCCAAGGGACGGCCAGAGGGACGGCCAGCCAAGGACCGGCCAAAGCCTTCGAGGGTCATTGGGCATGGAGAGTATCCGGGCGGGGCGGGGCGCCGCTTGTCGCGGTGGACACGGGACTCGTCGGCAAAAAAGACGGAGCACGTCGAAGGGGAGCAGCAGCGCTGCTGGACTGGCTCCGCCAATTACGCTACTTTGCTCTGTTTGGCCCGCCGGCCCCACCCTGTCGAGCCGGGCCGCAGCGCCGCACCGCCGTGTGCGCACTTGGAACTCGTTAGGCACCGCCGAATTATCCTGCCTCGCCGTGGCGCAAGTTGAAATCAAAGCGCTTTTTCACGGCTTTTTTTTCGAAAGTGGAGGGAAAGGCGGCGAGGGTGAGTGAGGGCCAACGCCGCCGACGCCCGGGAGATCCGGTCCGAGAAGGGCACCGGCTTGAACCCGGCAGCGCCAAGGCAGCGCCGCGCCGCCGTGCGTCGCCAGAAGAAAGGCCGTCGAAATGAGGAAGGCGAAAATTGGGACGGAAAAGGGGGGGGGGGTGCTGGAGTGGGACAGGCGACATGCGTCGTCGGGGCGACGGACGGCGACGTCGTGCGACGGACGGAAGGAAGTGCGAAGGGATGGCATCCATTGAAGACGCCTAATGGCGGGGAAATGATGTCGGCGACGTCGCACTCTGTCTCTCTCGCACCTACGCGGCACGCCGCGCACGCGTGCGAGAGAGACAGAGCGACGTCGTCGTCCTGCTGGTGGTGTTGGCGCGCCCGGTGTCAATTGGGCCAGTCATTCACCGAGGGCGGTGCACGCTCCCCTGACGGGTGTGGGTTCGAATACCAGCGAGGGTTGTCTTTTTTTCGTGGAGTAAATTTTGCATCATCATCAGCGCGTCCGTGGGGAGACGCGGGAAGGCTGCCTGCAGCGTGCGAAGGGTGCGCGTGCGGCGCGCTGGCGCCCAGGCCGCGCTACTCACACACCAGCAGCGGCTTACTTTACTCACACACACTTGCTCCCTCGCGCACACACACCTCTACGGATGCTGAAATCCAAGCTCTGGCGGAAAATATCATATCTCTGAACCGTATTCGTATTCCCAGTGCAGGTCCGTCCCCGCCTGGAAGGCCTAGAAGGGGTGCGGCGTGCCCGGCCGGCCCGCCTCTTCCTTTTTGATCTTCTTCTCCTCCTCCTCGGCGCGCGGCGTTGGCGGCGGCGGTGGCGGCCAGGAGGGGCAGCCATTGTGATCTAATGATCTTAATCCTTGCATGCATCACGGGCCGATGGCCACGGCGCGCCACGGCGGCCCCTCCGCCACGTGCCGCTAAGGACCGGGGCCGCCTCCGAGGCAGCGCGCTGTCTCTCTCGCACCCCCGCGGCCGCCGGACGCCGCACGGCAGTGCAAGAGAGACAGCGCGACCTTCGGGACGCGGCCCGCGGCAATGGGAGGGAAAACACGGCGGCCGAGGACGGCGACGGCGAGGGTCGCGGCCACGGCGCGGATTTCATGCGCCTCATTGTCCGAAAAGTTGGAGGCCGCGGGTCGCGGGTCCGCGCCGCGGGCTCTTTCGGGGAACTCGCGGTGTGTGACGGGGACGGCGATACCCCCTGTTTCCTGCGCGCGCGGTCGGCTGTACCCCGCGCTATTGTGAGGCCGCCGCAACCCGCCGGTCCTGGAGGGTCCTGGGGGTCCTGAGGCCCGCACGCTCCGGCGGCGGGCCTCCGCGATGACCCTGGTCCTCCTCCACGACCACCTCGACCTCGCGCAGGATCAAGTATTCCGGGCGCGAGTCGGGACGATGGCCTCCCTGTCTCGGCGCCGCTGAATTTGCAAGGGTCGGCGCGCACCTTCCCCGCCCGGGGATTCCATTTTGTCCGAATGTGATTCTCGTATAAATTTTTGAGCAGGGTCCCTGTCGCGGTTGCCGTGGCGGTGGCGGGGTGGTTCTGCTAATCTGTCCAAAGCTTGGCGACTGGCGCGCGGCGCGGCCGCCACGCGGCACGGGTTCGATGCTGTCCAGTGACGGCGCAGGAGCGGCAGGCCGATTCCGAGAGTCGCTCTGTCTCTCTCGCACTCACGGGGTGTCGCCTGCAGGAGCGAGAGAGACAGAGCGACGAAAACGGCCCTCAGTCTGCGGAGACTCTGCATTATTAAAGCAGATTAACGAAGCTTCCCCGGCGTGCCGCGGCGTGCCCGTGGGACCGCGTAGGGACCGCGCAGGGAGGGGCCGGGGATGAATTCCAGCCACTGAAAAGGATTCATTTTTTAGGGTCAGATGAACCTCACGCGTGATAACGGGGTTCATTGTTGGTTTTAGCTTTGTTGATCAGATTTAGGGGGCGGCCGGGCCGGGCCGGTCTCCGACTCGGCGGCCGCCATTTTGAATGTTTAAAAGGCCATTACAGGAAGCAAAACGGCCGCACGCGTGTGTTATTCCGCGAGCGTGTTTTGGTATAACAGAGGTCCACTTCCGGAAAAAAAGAAAAAAAGAAGCGGGGTCGCGCAATGCTGCTGTCTGTGGACATTTTGAAAAATTTCAATAAATTTCCATGATGAGTTGCTGGGCATTTTCCTTCTTCTTCTTCTTCTCTTTTTTTTGCGCTGCGCCTGCAATAAAATGGCAATGAACCGCAACGACGATATTGCGCGGGGACACTTTGTGTTGGGGGAGGAGATTAAATTCTATCAATGTTACATACGGCGGGGCGGGGCGGGGCGGGGCGGGGCGGGGCGCGGCGGGGGCCACCAGAAGGGAGCCGCTATTTCCATTTGGCTGCGCCATTTTCAAATTACGTAACAAGTCGGTTTCATAATGGGTGAATAGGTAAACGCATTCCGCGCACACATGCACACCCACATGCGCACACACGAGGCACCGCACTGCTGTCGCTTTGAGGAGAGCCGGGGGAAAGGATTCCGACGAGAACGGCCAAAAAAGGAGGAGGGAGGGACGAATTGGGAGTAATACAGAACGCCAGCAGGCCTCAGAGCAGAGCCGGTCCAATCTGCATCAGTTATTATTTATCAGGACAGGACTCTATCTGAAATCCAACCCCTTCACTCCCTTCCGCGGGCTGCCGCCGCCGCCGTGCCACGCCATGCCGGCGCGGCGACTGTTGGTTCTGTCGGAGCGCGCCCCGAAATTACGACCGTGTACTTATTAGTAATAAACGCATATCGTTACTTGTAATCCAAACATTTGATTACCTCAGGGACAGGCGGGCCGGCGGGGAGGGGAGGGGGAGGGGAGTGGCGGCAAAGCGGTGGCACGTTTCCGCGGTGCCGCGCCGCGGTCTGCGCCAAGCGGGCCAAGCGTCGCGTTGTCTCTGTCGCGCTCGCGGGGCGTCGCGTAGGGGTGCGAGAGAGACAGAGCGGCCGCCTGCTCGGCTGTTGCGGTTCCTCTGGCCGCGAGGCCACCACGATGTCGGGGGACTTCGGCCGGCGCAGTAAAATATTGCACATTTGCCCCCTTAAATTATGCATGGTAATGAAGAGTGGCGGACAGCCCTCCCCTCCCCCTCCTCCCCTCGTGGTGGTACTTCCCCTGTTTGACATGTTATTACGAGCAACGAGCTTCATTTGCCAGTGTCCCCGCTCGGCGGGCTGCGTCCGAGACGCGCAGTGGTTCCCCGGACTTCGCCGTCGTCTCGCAACTTCCTCATGCCCTCCACCGGCACGGCCACGTCCAACTCCACGTCCCCGCTCACGCCCACGGAAGCGATCCCGCGTCGCTCTCTCTCGCTCTCGCACGGACCACCCCGCGAGTGCAAGAGAGAGCGACGAATCGGACGCCGGGTTGTTTGTCGTCCTGATGAGCGCGGGTTCGCCGCGCGCCCCCGCGGGACCGCGTGTGGACCCACCTGTCACCGGGGGCGTCACGGCGGCACGGCAGGGCGGACGGGGGGACACGGCGCCAAAAACGACGCGAGTTGGGTGTTTGTTGCCAACAACTGTGATTCCGTACAAAGGGACTGAGAGGGACTCGCAAGGGCGGGCCGAGCCACGCGCAGCAACGCGCAGCAACGCGGCTGCAGATATGGAGAGAGCCTAAGCCTCAGATAAGAATGAATGGCTAATAAGGAACAGTTGCAAGCGAGGGGAGGGCGCGCTGTGTTGGGACCGGCCGGGGCGGGGCGGGGCGGGGCGGGGCGAGTTTGAAGAAGGGAGGAGATGATACGGCGTAAAGACTTACCATTCCCGGCCGCAAAGAAGCAAATAGGAATGTCTACAATTTATTGCTGCCATTTCATGCTCTAGGAGCATGGATGTCTTCCGAAAGCCGGGCGGGGCCGGGCGGGGCGAGGCGGGGCAAATGGCGCCGAGTGAGCGGCTTTTACCGAATGAAGAGACCCCACTGCAAATATGTGGCGCAGCGACGCAACGCGGCGCGTGTAATAACGCCGTCTCCACCCCCTCCCCCTCCCCTCCCCCATGTGAGCTAGGACACGCCTGTGTTGCATAGATTGGCGGCAAAAAGTGCCCCACCGGAATACATTCGGGGAAAGTTTGCCTCTAAAAAGGGAGAGGAAAGAATAAGAGAGAGGGAGACTGCGGGTCCGGGGGCGTCTCCGCGCTCCGCGCCTCCGAGGTAGGCATCACTTCGTGCGTCCGCCGCAGTCCGTCGGGAGACGTGGGGTGGGCCATTGAGGCGTTCAAGGCGAGCGGACCGCAAACCGGCAAAGAAAGCAGAGCAAGCAGAGCAAGCAGAGCAAGCAGAGCAAGCCCGTGCCGAGGCATTCAGCGTCTAGATGCAGGTCAGCTCTAATCCCTGGACTGGCAACACTGGGCCGCCACGCCAGCCACGTCCAGACGGACCGCATTTACTGTACGCTAGCGCGCTGGGCCGAGGCCTGCTAAGTTCGGGCTGTAAGCTTCACCACGGCCTCGACCACGGCCTCTAAGAAGGCCTCCGCTACCACGGCCTCCGCCACCGCGGCCTGCACGCACGGCCACCGGCCCCACCTTTCGGTACACTCTAAACGGGACAAACGAGCCCCCAGTGGGCCAGCCGCGGCCACGGCCACAGCCGCAGCCCAAAGCGTCTCAGGGAGGAAGCCGGCACGGATCCCGAATCCGAAAGCGCCTCTCGCGTGATTCCTCTGGCCGCGCTCCGAACTGCAATGACGCGCCTTTTTCTCCCGACCCGCTTCGCGAAAGCTCGGCCGCGCTCGGCGCGGTGACGCTCCGAATCGCAATTTGGCGGCGCCGGGCGCGGCGTGCGTCGGCGCGCCTCGTGTTTAGCCCGAAACAAAGAAAGTTTTAATGAAAGAAATCCGGGCGCGAGTTTGAGTTATCTCCTTACAGGCTTATCCCTTCGGCCTTCCCTCGGGGTGGTTTGTAGTTCTGCGCGCCGCCCCGCCGGCGGAGCCAGAGCCAGCGCCAGAGCCAGCCGTGCCGCCGAGCTCCCCTTTCACCCGGCCGCCCCGCAAATGACTTTTCATTGCAAACGGTTGGCGGCCATGAGAACGGCAACGCTCGGCAACGCTCCGCAACGCCGTCCAAGTTTCAGGTCTCAAACGAGATCCCGTCGCAGAGCGGCCCAAAGCCCGCCGCTGTTTTTCCGCCTGGAGATCAAGGGAGCCGATCAGTGTGGAGGCGGCGACGGCGACGGCCTCGGCGACGGCCTCGGCGACGGCCTCGGCGACGGCCTCGGCGACGGCCTCGGCGACGGCCTCGGCGACGGCCTCGGCGACGGCCTCGGCGACGGCCTCGGCGACGGCCTGGCGACGGCCTCGGCGACGGCCTCGGCGACGGCCTCGGCGACGGCCTCGGCGACGGCTCGGCGACGGCCTCGACGGCCTCGGCGACGGCCTCGGCGACGGCCTCGGCGACGGCCTCGGCGACGGCCTAGGCGACGACGGCGACGGCCTCGGCCGGGCCCGAAGTGTTGCCTACCCACCGGGCGCTGGCTGGCCCCGGCCTCGGCCCCGCTGCCGGCCTGCCTGCCAGCGGCCCGGGGACCGGAGAGACGCGACAGACGTGACGACCTCAATACCTCCAGTCACGCCGCTTGGCCGCTTCGCTGCTGGGGAGGCGAGATGGGATTGGCCCCGGCCTCGGCCTCGGCCTCGCCACCCTGCGCGTGGTGGCCGCCGCGACGTCCGCGGGGACCAGACCCACCGTGCCGTGCCGGTACAGTGGATGGCGCCGAATTGAAGCTGACCAGCAGACTGATTCCGAGAGACGTTTGCGTCGCTCTGTCTCTCTCGCACCTATGTGGGACGCCCCATGAGTGCGAGAGAGACAGGGCGACGTAAACGACTCTCGGAATCAGTCTGCAGCGCGGAGTAGCCGGAATGGGAGGGGACGTCGGCGTGAAGCATCTGAGTGCCGCGGGACGACACCTTGGGGTGGCCAGCACCGCCTGCAGATAAAGTAACGCAAGGAGCAGGCGGACGTACGCCGCAGACCCTGGAAGCATTTTGGCCGGCCAGTCTTGGGGCCGAACAGCATTTCGTCGCTCTGTCTCTCTCGCACCCAGACGGACGCACCACGAGTGCGAGAGAGACAGAGCGACGAGTCCCGACCCGTGTGGCCCGAGACCTGGTAAAGATGGTGTTATTTTGGCGTTCTTCGGACTCCAAATGTACTTCAAATTAACACCAAAAGGACACCATAAAAGCACGCTAAAATAACTCCATAATTACATCGAATGCATTTGGTGTAAACGCGGCGTTATTATGGAGTTTTTTTAGTGTAAAAAGGCTCGTTTTTTCACCAAAAGAACGCCATAATAATACCAAAGCAGAGGACAGCCATAGAGAAAAATGACAAAAGAGAGACGGCAGGTGTTGATCCCCAGATCTGCGACTCGGAAGTTTCGTGCGGAACCGCTTGGCCAGAGCGAGTCCGGGAGGACGAGCCGCACGGCAGCTATATGTCGTGCGTTGTGCCGCGCTCGGACTTAGCCCGAATCCCCGCGGCTGGAGCCCAATCTTGTTTCTATAAACATGAACTCGTACAGTGTAGCAGACCATTACAGGTCCTGTCATGTTTATAGAACATAGAACTGGAGCCCAATCTTGTTTCTATAAACATGACGGAACCTGTAATGGTCTGCTACACTGTACGAGTTCATGTTTATAGAAACAAGATTGGGCTCCAGCCGCGGGGATTCGGGCTAAGTCCGAGCGCGGCACAACGCACGACATATAGCTGCCGTGCGGCTCATCTTCTCGGAGTCGCTCTGGCCAAGCGGTTCCGCACGAAACTGCCGTGTCGCAGATCTGGGGATCAACACCTGCCGTCTCTCTTTTGTCATTTTTCTCTATGGCTGTCCTCTGCTTTGGTATTATTATGGCGTTCTTTTGGTGAAAAAACGAGCCTTTTTACACTAAAAAAACTCCATAATAACGCCGCGTTGACACCAAATGCATTTGATGTAATTATGGAGTTATTTTAGCGTGCTTCTATGGTGTCCTTTTGGTGTTAATTTAAAGTACATTTGGAGTCCGAAGAACGCCAAAATAACACCATCTTTACCAGGTCTCGGGCCACACGGGGAACCTCGGTGCAGCGAGTAACGCGCTGCGATGGGTCTGTCCAACTAAGGTGACTGCGCGGCGCGGCGCGCTGTGCACTGCGTCCACCGCGACACGGCTTTCCCATTTGCAGCCCGAGTGCTGCCAGTGCCAGGCCCTGCCAGGCTGCCGCGTCCCCGATGGCGCCCGGATCGAGGAGTGTACCGTGCGCGAGTGTACAGCACCGCAAATCGAACCGACGGCACCACTACCTGCAGTACCCGCGACAGAGCCGCCGCTCTATGAAGACGAATGGCGCAGGGAGGCGCGCCCGGTAGTGGTCGTGGCAGTGCGGGGCGGGAAAAAGGAAAATAATAATGAAATATCGGGCACACCGTTCACGTCACCACGGCGCGCCGCCGGCCGCTGCGGGCACACTGTAAGCCTGACGGGAATACGGATCCGGCAGCGCGGCGCGGCGTGATGATGACAGACATGCCCTCGCCTTTTCCATCAATGCGGTATGACACTTCTTACACGGATGTGGGCGCGGGGAGGGGAGGGGTGGGGGGTGATATTGGGGAGGGAGGGCGTTGTTGCTAGTTGTATATTCGCCGCACGAGTCCATCGCCCGCCCTGCCTGTTCACCCCGGGTCCCAGGGGCGTCCCAGGGGCCCTGGGAGAGAGGGGGGTTGAAGGCTGAAGACCCCTCTGAGGTACCGCGCGGCCGCCCCGCGCAGGAAGAAGTCTGCGGCTGGTTCCCGAGGGACGGGCATGGCATGGCGTGGCGTGGCATGGCGTGGCGTGGCGTGGCGTGGCGTGGCGTGGCGTGGCGTGGCGTCCGCGGCGCATACCCCATAGGCCCTTCGCGTCCGCGGCTGCCTTACCCACAACGGCCAGTCCCCGATGCTTTGGGCTGCTTTTGGCAGCCTTTGGGTCTACTGGAGGTCTACTCCAGCAGCACTGCCGGGCACTTTTTTGGCGTTCCCCTCCCTCCCGGCCCGGCCTGTGTCCGGGGCCTTGTGTTGCCGGCCGTGCTGCCTTATTCCCAACTGGTCGGCCGCCTTCGACAAAGGGGCGCCAGACTTGAGACCCGGCAATTTTCGTGGGATTTACTGTAATCGAAGATAAGTATTTTAACTTTGTTTGAGGACCGGGGCTCCCGGCTCCCTCGGCGCGGAGGCCGCGGAGGCCTAGACGGAGGAGGGGCCGCCGCCGCGCCGCCAGTTCGCGCGCCTCTGTCGTGCGCCCGCCCCGACAAGTGGCGAAGGGGCCGAACCCCAAACCGCGGGGATTTCCAGAGCGCAAGCCAATTTTGCTTTGTTTTGGGGCTCTTTTAAAGACCCCCTTCCCTTTCGAGGCATCAAATTGAGCATTGGGGAGGGGATTACATGGCGGCGCCGAACGCAGCAACAAAGGCCTTGTTTTCGCGCCGGGCGAGCGACTCCGAAGAGGCGTTCCGTCTCTCTCGCACGCCTAAGGGGACAGGGACAAGGACAGAGAGATGAAACGGTGCGGATGCGAAGCGCGAAGGCGCCGGCCGCAGCCCAATAGGCAGGCAGTGCCGCCAAAACCCAACAAAATTCGCAAAAAAAAAACATGACTTTTGATGAAAAATCATTTACTGCAGCAGATTTAGACTGGCTGTGTGTCCGCTAAGCCTCGTCAAAGAGTTCCCAAAGCCAGCTGCCAGTCTTCTCCGCCCGCAGGTAGGCAACCCAACCGCCCCAGCGGCCGCAGTGGCCTTCCGCCCGGCGGTAGGCAACCCATCCGACACCCGCGCTCGCTCCCTGCCGTTGCCTACCCCGGTGTCGCCGGGCGCCGTCAGCGCGGACGCGTCACCACTACACTGGTCTTGTCCTTTGTCCAGTGGCGCGCGCTTCCCCCGCGCCCGGCGCTTTACGACTTTAGTTTCGAGGTGCGAGGTAAAGTGTAGCGGCGCCGAACTGGTCAAGAATACGGCACGCGGGATATATCCCAGGGAGTCGTAAAGGGAGGCCAAGTCATATCTTCGGTGATCAATTTAGCTCTACTTCCCCCAAGCTCTCTGTCCCTCTCTATTTTTCGCGCCGCTCTCTCTCTTTCTCTCTCTTACACACACGCGAGCGTGGTACGTAATTTGTGGAAGTCCCACCGTTCCGAGTCTGCGAGTGTCTTCTCCCTCCTTCTTCCTCCCCGCACCTAATCCGGTGGGCTATATTTTTCTTCCGTGCGAATAAACGTTCGCCACAGGTTCGCCCACCGCACCCCCGCCCCGCCCCGCCCCACCCCGCCCCGCCCCGCCCCGCGCCGTTCCCCTCCCTCCACCCGGCGGGGGTGGTACTATTGTCACGGGGGCTTATATTGTGGTAGTCCGGGCTACCCGCAGCGCAGCCGTTTCCGTCGGACGTGCCCAGGCCGCAGCCACAGCGCCTATCCGCGCGGTCGGCACGCCGCACGCGGCACGCGGCACGCACCGATTCAGCGTTCAGCACAGTTTGACGCTTGTGCCGACCTGGCCAAAATTCAGCTGCCTGACCTTACCTCACATAACCAAACCTAACCTAACCTAAAACCTAACCAAACCTAACCTAACCACACCTTACCTTACCTAACCTAAACTAACGTCTGGCTGGTCGCAACGGAGCAAATTTGATGCTCGACCTGAGGCCAGGGGACTGACTAGTGAATTTTGTGTACTATATTAACTAAAAGCACGCTTTCGCAAAAGTGTCGCGGGTACTGAGTTTTCGAACCCGCGCGTTTGGCTCTGGTGTCACGTCGGCAAGCACCTGGTTGGCATTCCAGGCCGAGTTCCGGGCCGCCACGCGGCGACGCGCGGCGACACGCCGAGTGCGATGCCGCCGCACAACAACTTGGTCTTCTTGGCAAGTTGGAGGAGACGGACGCGCGCGTCGCGACGGCACGGTCTGACGGAAAGGCAGCCACGCCGCCGCGCCGGACAGGCGGCTTGTTTGCAGTGCCCCCGCCCCGCTCCGGCTCCACTCCAGCTTGCCCGTTCCAGGAGTTCCAGGAGTTCCAGGCCGTCCAGCGCCGCGACCCAGGGCCGCCACCCCACGCCTATTTCTCACCCCCAGGCCGGGCCCCGGCAGGGACGGCGGCGCCAGAATCATTGATATTTCAGTCACGAGTTACAAAACTGCCAAAGGATCAAAGAGAGCGCGCGGGCGGGGGCCGAGGGGAGGGGTAGGGGTTAAGAGGAAGGGGCTGCGGGGTTAAGGGGTGGGAGAAGGGGTTAAGGGGAAGAGGACCTGTTCCTCCGCCGTGACGGCCCGGGACGGCCCAGGACGGCCCCGAAGTGACACAAATGTGCTACAGGTTAGTTTCCAAGCAGTAAGAGGGTTGGAAAAGGCGGGCCAGGGCGGCGAGGCTCCGCGCTGCCGCTCTGCCGTTCCACCCGCCCCTCCCCTCGCCTCGCCTGGCCTCGCCAGCGGCGCCGCATTTTATTTCCGTCCCGGGGAACTCGATTGAGATAGAGGATCCCTACCGCAGCGCAGTCACACGGCGCCACACGTTGAGGCAGAGAGAGAGAGAGAGAGAGAGAGAGAGAGAGAGAGAGAGAGAGAGAGAGAGAGAGAGAGAGAGAGAGAGAGAGAGAGAGAGAGAGAGACGAGAGGGTCTCGGGGGCCAAACGGAATAATTTGTGCGGGCGTCTCGAAATCGGGACACTCCGGCGGCACGGCGCTACGTACAGCGATGCGCACTCGGTGGAATTGCGTTTGCCAAAATGAGGGGGCGGTGCGGGTTACTCCTGCCCGAGTCACTGCATCACGAGGAAATCAAATTTCAAACGCCGGCGCATGTAGATTTTGTTACCAAATTAGTGCAAGTTTTAAAGTGCTCATTTTTGTTTTGTTCGATTTTAAGTGGCTTTGTAATTCGGCCACTTTTCAAGTCAATGATCGTTTGTTTCAATTTTGAATTTTTTTAAAAATTTATTCGTCCCCTTTCGCGGCTGTGGCTTGCACTGTAACCTTGCAGGCTCCGACGAGAGGCAGAGGCTTGCTCGCCGGCGGGCATGATCAGGGCAAGGCAAGGCGCGCAGTTATTGCCATCCGTCCGGATGTTGGGTCACGTGGACGGTCTTGGCCGCGAGGCAGCGAGGCGCTGAGGCGCGGAGGGGTGGCACGGCGTGCAAACACATGTCGCTTATTAATTAATAATGTGAAAGGCAAGCAACGGCTGGCTTTCAAATTCGGGGGAGGAGCGCGCAAACAAAATCGCTCAATATGAAACAACAACAATAACGCTCTGCTTGATTAAAGCCAAAAAAGTTTTGTTGATTTTTTCCCCCCGCGCTGCGGAGCGTTGAAATCCTGGCGGCGGCGCACTAGCTTTGGGAACCGCATCGACTGGATGAAGATTTGTTGCATCGGTTTGCATTCCTCTCCGAGAGAGACGGGGAGATAGGAGATGCACGGTCCATTCATCGCGCCTAAGAAGGTAAAACACACACCCAAAGTAAATAAGGAGCCCCGGCCAATAACGACAAACAACAATAATAACAGTACTTCCTCCCAAGGACATGCAGCGAATTACATATAAATATGGGGGCACACCGCGCCGCGCCGCACCGCGAGGCGCGGACACACGTGTGTGCCGTCTCTCTCGCTCCGATGCGGCGGCGCGGCGCGGCGCGCGAGTGCGAGAGAGACGGCGATGCTGCAGTCGATCCTCGATAAACAGCGACTCCACGGGGAACGGCCTCTAATCATCAGCTTATCGGGAAATCGAGACGCCATGAGGAGCAGCTGTCTCTCTCGCACGCTCGCGACGGCCGCACCGGGCCTCCGCCGGGCCCCTCACAGTGGGCCAGAAGACCGGTGCAGGCGGCCAAAACTCAAGACGCGTTTTGAGCTCCAGAGTCGCTGAGCAAGACTCGAACTCAACGTGTGACCCCACCAATGGATTGCTCTCCGAACGAGGAATCCATTGGTGGGGTCACACGTTCGGTTCGAGTCCTGTTCAGCGACTCTGGAGCTCAAAACGCGTCTAGAGTTTTGGCCGCCTCCTCCACCCGGTCTTCTGGCCCACTGTGCCCCTGGAGAGCGAGGGAGAGGGGAAGTGGGCCTGGAATTTCGGCGCGTCATTGACTTCTTGCCGCCGCGCGTCGTCAGAAAGGAAAAAAAAAACAGAAGAAACACAGTTAATTTCTGGAACAATACAAAGATACTTTATCAGCAGAAGTTCGGTTTGGAAACAGCCCCACTTTTGTCCCCATCAACGCTTCATATTTGAATCTTGATTCCTGCTGGGATTTTTTAATTTAATGCCACGACTCCCGGGGGTGTTTACCGAGTTCCCTTATTCGTGAGACGCTGCCCCGGGGGCGCAGGTGGGGGCTGGGGGCCGCCAGCTCGGTCCGACCCGCCAGTCTCATATCTGCATTGCTACCGATCAGAAGTCGGAAACCAACACTCCGCTTTTTTTCCCGTTCCTCGCGGCGACCGGGGCGCTATCTGGCCGGCACACCTGCGCAGCCTGCGCACTTCGCTCTCGGCTATGTGTTTCTCGCCGAGAGGGATGTTTATTAATGTTTGTTCATGAGTTGCTGCTCGAGGACTCGCTGTATCTCATTCGGCCGTTGCTGAAAAAAAGAGGGCGCGGACTGAAATATGGGGAAAGAAAAACGCCGCGTGCAGATTCGGCTTTTGTTTGGCTTGTCGAGGAAATTATCGGGTGCTGGAATGTTTGTGTGATGTCCAGCAGCAGCAGCAGTGGGCCAGAAGACCGGCGCCGGCGGCCAAAACTCTAGACGCGTTTTTCGCTCCGGTGTTGCTGAAAAGCACTTGAACCGAGCGTGTGACCCCACCAATGGATTCCTCGTTCGGAGGGCAATCCATTGGTGGGGTCACACGCTCGGTTCGAGTCCCATTTAGCGACTCTGGAGCTCAAAACGTGTCCGGGATTTGGACCGCCTCCACCGGTCTTCTGGCCCACTGCGCCGCCACCCCGCACGACTAACCCTTCGTTCCCGGCTGTCGTCACACGTGTAAACAAATCGCCACCCAGAGGCCCAGAGGCACCCCGGCGTCGCAGCGGTCGCACCTGCGTCCACATTCATGTAGTCTTGTTTCCCTACGTCCCGGGCCGTCCCTGCCGTCGCCGCCGTGCCCGCCACCCCGAGACAGGTGTCGAAGGTGACCTTATCACGTCGCGGCCTCGCCATGATCCCCGGCCCGGACAAGGAGGCCGAGCTGGCCGACGGCATGCCGACGAGACCCACCTGCCGGTGTCCCTGTCGCTGTCGGTGTCCCTCGAGTCCAACTGTTCTTGTTCCACACCCAAACAACCCAAACAGAACCCCGGCGCCGCGGAAAAAAGAAGACGAGTTTGTTCGAGTTTGTGTTGAAACCGAAGGTGCTCGAGTATGAGAAACAACGGCGGCCGCTGATCGATTTCCGTGTTTGCCGAGGAAAACGGGGCGATGCGTCGTCCATGCATTAATCATGAGGTTATTACCTCGAGTAGCAACCCTCTCTTGCGGTTGGCTGGCCGAGCCGAGCCGAGCCGAGCCGAGCAAGGGCGTGCCGGGCGCACCGCGACGGACGCGCCGAGAAGGCGATCATGAGCCGCGTCCACGCCAACCACACCCTCGCGGAGGCCGCCATCACGTCAGGGCCTTATAGTGGTGTGCCGAGCTACCACACTGCAAGCGGCCAAAAGCCGAAACGAGAAGAACCCTTTGAGGAAACGAAGATCCAGTCGGCTTCCGAACGGACTGACTGCAAGGACTGCATTTCGGCAGGCAGTATTTATTAGCCCCCGCGGTTACACCGGTCGGGCGTGGCGCGCCGCCGGCTGGCTCCGCGACGACGATCTGTCTCTCTCGCTCCCCTACCGGCCGCCGCGCGAGTGCGAGAGAGACAGAGTGGGCGTGGCCGCGGCGAGCCTCACCTCGCCGATCTCGGCGATACGCGGCGGCCATGGCGGCGTCCGCGGCGGCGCGCCGGCCCCGCGCAACCGCGAGGCCCCGCCAGCCTCGCCGGCCTCGCGCAAAAAGAAGACGGCGGCGCCGGTATTCGAACGCGCGCCCCGCCGCCATTAGACGCAGTGCAGGGCGTGCAATGCCTCATCATTATGAGCGCGGCCACCAGCAACCTGTCAACCCATTTTATTTATTCATTTCTCCCGCCCAAATGCCGTTTCCCGAGACGCATTTATTCGAGATGGTGATCGATATCGCCCTCGATTCATCGCTGCTACAATCACAAGAATAATTCTTCGCTCCTCGCGGCGCCGCTGAGGGCTGTACAAACAAACACCCTTTGAATGAGAAGGGCGCAAGGCGGCCCTCGGCCCTCGCTCAAAGGGAAGCCCTTCTTTCCTTGCACTTCGTTCTGATACACTGGACAGTGCGGCAGCGCGAAAAGTCTGCAGCACTCCGCGCGCTGTGATGACGCATCGCCCCGCGGTATGAAAAATCCGCGGTAATCATGACGAGCGGGGAAACTTTGCGCGCATCAAGCTTACCAGTGTGCGCACCATTCGTCCGGCCGTCGCTCTGTCTCTGTCGCACTCGTGGGGCGTCCTGTCAGAGTGCGAGAGAGACAGAGCGTGAAGACGAGTTTAATCGGGATGGCTCGGCGGGTATGAGAAATTTCCAGGTCGGTGCGTTATCGGCGTGCGGTATCAGCGAGCCGCGGCCGAACGCGAAGGACGTCTTCGTCGCTCTGTCTCTGTCGCACTCGCGGGGCGCGTCCCGCGGGCCCGTGCGGGTGCGAGAGAGACAGAGCGATGGGACGAAGAGCGATTCCGCGGCGACACGCGAACACGCCGGGCGAACACGCCGCATAACTTGGCGCGTTATTCATCGCCCTATCTGTCACAATTAGCGGGCCGGGTAATGCGTTGTCTAGGGCGTCGCGACGCCCCCCGGCGCCCCCGCCCCTCAGCGCCCCCCGCGACGCGCCTACACTGTATCGCCCGCTGGGGCGGCCGGGGCCGGGGGAGTCCCGCGGCGAAGGTGTGAGCAGGCGCACGCCGCCGCCGGGCCGTGGCGAGCCGAAGAAGGCCACGGAATGAGGAAACCGACGCGGAAAAGCACATGGAAATTTCCCAATTAGAGTGATTTTTATCTCGGTAGCGCAGCGTTGGTGTGTGTCGACGTGGTTGTTTCTCGAACGCCTGCCCCTGCCTGGGCTGCTGCTCACAGAGTCATCAATGTAATCAAAGAAAAGGGCCCGTACCTGAGCCTAATTGGACACACACACACACACACACACACCACACACACACACACACACACACACACACACCACACACACACACACACATATATATATATATATGAACAGAGTGCAGAAACAGCATCCACCGCGGGGTGCAGAGTATCGAATCCCACGCGGCTCGGTGAGACGCTTGGTCAACTCCTCGTCTTGTCCGTGCCCCGGGGTGCACCGGCAGCAGTGGCGTGCAGTATGAATAAGTGGCGCGAACGTGCCCTGTGCGTGGCGTGGCGTGGCGAGGCGTGGCGTGGCGCGGCGTGGCGTGGCGAGGCGAGGCGTGGCGTGGCGTGGCGAGGCGTGGCGTGGCGTGGCGTGGCGTGGCGTGGCGTGGCGTGGCGAGGCGAGGCGTGGCGCGGGGTCGCGGTGTTGTGCCGACGGTCGCTGTTTCACAGTGGCTGCGCGAGTCGGACACGGACACGACCCGCGACACGAAAAATTCCCCGACGCGAGGAGAGGAGGTGCGGGTAGGTCGTCCATATCGGGTCCATATTTCGTCCCGAAATTTGAATGTGCCCGGTGGCAGAATGCGAGGCGACGGCGTGTCCCATTTTTGAAAACACGCGCACCCTGTCCGCGACGCGACGCGGGAAATGGCTCTGAATCATCCAGCCGGGACATCCATCACGGCGCGGACACACTTTTTGGAAATTCCGTTTACACGAAAAGCGATTTCCGTGCGCAGGGAAGCACATCGGTGCTTGAGTGTGTGTGTGGCCGTTAAGCGAGTACCCCATTTGACGCCTCAGTGGGTGTTCTGAACGACAAGACGGTAATATTTCAGCTCCTTGTTCACCGCTCTTTGGTAAAAGTTAAATCATAAATAATTTTAAGTGGCGTGTTGTGGTAAGCGGAACCCGGTGTGTGCTGGCGGGCGCGGCGGACGCCGCAGCAGCGGGGGCAAAAGGTGAGAACTTGGCGGGGGTCGACGCGGCGATACAGCACGGCGGCGCGGCAAGACGAACTGCACCTGGAAAAGGCAGGAAGAGGCGCTCACTTCTGGAGCACCTCGCCTGGAATCTGCGCCAAAGTAGACCAGAGACAGATGGGAGCCCTGCAGGACCTGCAGGAACCTGTTCCCTTCCTCCAGGCTGCGCCTGATTGTGTCCCGATAGGCATCTGTCCTTGATAAGCCACGACACTGGAATCAATTTCACACATTTCTGAGGGGGACGCGGCCGTGTGTTGTGGCTCGTTTATTGATCGAGACAGGTTGCCACAGTTTTTACATCTTGCTCGTAAAATAAACAAAGCCTTATCTCGCGCATGAGAGTCACCGCTCGCCGCGCGAAACGCCGCGAAACCACAATGTGACTCCACTTAGCGGGGCCTAAGTGAAAAGGCGTGTATGAAAGGGGCGCGGCCATCATCGAAAAACAGGAGAAAAAGGGAGCGGCCGGGGAACCGAACCGAGCGCCACAAAAACGGGGCAGCGCGCGCTAATCACTAATCAAGTCCGAGACAAAGGCGCCCCAAAGTGACGTGGAGAATTTGTCGACATTTTGGGGAAAACGACGGATTTCGGGGGCGGGCGGCGCCACGCTTGGTGATAATGACCATCGAAGGGTGAGCACACCTGCCTCGCTCCTTCTTGGGGCTGTAATCTTTCTCTCTCTCTCTCCTCAAAAAGAACAAGAGGACGTGGCAACAGGCTTGTTAGTGCGCGGGCCGCGCAGGTGCGGACGGAGCAGCATCGGCAGCAGTGCTCTCTGTCTCTCTCGCACTCGAGGGCCGCCCAGCAGGGGTGCGAGAGAGACAGAGAATGAGTCTGGAGCACCGCCACTTTGTATCGGCGGCACCGCCACTCCGTACCGCTCCGCCTCGCTTCGATCAAAGTGCGCCAAAGCCGAGCGTGGCAGCGCCGGCGCCTCTCCTTTGTTGCAGTGCATCGGGATTAGCCTTTTACCGCCACGTGGGAACGCCGCCGTGCCGCCGGTACGCTCCCGGAACCCCGCCAGGCGTGAACTTTACGAGGACAACGCTTGTTTCGCGAACCGTCTACCTGTGCGTGACTCACGCCGGCTGCATCAAGAACCAAATTGAAAACGAAAACAACAACGCATCTTTCCCCTGTTCACTTGGACTTGGCGAAAATGCCACCAGCTGGCCACTTAGGCTGGTCAGGATTCAGTGGCGTAGTTGTTGGCTAATCCAGACTCCAGACTGCCTTCTAGACGGGAAAGATGATGCCTCTGGAAGGCTTGCCTCTGGAAGGCTTACCTCTGGAAGGCTTGCCTCTGGAAGGCTTGCCTCTGGAAGGCTTGCCTCTGGAAGGCTTACCTCTGGAAGGCTTGCCTCTGGAAGGCTTGCCTCTGGAAGGCTTGCCTCTGGAAGGCTTACCTCTGGAAGGCTTGCCTCTGGAAGGCTTGCCTCTGGAAGGCTTGCCTCTGGAAGGCTTGCCTCTGGAAGGCTTGCCTCTGGAAGGCTTGCCTCTGGAAGGCTTTGCCTCTGGAAGACTTTGCCTCTGGAAGACTTTGCCTCTGGAAGGCTTGCCTCTGGAAGGCTTTGCCTCTGGAAGGCTTGCCTCTGGAAGACTTTGCCTCTGGAAGACTTTGCCTCTGGAAGACTTTGCCTCTGGAAGGCTTTGCCTCTGGAAGGCTTGCCTCTGGATTGGCCTGCCGCCCAATCTGCTGGACGGCCCGCTAAAGGGCGGCGCCAGCTCGCTTCTGAAGGTAAAAGCAACTGGAGTGTGTAAGCACCCGCCGTCCCACCTTGGTCCTGACCCTTCTCCCTCTTTTTGTTGTTCGGCAGCCGCCACTGGAGATCACACCGCCAAAAAAATTGTTTTGGAGAACCTTAAAGGTGAGCAGCGAGAGGCAGGCAAAAAATTTGCAGGGGCAGAAAAATGTCCAAAAATTATACACAGGATGTTGAAAATGTGTTTGATGCCAGGTGGCAAAGAGACTGGAGACTTGTCCTTGTCAGTTCCTGCTGCTTTATTTTTCCACAGCAGTCTGGTGGCGTGTGTCCCTCCGCTTGGTTTGGTGTTGTCGGGCCCATGTCGGTTGCTCCTGATTTGTCCTACCGTGCGCACACGGCGCAGTGAACTGTGACACTGCAAGCTGCCGTTCGAACGACATCTGGCCGGCGACGGAGTCCTCCGTCAGACCGCGCACATGTCCTTGAAGGAAGGAAACAAGCTCTTTGTCTTATAGTGTGCCGCTCATTCAACGCGGCGCCGCCAAAGAACGCTCTGAAATATTTGACGATTTCATTCCGTCCTCGTCCGAGCAGGTTCTACGTGCGTTGCAGCGCGTCCCCCCCTCCCCCCTCCCTGTCTCTCTCGCTCCGGCGGCGGCGAAGAAGAGGCCGGAGGAACGCGGGGAATGCGGCGTTTTTACGGGAATTAACAAGGAATATTTTTGGTGTGAATATAACCGGTTGCGCGTTCGTCGTTGCGTCACACGGCCGGACACAAAAGGAATGCCCCGCGGAGACATTCCTCGCGTTGCCAAATTCAGTCAAATGGGGGAAACAATTATCGGCCCCGAATCCAATTCCATTGCTTTGTGGCCGTTCGACGGCTGGCGACTGACAGAAGTTGCAATCCGTGTGGCGGCAGCGGACCAGGCATGGGAATAAGAGGATGATCCCGGACTTGGATTCAATTTCGCTTGAACCACTTTCATCGGCAGTTTTCCTTTTGAAAAGGGCCGCCTGTCCCGTGACAGCCCCTTGGGGTCCGTTCGAGCCTCCGGGACAGTGCCGTGGCAAGCACAATTTGGACTTATTCCGGTCGAGGAGGCCTCGCAAGGGGCTGGACTGGCCGCGCATGCGGTGCGGGAGATGTAACGCACCAGAAAACAACATCCCCGGCAACTTTCCGGGCAATAATAACATGCGGACGTCCAAAGGCGCAACGGGCGCGCATTACCTCCAAGTCGCTCAGAACAAACGCCGACAAACGGGCCTCCTAGGAGTACTATTAAAACGATATTAAGGCCGTTCCGGCCCGAGTCCTCGCTCTCGAGTACTCGCGGCCAACGACGTGGGTGGAGCGGCACTTTCAAACCGCACAGTCAAATGGAAAGGGGTCACCAATTGGAGCGCCTAGCGGTACCAACCTCGGAATAAATAAGCCCGCCGATCCGCTAATCTAAAATCTCGCTCATTAATTCCGGTTAAAAGGCAGAATCGCTGCCGTTGGTGGACTGGCCCAGCGGCCCAGCGCAGGGCCGTGCCGGCCGTAGACGCAAACAACAGCGGCATCCTTTGCGGCCTCCGGGAGCACCTCCAGGAGCGGCTCGGCCCGGTCCGGGGCTTATCCCGGCAGTGTCCGAAATGACACGTCAAATCCATCCCCCCCCCCTCCCCGGCCTCACAAAGCGCCTCGTGACGGTCAAGGTGGCCGCGCCGTCACGAAGGCGGCACGCTGTATGGGTTAGAACAAGCACTCTCAACTGAAAATGTTAAGCAGATTCAAATTGGTTTTTCTTTTTTCGCGAGATTAGAGAACGCTGATTCTACCACCAGCGACCTGCCTTGGCTAATTTGGAGGAGCAAGACTTCTGTGGGAGAGAATGAATCTGTGTCCTGGTGCCGGGGGCCGCGGTTCGCAAACCCATTGTTTTCCCCCTTTTTTTTCCTCTTCCCAAAGTAGTAAGTTAGTGCCGCTAGTGCCACTGCCACGCCACTGCTTGCTCTGGGTCGCTAATGGCGCTGCATATATGTATTTTTCCCGCCACAGCTAATTTCCCCGGCCGAGATCATACGGCCCCGTCAAACAAGGGCGATAAATTAGCCGCCATCTTGGCGGTCATCGCGCGGACGGCGAATTTCGTTTTATGAATAACGAGTAGACTTTCTGAAAAGGACGATGGACACGGGTCTCCGATGAAATATGGGCGGGGCAGTCTCACCCGTGTTCCACACTTTTTTTTACAGTTTTTGGGAGACGCATGGGGTTAATGAGTCTGGACACATGTCAGTGCCACAGGTCTGGTTCTTTTTCCAGGCGATGTCGAAGTGTTTTTAGCCGTTTCGCGCCAGGCTCCGGTCAAAACTCGGTGAGTAACGATTCCCGCGCTACTTCTGCATGCTGCTGCAAGCCACCGCTGCGAGCGAAAAGTGCTCCGATACCAGAGCGGCAGTCTAGCAGTTCACACCCAGTACACGGTATGAACATGCAGATGGATTGCAGGGCAGCCCGGCCAGCCCTGCCACCTGTTAGTCGAGCCGTCTTTGAGGTTATGTTGCCAAGCTGTGCGTGCGGCGCCGTGACGCAGTGCTGCACTGCCCGGGAGCCGCGCGGAGCGTCGTGGAAGCTGCTTCCCGCGGGGCCCCGTGGGGCGCGCCGTGGGGCGACACCGTCGAGGTAAAACCGGTAGGAGTAGTGGAGCGCCACCGCCTCCGTCTCCCTCGCTCTCGCGAGCAGGGACCGCGGAGGGGTCCGCGGTAGCACGCACCTACCTGCTCCGAGCGAGAGAGACAAATAGCGATCCCATTAGGAATGAATAAATTGTCAGTTTTGTGGAATATTTCATACGGACGCCGCGTGAGTCCGAGGGGCGCCATGTTAAAAGGGGCCGCCCGTACATCATGACCCCACGAGGGGCACCAGTCCAGATAAGCAGCGACCAATTCCTCGAGCATGTCACACGCAACGCGACAAGACGAACCAGCTTCTCCGAGGCGTCGCTGAACTCCAACAGGTGTCCGGATCAAAGACACCCAAAGTGGTCGTCCACTGAAAATTAGCACACACCTGCGAGGACGAGGCACCTCGTAAACTAGACGAAAACGAGCCCGACGCCTTCTAGTCCGCCGTAATCTTTTAATCGAGATACTAATTGATAGCGGGGACACACGACACATTAGCGAAAATTAATGGCCAAGCAGTAGCAGCAGACACCGCGTCTGGACATTACCACGGCATTATCAACGCGCCGCGACGCCCAACACGACAGTGGCAGCCCGGGCTCACTTCCGAGTCGCATCCGCCGCTCTGTCTCTCTCACATCTATATGGCGTCTCCTGCTGGTGCAAGAGAAGCGACAGCATCCCTCGGAATCAGTCTGCAGCCGAGCCAGCAGCCCCTTTGGCCAGCCAGCAGGTCCCCGCTGATGACACACACGTCTTGAAGTACTACACGACCACGCACGACCATCACGTGGTCATAACTGGTCATAACTGGCCGTCATTAGGATCGCCGGAGGGATCGAGTTTCCGCGAACGTCTCTTGAATCGCCGCATTTGACAGCGCTAGTCCGTGCAGCTCCCTTCTCAATGCTCTTGTCCGCTAGTGCTGCCGAGCGGTGAATCCGCGAGGCGCCGTCGATTTTATTCCACAGCTCTGTCCGTCTCTGTCGCACCCTGTCGACGCGATGCCCCACGAGTGCGATGCAGACGGCCTTTCGCGGCCTTTGCCCTTTGCGCGCCCACAGTGTGGTCGTGGCAATTAGGCCGTATAATTCCGATAATTAGGGAATGGTGTCGTTTGCGCCGGAAGCGCCAGCCAGCGCCGCCTGCACTGTGCGTGAGACAGACAGAGTGCATTTATAATGCCATGTAGCGCTGCATGGCTAAACAAACGGCCGCGAGCTTTGCGCGCACACACTGACACACACGCACGCACACACAAAGTGCGCACCGGAGCCTCCGCGCGGCGCAAACAACACGACATCGTGCGAAGAGCGTGCGGCGCCTTAGCAGCGTGCGAATAGGTGTCGCCTATTCACACCACGACTCGCGGCCCTGCACGGTGACTGTGAATGTGTGTGTGAGAGTATTTGCAGCGAAGGAAACGGCGGTGATCAATGCACCCTGGGGACAAGGCGAGAAGAAGAAGAAGAAGAAGAAGAAGAAGAAGAAGAAGAAGAAGAACAAGAAAAAGAAGAACAAGAAGGGAAAGGAGCAGGGGGAGGAGAAGGGGGAGGCAAACGAGAAAAAATTAAGGTCAGACCTAACCTCAATTAAGCAGGCCGTGGCCCCAAACGACGCCAGTTTGTTACGAGTGGCACTCCGTAGCCGCTGGCGACACCGGCCGCCCTAGCTTGCGCTTCGCGTCCACAGACTCCGCACAGCATCCGCCTCGTCCGCCGTGCTGCCGTGCACACAGGAAAAGCGCCATGTTCCTTGATTTACTGCGAATAAGCCTGGCGGGCGTTATTCGGCCGTCGGAGCGTTATGCGCCCTTGGACGGCCGCCGGACTGCCTCAGGTGTGTGGTGCGTACGGTGTAGGGACCGCGGCGCACCCGACGTCGCTGCCGGCCGCGCCCCTGCCATGCAACGCCGGCAAGGCCCTGATGCTCCTCGGACCCTTCCGAGTCCCTTCCCCTCTCCCGCCAGCCACGGCCAATGGCTCCGGCCCGGCATCGCCCGGCACGGCTCAACCTAACACGCATAGTTTATTAGTATTTATAGGCCTGCTTGGCCGGCCGCACTACCCTCGGAAAATTGTTCCGGGTCTTGGTGCTACCAGTGGACTGCGTTCGGAAAAGCGCCAAGCTGGCGGTCATATCCGCCAGGTCATCACAGCGTGCACACACCGCAAAAAAATGGCGGTGGTTCGACGCGCTGCGCTTTTTTTCTTCGCCAGAGTCGCGAGTGTGATGGATGAAACGTCCGTTTAAAACGTGTGGCGCGTCGTTCGATTGGCCGCAATAACAAAAGGCGAAGGCAGCCGCGGCGCGGACGTTGCGGAGGAGGCGGCGCGAACCCGTTCTCGTTTGACAGTGTAGTCTGATTCCCTCAGGTGGAAAGGTGGCCGAGCTCGTTAAGGTTTTGTGGGGCCCGGCGAGGCCCGGCGAGGCCCGGCCGTACCCGTACCCGTCTGAGGCCTCGTCGAGGTGTTGGGGTTACTGCCTGTTAAGTTACTGCGGTGCGTCGCCGCGTCGCCGCGTTGCGGTTCGGGGCGTCCTGGATGCAATTGCTGCACCGCCATACGTCATCGGGAAGGTGCTCGCTCCCGCGGAGGCCGCGGAGTGCCTCATTTAGGCGCGCTCTGCGGTGGAGGTCAGTCCAGTCAGTGCCGACAGCCAACCACCGGGGCGGAGCCACACAAGGACATGTCGCCTGCCAGTGACACTCCTTTCGGTGAGACATACCGCCAGTGGCTGTTTTTCAGAACGTTCATTTCGTTCACTGACTTTTGAGTCGAATGAGAGATCCATAGGGCAAAATTATCAAAGTCAAACATAAATTTCCCTGGAAGTTTTCACTATTTTTTTAGAGAATGTTTTTCGATATTTGACCCCTTCTTTTTCAGACCAGACTTTAAAAAATGGCCTTGCAGTCGCACTCGGAAAACGATGCCACCGTCACGTCGCTAACAAATGGCCTGCCGGCCCGAAGTCGCTCACTCGGAATCGACAGCGACCTCGCGTGGGCCCTGGTGAGCTCTCCCGCCCTTCCGTGGGGTGTTTGTGGTAATGAAAGTGGAAATGAAGCGAACACTATGGCCGGCGAGCCCCCGCCAGGCCAGCCAGGCCCGCCAGGCGAGACATACATCATGCGTCCAGAGTGGTCAGCACACCTGCAGTGCCGCGCTGGCCTAGCCTGGGCATCGAATTCCTCTTTGCTCGCCTCCTTGAGACGAGTACAGCATGAGGCAGGCCGCGAGCCTGAAACTCGATGACCGCTGCGACTCCGCGCGAGTGAGACTCCTCCACGGCGATTTTGACGACCAGTGGCTTCAGGCAGCGGCCGTCAGGGCTGGAAAATTGATTTCCAGGCGTTCCAGGAAGCGGGGGCCACCGGTGAGGCCACTCGGTTTGGCCGAGGTCAAGTTGCACCGGTCGCTGCAGCGTCTGCACTGATGCAGCTGCTGAAAGGTAACACCGCAGGGCCTAACACTGAAACCTTACTCACGACGGCGTGCCGTGCTGCGCCATGGCTGCGCCGCGCCGTGCCCCGCCACTCCCCGCCGGTAAGGATCCGGACCGCCAGCGGGATACATAATCGATCGAACATCGAGAGCGCCCTGCCAGCCCCGCCAGTCCCGCCAGGCCGCCCCGTCGCAGCAGGGGACTGTGGCACGAAAACCATTAGTCTGTGGCAGTAGTTATTTTGAAGGGTTAGAACACGGCTGGTCTCGTTGCGCATGCTCGGTACTCTGCCCGTTCAAAAGGCGTTTAACCGGGTGTCGCACACACAAAGAGCCATGACACGGTGCTGCCCCTCTCAGGATTCGTTGTGTTTTCTCCGATGGTGCTTGAATCCTTGGAGCATCATCCGTGATGCTAGAGAACGGTAAGCGGTAGCAGCGGCGGGCACCGCTCGAAAAGGAAGAGAGAAACGAAAGCAAAAACGAAAAGTGTAGCGCGAGGAAGGGGGACAGCTAATCGGCGCGGAAAGGTGTGTCTGTTGGTCTCATTCACAGTGCAGGGCGTCCGGGACGGTCCGGGGCCCAAAAGCTCCGGGCTGCGGGCTGCCGCACACGCCTACTGCCCGAGCAGGCCTACTACTTACTGATTTACTAGTTTTATTTTCTCTTGTTTTCTCGTCTCCCTTGATTGAAACTCGAGTTTTATGAGATCCCTCCGCGCGATAGGGCTACTCAGGTAGATTTGGAAGGACCCGCTGATGTGGATCTTCGCCCCAAAATTGGCCTGTCCAAACAATTTACTCCAACAGGTCCTAGAGACCACAATCACACTCAGACTTGTTCGCTCACGCGTTTTTTGGAGCAACTTCTTTGTCTCCCCTCAAAAACATGTGTCTTTTTTTCAACTTTTCCAGTGTTTAATTTAAGTCGATGTTCTCTCAGTGTGTTGGGTTAGGTTAGCTTCCGACCTAACCAAACCTTACCTAACCAAACCTCCGCTGCAGGGGCCGTGAGCAGTCAGACAGTGGAGCGAGGAGGTGTGCAGTATTGCTGGCCCGGCCGAATAATACCGAGAACACATTCGAAAAGGACAATCGACAGAAGAAAGAGCATTAGAGAGAGAGGGAACACGGAGAACAGGAATGTAAGCAGCCTCTGCGCTTCGGGGACTTTGCGACAAAAGTCGAGCAGCGGCACGGGAGCTGCGCCCCGCCTCGATGAAAGAGGCAAAAACACAGTAAAAGGTTTGAGAAGGCGAGTCAAGTTTCTGGCCACTTATTGTTTCTTTTCGGAGCGAGGGCCAGGAGCCTCGGCCAGAGCGGCAGAGCGACCGAGGACAGCACCGGGAGTCTCAGTGGAGATGGAAGTGGAGGGCTCACAGTGCACCTTCGATTCGGACGATGAAAACTCACTTTGGAAATGGCTTATGGAGAGGGCGGCGCGGGGATAGGAAGAAGCTCGAGAAAAAAAGTTAATTCGAATGAATGTGACACACTGTAAGTGGGGCTTTCTGTGTAGTAAATGGAACAATAGATGATTTCTTTGGACAAAAGCAGCAAAGGATTGCAGCTTACGGTCAGCACACACACACACACTTACACACACACATTCACAGAGGGCGCAAGGACTGCTGAATTACCATTGAATACAACGGAGTGTCTCTTTACGCTTCGATTACACACGCAATTGCTCAGCGTTTCGACAGCGATGGGAGATACAGAAACACCAGCGTCCTCCCGTTCCGTTCGGGGCCGTTCGGGCCAGGCCCTCGGGGCGTTATCGAAACACTCCGAACGGGGCGGCCGAACGGCAAACGCCCTCCCCGTGAGAACGTCAAAGTCAGGCGGCGGCATGGCATTGTCAGAAGGCAATTAAACCTCATTTCGCGACTGCCGATATGGCCGACCAAGTGTCAATAATGCGCCGAGCGGCGGCTGCAGTTGCCCGACGGCAGCCTCTTTCCGAAAGTCGCTGTCTCTCTCACGCCTCTAGTGGAAGGCCCGTGTGTGCGAGAGAAGCAGGGCGACGAGAGCGACTCCCGGAATCAGTCCGGACGGCATTACGAACGCTGGGCTCGTCCTGAGGACGCTACCGCCGCCGCCGCGCCGCCGTCGGCAGACTGATTCCGCGAGCACTCTGTCTCTCTCGCACTCATGGGGCGTACAGTACCGGTGCGAGGTAGACAGAGCGGGGAAAACGACCGCCTTCCTAAAAGGCCCGATGAGCGGCAGGTGTGACACGGGAACAGTGTAGTGCGCCTAGACGCGGCGGACGTGCCACTGGCGGCGCACGTACAGCATGCTGCTGCCGGCGGCGGTTTTTCTCCGTTTTTCTCGCTTGAAAACAGGCCTGCTCACTTTTCCGCCTGCCGAGTCAGCAAGGAGTCACGTGACCGGCGCGCCGCGCTTGACCGAACGTGTGAGGACGGAGCCGAGGGGACCGAGAGGCCCGCAAGGAGCCCAAGGAGCTCAAGGAGAGGGGCAAGGCCCCACCCGACCGGCCGCACGGGGCTTCTGAGGAACTCGGCAAACTCGATTGTTCTAAATGTAAATTTGAGTAAACGAAACGCGGGGCGTGTTCCGCGGAGTAAGACAAGGCGGCGGGCTCTATCGGCCTACTCCACGTGTGAGTGTGTGCGTGCGTGTGTGTGTGTGTGCGCACCGGCACCTGTGCCGGTGTAGTTTTGGGAATTTTGCCATTCCCTGTGCCGAGAACGCAAAATTATTTTCACAATGTTGGCTACACTTTTCTCTCCGCAGGACTCTGGCCGTCAAAAATTAGCCTTTCATAGACGAGCAACGCGCACCCACTGCACGTATGAAGGTGGAGTTCGCAGTGCTGCCAACCGCTAGCCGGGAATGGGCATACGCGTCAATGCGTCGAGGCGAGGTATTTTTTTTTGCGTGAGGTTGGCAGCAAGGGCACACGGTCCGCGCCATTCCTGCAGGTCCGGAAACAAGAGTCCGCGGCCATTGTCTGGCGAGCCGCATTACAGAAATACCTGCGCATCGTCCGAACGCGTCCGAACGGACCTAGCGCAAAAGTTGGCGGTGGCGGCCGGTCAGCGCGAAGCGGAGCAGAAAAACACCATGGCGGGCCGAAGAAAAAAAGGACGAGCGCTTGAAACGTCAGCAGTGGCACCGCACTACCGTACGGCACGGGTTAGACTTCAACGCGATCGGTTTCCAAGTCAGTCCTTCTTTCGGCCAAGGTGGGCCGGGCGAGTCAGCTGGCAGACTGCGGGCCCTGCATGCGTTTCGCAATCACGACCCACTCTCGCTTCTGTATGAAGCCTAATTACTGCGTGCTTAGCCGACTGTACACTGTATACACGTGTGGCCGCCACCCGACACCGACGGCAGTGCCATGAATTCGCCGCGCACCTGTGACCGGCTGCCTGCCAGCTCGACCGGGCCGCCTCTATGGCACTGATGCCCAAAATATGGCCTTGAGGGCGCGTGGCGTAAAGAGTAAGAAGATCTCGGTGGCATCCTGGTGGCCGTCACTCCGGGAGTCGTTTCTCTGTCTCTCTCGCACCCGTACGGGACGCCCCATGAGTGCGAGAGAGACAGAGTCTCTGCGCATCGGCAGCGCCCGAAAGGTCAGCCGGCCCTTCGGATGGCCGAGCGCAGGCAGACCAACCTGGGAAACGCAAACTCTTCCGAAGCGGGAGGGAAAAAAAGAAGTGTTTCTCGCCGGCCAGTAATGAAATGTCTACAAAGGAGCGCCGAAACGAGAAACGAGCGCGCTATTTCAACTTGCATTTGCGTATTACGACCGGCCTGGGGGCCCTCGGGTATTTGCCGATGCTAAAAAGTGTGAAATAATCTCGATTCCATCTCTCGTAAAAGTCGTCGGCCACCACCTCATTCCCTTGTAGCTCATCCGACCCCCTCCCCGCTGGACTAATTATCGGGAGAAATAGACCCAGCGGGCCATGACACGTATATATCCATCAGAATTAAGTTTACGGGCTCGTAAAACGTGCGTGTATAAATATGTAGCGAGGAGCGTCGCATGTGCTAATACGAGTAGCACCATACGCCGCGCGGAAGGGAAAAATTACAACTTAATTTAAAATTTTCTCAGAAAAATGTGTGGCATGTAGAAAAATTCACCTCTCAATCAAAAACCATTAACGGTTCAAACACCGACGAAAATAACAATTGTCAGGAGGTTCTTTTTTTCTCTATTTTCAGATCTAGTTTTTTGAAAATGACAACAAGTTGCCTCGCCCTTGTCCCTGCTTCTCATCGTCCTGCCCCCCGCCCCCCTCTCGCCGTCCAGGCCCGTCCAGGGCGTGAACCCACACTGCACCGCGGCGGTGCGGCGGCGCGGCCCGGCGGTGCGCCGAGCCGTAATGTTTTCAACGACCGCAGGTGGTCCGACCGGTTATCTCTCTGAATGAGTGCTGCAGACACTGCCCGCACTGCCCGCCAACACGTTTGCTCTTCTTGCGCCTGCACTGCCCTGGCCCTGCCGCCGTGGCACTGCGCTTCGACTGACCATTGCTTCACTTTTGACTCGGCTCATATTTCTACAATTCAAATCGTTTTCTTCATGCAAAACGTGAACTTATTTTTGCCAAAAATGCGACTTTTTTCTTAATATCTCGTTGGTTTTTCTTCGTCAATTTTGATCTTTTATCGCTTTCTCTAGTTTTCTTTTTGCAGTGTGAGGGACGCTGGCGTGACACCGGAGTGACTCAGAGAACCCCGCGGGGGGCTGCCTTCCCGGACCGCCCGCGTCCGCGCACTGTGTGCGCGCGCGCCACCCCCGGGGACACCTTCGACGGACACTTCGCTACCGAATTGGCCGACGAAACAAAGGCCGCCACTCATGGCCTCATCACCGCCTTGCCCGTGCAACGCCTTGCCGTGCACCGCCTTGCGCGTCCAATCGATTCCCCCGGCGACTCCCCTTCAAGCAAGGCGGTGGCTCCGGTTTTCGCGGAAGCGCCGCTCGCGCGACAAGTGAGCCATTGTCAGCCGCACCGATTCCGATTCCCGAACGATTCCCAAGCGGGCATCGACCTCCCGGCGACCTTGGGAAGCGGCATGGATCGTAGTCCTCCCGCCGAAGGAAACAACAACAACAAGGCGATAACGTGCTGCAATTATTATGCAGGGCCCATCAATGAGTCGGTGCCACTGTCTTCACCGCGGCCGTGGACGCGGCAGCGGGAGTTTTCGATTACTCGAAATCTCGTTTCGATATCCCAAAGTTCTTGTTTCGCTAGACGCAAATCGAATCAAAGCGCCTGATGGACTGCGGGCGTCGCTCGCGCTCCCACCGCCTACGAAAAAATCGTAAAATGGTGGACTGCCGCGGACGGCGATCACTTCATTACCGATTTTTCGGCGGCTCAGCAGTCAGCGCCCGGTCCTCTGGGGACATTTACGACCACATCGACAGGCTTCTGTTGCGACTTAATCCCGAAACCGTTCCCGGCGGCGCTGCTGCGCTGTTAATTCCATGATTTAACGTCCTGCCGTTCGTTCACAGGCTTGGCTCATCCCGAAGTGGGTAAAAAAACATCAACAACAGAACGAAATGCGGCCGGAAAAAAAAACAGGGTCAACAATTTGACAATCACTGGCGTTACTTGTCAGAAAACTGTTCTATTTCCACTATGGTGTCGGTCATTTTCAAAATGGCGTGCGTTTTGCAGTGACATTGACGCGAGTCGCGCCCCGCCGTGTTGGAACGGAAAACACGGTCATACAACCAACTCACTCTCTGTCGATTGCTTGTAACTGCTGCCGATGCTATCTACAGCCCTCAGCAACAACAACATCCCATCATCAGGCGGGGCCCTACACGCCCTTCCTGCCGCAAAGCACACACGAGATGCGCCAGTTTTAGTTGTTGTTGTTTTTTCGAGCGAGGTGATTCCCTCTTGAACAGCGCTAAAAGCGAGAAGGGCTTGCAAGAATTCCACCAAACGGCCGTGCTGTCCGGAGACTTGAACGCAGGAGCGGGGCCCGAGCCACGCCGCCAGACGCGTTGCAGCATAGGCCCCTTTTAGAACTCGGTTTTTTCCCCTCCGTAATTTTTTTTCTGACCGCTCCTGCTCCGATTTGGATAGACACATCACGTATTCGGCTTGGAAATCCGTACCGCGTGCTTTGAAAACAGCCCTCGCTGTAAACGCGCCCAGGTGTTGGTCTGATTTATGGGTATATTGGGCGTTCCGCCGTTTGGGCTGTGTGTTGCGCGGTGCTCGCTGGGGCTTACCGCGCCACTGAGAGCCACTTACGATCGCACCTCGCCGCAGTAAAACTCGGCGTAACAAGCCTTTGCGCTCCTCTTGTTTCTGCCGCTCTGCATGACAACGCCTTCCGTTTATTAACGCGCGCCAACAACAACAACAACAACAACAACTACAACAACAACAACGTACATTTCGGCTTCAATTTTCCTGCACAAAACACAAAACTCTAACATTCTTCGTTTCCCACGAGTGGGTCCAACAAAGTGACAAGTTTGATTATCACTTGATGCCAATTTCAAAGCTGATCATTTTTACAAGAATGTCAACAAACCAGTTCATGCAAAGAATTTCAAGAGCTTTGATGAATACGTCGCTTATTTCTTGTGAAATTGTTATTTTAATTTTTCAGTGGTGATATCCGCCATTCACTATATTTTGTCATAAAGCGACAACAAATTTCCACAGTGCAGCGAGGATCTTCATCACGGTTGTATTGCCGCTGGCTGTATGGCACTCTGCCCGCACTCCAACGACTTGCCGACTTTTCGCGCTGTAAAGTCATAACGCTTTGCTCGAAATTGTTTTATTGCGGTATCGCAGGGCGTCGCGGTGTCGGCGTCGCGGCGTCGCGTCGCCTCTTTGCGGCCGCGCCGTTTACCGCACCGCCTGGCGCCCGGCGTCGCCATGCACACCGTGTTAGTCCTGCATAAAAAGAAAAAAAAAGGAAAAATGCCGTGACATTAGATTGCGTCCTTTTTTCTGAAATTACGCTTCGGGGAAGGGAGGAGCGTTGCATGGCTGCGGCGGCGACAGTTAGCGATGGTGGAGAGAGGAAAATTAATAAGCACGGGGGTCTAATAAGGCAGCCAATGACACGGGGACTCCACGTCAATTAGTTGATTCACATACGAAAAACACACGGGTTCACGCAGAGCGACGCAGGGGCCTCGCACACGTGATAATAACAGGAATTCCGACAATTTTATCGCAATTATCAAAGAGCCCTTGCTCGCCAGTGTTGCACACACACACGCGGCCCCGAAATGAAACACACACATGAGCAATGATATCATCATTTTCCAAGATGGCTTCCGGCGCTGTTGGTTGGCTGGGCGGGGTCCACCAAGGGGTCCGCCAAGGGGTCCGCGGCAGGGAGGGGCGCTCCACTGGAATTACCTGCTACTGCCACCAACAAGCTGCGTGTCGCCACGGCCACGCGTCGCGGTGGACACCCCTTTTTCCAGAGTACTCCGAACGCAGTGCAGGCCACTCCTTTATCGCCGGCCCGGCGAGGTTATCAAACTACGCGAGTCCATCCAGGGCCCCGCGGCCGGCCCCACGCAATGGCCACAATTTCTCGAGATAATTGCGCGTAATGTGGAAATAATTGTACAAAGCTTTACGACTCAGCATCCACGCCGAGTGACGGGCATTCCCCCGAATTGAGCAGTCAGCGCTCACGGCATACGCTCGTTTCGCGGCCAGAGTGAGCAATTAGGGGGAGATAAGGAGAGGGGGGCCACAATCCAACAATCGAACAACGACTCCCACGATTTGCGTTTTTCTCCGGCAATGACCAACCAGCCCGGCCGCGCGGGAGTTAATTAATTGCAAGGGAGGGGAGTGGACAAGCGCACCGCACCGGAACCGCTGGGAAGCGGCCGACCAATGGGAAGCCTCGGCCTCGCCAACATGGCTCTGCTTCCGGTGCGTCCGCCATTGGTGCAACTCGTGTCTCTGCGGCCAAGTGCAACTAGTGCGTACTCGACTATTCAAACGAACTACGCGTGCACCGTTATGCTTGCTGCCCGGCCCGCCACGCGCCAAGGGGCCATTTAAAGGCTTCATCGGCTAATTTGTCATGCAGCCGGGGTGCACCCCACAAGGCCGACACCACCTGCTGCATTTCGGTAATTTTGTGAAGCGGTGCCTCCCGCTATGCCTTCGCGGTCCCGGTCAGTGCCCACGAATTGGGTTCCTTGTTGTGCTGCCCAGCGTAGATCAACAGTTACCCACGTTACTGCAGCTGATCAGAAAGGCACTCTCAAGAAATCTATATTTTCTCTTTTCTACACTCGTTTCCTCATGGGAAGTTCCGCGTGGACGCGTCAAGCCTTCGTGTTTGCCTTGTCATTTTCACTCGAAGGCTGAAACGATCGGAAAACGCAGCAAAGCTCATCGCGATAAAAAAATAATTACCTTAGTTCTCAGCCCGCGCCAAGCTAAGGGCGAGTTCACTACCCCAGCAGACTCGCACCTATCCTGGGAAAAATCTCCAACGAGTCATGCTAGCGAGGTTTCCTCTAATGGATAATGCCAACAGTAGTACAGCGCTTGCGGCTGTTTTGCCTGTTTCGGACAGCAGGGGAACAGGGTTGGTTTTGAATAGAAACGATTCACTTAACCAGCAGTGATCCGGCCGGCCACAAAGTTGTAAAGATTTTTCTTCGGGGCAGCAGAGCAGCCAGGGGTAATTATTTCCTGGCATAAATTTGGAAAGTAATGAACAGTTTTGCGCCTCGGGCGACGCCGCGCCGCGTCGGTTCACCTCTGTTCGAGGTGCGTCGGCTGGCTGAGGCAGCTGTGAAATACCACACCGGGAGGTTAGACTAACCACAATACAATCGGCAATAGGATATATCGCTGTCAAAACAACTCCACACGTTCCGTGCCGTTCCGTGTGTGGAAAAGCCTCCCGCGGGGTCCACCAAATTGTGCGCATTGTTCCCACACTTTCCTGAAACTCGTCGTTGCCAGCCTTGCGAGCCAACGGCCGATGGAGACGCCATGTTTCCTCGAAAGACAGCCCTGTCGCCGATTTTGATGCGGCGATACACTATCGCGGACTCATCGCGGGGACTCAATAGGCGGTCTTCGCCGACAAGCTCGGCAGCCGGCCGCAGTCTCATCCTCGGGAGAGGGAGAAGAGCGCCGAATCCGTCAGGCAACATTTGAAACGTTCCTAATTCATACAAACCGGCCACTTTTTCAGGCCCGGCCATCACAGACAACTATATGAGACACTTAACAGTAATTGATTAACTGCCCCTAACTAGCCGAGCCCACGCCTCCTCAGGAGGAACGGGGCCGGAAAAAAGTTGATGGAGAAGGAGGCCGCTACTAATCAGGGTGCTGAACAGCTTCGCACCCGCTTCGAATGCAGCGCACATGCCTGCCCTCGTCTAGCCTCGTCCGCCCGGTCTCGGAGCAACTTGGGCAGTGTCCCCCTAGTTTGGACCAAAGACCCGGGATCCGGAACAATGAGCAGAGCCCCTCTCGTCCTCCGGGCCCTCCTCTCGTCCGCCGAGTTTGGGGCTCAAATAAGCTTTGTGCCTCGGCAACTTCACACCTGGCCAGACGTGCGTGCGAGGGCCGAACTCAGACCCACCCCGCCGAATGCAGAACGTCCTCGAGAAGACAAAATCCGGAAACCTTCACCTGGGATTGATTCTTTCCTGCCAAACACTTTGCCTCAAGGCACGGGTGATTCGGGGAATTTCCGTCTTAGAGGCAAGAATAATCCGTAAAAAAATGTTTAAAATACCTGGCAGTCTATAAATTGGAGTCTTTGGGCGACGGCACGGCCGGCCGGTGGAGACTCCTGACCCCTCCCTGTAAAAAGGCGCGAGGCATTGACTGCGCTCCCCAGTGGCGGGCCTCTGGCTGTGCCTCTGGCTGCCAGCCACAAAAGGTGTGTCCTTTGTTGCCACGCGATATGGCTCTATTTCTTGGCTTCGCTGCTTCGCTGCTTCGCCGGTCCGTTTTCACACAGAAGCTGTTATTGTGGCCCTTTTCCATTCGCCGCACGGACAGGGCGAGTTTTTTCGGCGTCCAATTCAAGTGTGGGAAAGGACCGAGTACAGGTGCGAGGAAAGGGTGGCCGTGCCTTGGCCGTGCCACCCGCTGGCCCGACTCGGGGAAGGGTGGCCGTCGCGGCCGCTGGGGGTCCAGCCAGGGCTTCCTGCTTGCGACTGGGAATCAAAACGTTGGGACAGGTAAAGAAATGAGGGGGAGGTATATTTCAAGAGCAGTGCGTTTTCGAGGCAGGTGAAGTGATACGATGCACGGCCTCATTAAAGGTCTAACTCTCGCATGGCATCATGGTTCAAGGTTTAAGGTTCAAGGCTCAGGTAACAAGGTCCAAGGTTCAAGGCTCAAGGCTCAAGGCTCAAGGCTCAAGGCTCAAGGCTCAAGGCTCAAGGCTCAAGGCTCAAGGCTCAAGGCTCAAGGCTCAAGGCTCAAGGCTCAAGGCTCAAGGCTCAAGGCTCAAGGCTCAAGGCTCAAGGCTCAAGGTTCAAGGCTCAAGGCTCAAGGCTCAAGGCTCAAGGCTCAAGGTTCAAGGCTCAAGGTTCAGGGTAGAAGGTTCAAGGTTTAAGGCTAAAGGCTGGACTTTCGACTGTCCAAAATTATCTAAAATTTGAGTCGTGCCAGTCTTTAGCTCCCATTTTTCACGGTGTACCTAAGACGGCCACTTTTTAGCACGGAGACAGTGACATACTTGGGGGCCACTTAGTGGATTATCCCAGACACACAGCTGCACTGCACCCGGGCCTGACCCCAGTGCCCCCTTTTTTTTGGCCGCGGCTCCCCTAATGGTGGCCGTGTGCCATTCTTCAGCCGTCTCATCCCTTTCTGGCCTTCCCGGAGATGGTATCGATGTCCGCACCTTTGTTGCTGTTTTGAGCCTCACTTTATACGTCACTTTCGGCCCCCATTGTTGCATCTTTTTATCCATCAGGCCCTCTAGATTGTTGATACCGCCACTCTGGCATTGTGCCTCAGAAGGCGTTTGGCAGCACAGCCGGCAGAGTCTTCACGCCAAACCAAAGCAGGACGTCTACCCTGTGGAAAAGAGCACTAACAGTGTACGGCGTCAACAGGAGCCGTTTACACGCTCACGCCCGAAAGTTCGCCCTTGGGCGTAAGTACTTGGTATACATGGCGCACGCACACGTGTGGGACTTTCAATCAGTCAATCCGACCAATCGGCTGGCACACCGGAATAATAACGAAGTGCTCTTAGAATTAATTCTTCACTTCAGCCACGAAAGCGGCGGCGTGCTTCCCGGCTGGTACACTGGGATGAATGACTTCGCAGGATGTTCCCCGCGATTTGAGGCGTTCGAACTTACTCGCTGTGTAATCCAAAGGCCACGACACTGGACGGGCGGCACCGTGACGGGCGGGAATCAGGAACAAGGGCCGATGTCATGTACAATTAGAGTATTAGTCACTGCATCAAGGCGGCGTACACTGCGATGAGTTGGCTCGGCTTGCTCCGGGCCAGAAGGCCGGTGGAGGTGGCCAAAACTCCAGTGGAGGTGGCCACCTCCACCGATCTTATGGTCTACTGTTGCTGCGGAGCGCCAGCCTTTCTTCGGCCATTGGACGGGCTAACTCTGCCTTCCGGGAGGTGCCAACAGCAGCAGACTCGCGACCACAAGAATGCTGGCTTGCTTGCTGGCTTGCCCGGCTTGCTCCACAAGGCTGGCCTGCTCATCAATCAGGCAGGGAACCGGGCCAGAAAGTCGTCGCTCTGTCGCACTCATGGGCCTTCCGCCATAGGTGTGAGAGAGACAGAGCGACGAAAGCGACTCTCGGAATGGAGGCAAGCCGGCCGAGCCGAGGCGCGAGCAAGCCCGGCCGTGCCTGGCCGCGGTAATGGAGGGTTTCGGACTGTTTCGGCGGAACGGAAGCTCGGGCCGGGCCGTGGCGAGCCGCGCCCTGCCGCCCTGCCCACACGTCACCGGCCAATTGATACTTTTCTCGCACAGGGCGAATCAGGCCGCTTCGAGATGAATGGCACTGCCCTTGCGCACCCGCGTGTCCTTGGGAGGGCCTTCCTGGGCCCCAAATCAAGCGCCTCTTACTTATGAAACCTTTCGAACTGTTTCAGGCCTTGCAAAGGAAAGGAGCGTGGCATAACAAGGTGTTTTGGACGTAGAAAATATTTTGTTTACAAACTGTACAATTTGTTCCTCAAATGAGCTCAAAATACTGTTGTTCTTCAACATGACGTCACTTCGTTTGAAAGTGTATTGGTATTCGGGGCTCGGCCGCTGCAGACTGATTCCAAGATTCGTTTTCGCTCCGTCTCTCTCGCACTCATGGGACGTCCCATACAGGTGCGAGAGAGACAGAGCGACGAAAAGCAGGGCCCAGATCCCATCGTGAATGAGTTGCCCACGCGACCGGGCGAGACACGGCGTGCCGGCCGGAGCCACCCTTGGGCCCCTCGGCCAAGTCCACGGCTATCAACCAGAACGGGACGAGCCGGCCGCACGCCCCACCACGCTCTCTGTCTCTCTCGCACTCGAGGGGCGCCCCGGACGGGCGCGAGAGAGACAGACTGGCCCCGCCACGACACGGCGGCCCGGGCCACGCCCCTGTCTGCCGCAGCTACCGCAGCATTCTAATTACTATCTCCTGTACCTGGGCCCAGGATGCGCGGCCCGCGTGTGAGTGAGAGAGAGAGAGAGAGAGAGAGAGAGAGAGAGAGAGAGAGAGAGAGAGAGAGAGAGAGAGAGAGAGAGAGAGGAGAGACAGAGAGCGTGCGGTGGGGAGGGGAGGCCACGCCTGGAAGGGTCTGCTGGGCCCGCTGGGCCGGGGGTAGATGGTTGAATTACTAACAAGACTGACGGTCTGACCGCGTCAGGTTTTGCTGGCCGACCCCGACTTTTCAGCACCTGCTTAGCGCGCGCCGCGTGGCCGTGGCGTGGCCGCGCTGCCTGCCCTGCCTGCCCCCTAATGCATGTGATGGACCTCGTCAGAAAACAGCTGCTTCCCGACATGATTGCATGTGTGTGGGCCCTGCCCGCCCTGCCCGCCACGCCCGTCCGGGGGCGCGCTTGCAGTCACGGGGAATTCACTCTCCATGACCGGGCGAAGGTGTTCCAGGGGCGTTTTTGTCTTTCCTCGTTCGTTTGGTGAGGACGCGGCGCAACGAATGGACACTGTGCTCTGTGTGTGTGTGTCTGTGTGCGTGCTACACATAGGACGGCCCCATGGCGACAAGGCGGTGTGAACCGCGCACCGCCTTCATCAAACCCCGCTATAAATACCGCCGCCTATGACGTCCTAACAAGCCGCGATGCCGCGCGGCGCGCGCAGTTACCACTCCTTTGCTCTTCATCGACATACTCGCATGTTGTTTATAACTTCCAGGAGCCGCGTATCCAGAGCAGCGGGCAGCAGGACTGCGGCAGGGTCTTCATGGCGAAGGACAAGGCCGGGGCAGCCGCGGGGCCCATGACCGGCGCGCAAGCATCAACTAAAGCTGCTAAACACATCTCCCCCCTCCTTCCTCACTGCTGCCCGAAATCCCCTCCGCCCCTCTCCCACCGTGATGCTGCTTTATAATGGTAGCTGCGCCTGTGTAATTATGCCCGGTTTATAACACATAATCGAACCGCACACACACACTCACACACTGTCGGCGTGTAGCGCTGGCAACCGCGCGCTGTAGTCCACCCAAACAGGCCCGGCGTCGGTGTGGCCGGCCGCGCCACGCGTTTGGCCCGAAACTCGGGAACCCTTATAACCTTGTTATAGGGCCTTCATCTCCTTCTCCTCGTCAAATAGGTATCGGGTCCACTAACAAGGTCCCCGGGACCTGTTTTTCCCTCGGTGAAAAGACGGAAAAGATGGCCGCCGCCACCGCGCGACGCTAGAGAATGTTTTGGATTCAACGGAAAAAGAAGCGAGGACGCAGCGACGCAGCGGAGAGACGTCGGGGGGAAAAAAGCGGCGATCTTTTCCGGCGGATCCGCAGGTAAAAGAGAAACCGCTTTTTAGCCAATCAGAGCGTTCCTCCGCGCCGCAACCCTTTGGCAGGTGCGAGACGTGGCGTGGCGGGGCGGGGCGGGGCGGGGCGGGGCGGGGCGGGGCGGGGCGGGGGGGGCGGGGCGGGGCGGGGCGGACTCAAGAATGGCGTAAGAATGGCGCGGCGTGGCGGGGCGCTGCGCGGGGCAGGCTTCGACACACCTCGCGCACGCTCCGCTCGGACGGCGGAGACGAAGAAGAAGAAGAAGAAGAAGAAGAAGAAGAAGAAGAAGAAGAAGAAGAAGAAGAAGAAGAAGAAGAAGAAGAAGAAGAAGAAGAAGAAGAAGAGGGAGAGGGGGAGACAAAGGAGGAAGGCAATTACCGCAAGGTGTGAAAAAGGCCGGTGAGCATGTGCAAGGCGGCGTGGCTGGCGTTGCTGGCTGTGCCGGGCGGCGGTCCGGGCGGCGCGAGGGTCATAGGGCCTAACAAGGCGGCAACGTGTTGTGTACATTCTAATCGGTGGCTTTATTGGCACCTCAGTGACTTACCCCGGCGGTGGGCGTGCTTGGGTACCCGGGGTACCCGTCGGTCGGTACCTGCCCGACCGGACGGGCACAGAGGCTGATCGGCCAGCTGCCCACCCGCCGCCCACCCGCGGCAAAAACAGCGCGGAATCCGGAGCAGAAAGATTGCCACGCAATTCTTTCGGGAAAGTTCCCCCGGCCCCGCAGTTGTTGTTCTGTGTCAGGGGAATTCCACATTGACCGTGTTATTTTGGAGCAGAGGTCAAAATGACTTTTGATGAAGTTAAATGAATTGATTCCATGCATGTAGGGGTTGGGCAACCTTCGCAGCACTTGGGACTCTTGACTGGAGGCGTTCCAGTGGTCCAGGCCTGGAGTCCAGCGGGCGCGGCCTATGTGCAGCCTTCGGCCCGTCAGCTGTCAGTTTCGGAGCCACGGTCGAATTAACGGGCATTAACATTAAACTGCGATGAGAGGCCGATAGGTCGATGGGCTGAAAGTGTACGCACTGCGCTCACTTACCGCCCGGGGCGCAACGCATGCTGAGCTGCCTGTCGCTGCGGCGCGCTGCGGTTGGCGGGGCGGGGCGGGGCGGGGCGGGGCGGGGGCGGGGCGGGGCGGGGCGGGGCAGGCGGTGATCTACTGATTGCTTGATTGCTGCAAAAAGGAGCGAGATGGGTGCTGGCTGCTGGAAAGCGAGTATTTTTATCACACCCATCCTCGCCGCGCGCACGTCGGCCGACCGTCCGGGCTCCAGGCTCCAGCTCCAGGCTCCAGGCGGTGGCGTCTCCGGGCGTTGCAAGCGAGGCTGCAAGAGCCAACGCCCTGCAACGTTCGTGCACTGCTCTGGTAATGGCGGCAACGTGTCGATGCCCCGCGCCGAGTGTCCGAGTGTTCGATGTGGCGTACTGGAAGGAAGCTCGTCCTCATCGCACGGTGGGCCAGAAGACCGGTGGAGGCAGTCGGAATCCCGAACGCGTTTTGAGCTCCAGAGTCGCTAAATGGGACTCAAACCGAACGGGTGACCCCACTAATGAATTGCTCTTCGCACGAGGAACCCATTGGTGGGGTCACACGCCCGGTTCGACCCCTATTTAGCGACTCTGGAGCTCAAAACGGGTCTAGAGTTTTGGCCGCAGCGTCGGTCTCCCGGCGCATCGGTGAGGTGACTAACAGGGCCTGCCCCGGCCGCCCCGCCACGGCCCCCAGGCAGCGTGGGTCCAGCCAGTCCATCTGCCCTCGTGTTCCAGAAAACGCGTTCGTGCGTTATACGGTCACCAATTATGGCAAGGTGTGAAAAGCAAAGGGTTGGACGTGGTCCAGGTGCGTCCCGTACAGTCCCGACGAGCACGGCGGCAGTCACCGGCCGCGTTCGGCGCGCCAGTGATTTATTGCGTGACAACATTACCGTCGGTTTGTTGTGGTGATTAGCTCATTAGATCGGCACTTACGGGCAACTTGGAGCCTCGGCACTTCTCGGTCGGACTGTACCAGGTAGCAGTGTAGCTGCGCGTGCCGCACGATACGGGGCAACGACGCTTGCAGATGCTCGTGGGCGCTCACCTGAATAAAGGATTGATTGATGGACTGATTAGATTGTCGATTGATTCGAACCTATCCCGGGTCAATACTACCAAAAATATTTTAAGAGTGGAGGCGGCAAAAGATGTGGGGATCGAAGCTTTAGCCAAAAGATTTCATGCAATTGGAATTTTCTCATGTTTGTCTGGTAAGTTAAATTGGCATTTTTTTGCAGAAACAAGAAAGATGTCAGTTGTTATTTTTTTTTCGAATCCGTTTCGTTCCCAGACAGCACTGCTCCGCGAGTACAGTTCAAACGAGTTCCAGTTTGCAGTGGTGCGAGAGGCGTGGAGTGTCGGCCGGCCTGTGTGTTTGCCAGCGCACAGCGTGGCGGAATAGGTGCGGATTCCTCCCCCGCCGCAAAATACAATCCATCCTTGAATGTATAAACAATACGTAATGACAACCTTTACGGCGTAGCAGGCGTAGCACACGCCCCGCGCATTCCTGTGGCGGGGCGGGGCGGGTACCTGTCTCCACACGCGAAGGGAGATTAAAAAAGGGAGGAGTAAGAAGGTTTCGCCCGGAGCGGCGGTGGGCGTAGTGCTGCCGGTAGCTTCGCCAGCTTCGCCGCGCTGCCGCGCCAAAACGATTCGCGTCGTGACACCGCTCGACAGTCGAGGACGACGACGACGACGCGGGACGACGAGAAGTGAGTTGTTGAAATTCGCCTCGTTTCACTGGCAAAAGGACTGACACACTTCCTCCTGACAGTCTCAACTACTTCTCCACTCGTCCCATTTGTATGCATTCGGCCGTGCATGGCGGGCGATTGGAATTCTGCGCGGCGTTGACGGGTGCTCCGTCCTGGGCGGCTGTCACCGGGGCGCGGCTGCCCGCCAGCGGGTCGCGTTCAAATATGCAATTTATATGAGCGCGTGGCAAACAGCCAGGCAGCCGGTCCCGGCCGGCCGGGACGTCAGGCGAGGCCCTTCGCCCGCCTGTCTAATGGTCTGTTCAGGTCGCGTGTCTGGGACACTGTCTGGCCGCATGGACAGAACGTCTACCGCGGCGTTTTTCCGAGTGGATTGCCGTGATTGGCGTGCCTGGTTTATCTCGGCCATTCTCCTCGCTCTTGCTCCCGTGGCCGCGGGGCTGCAGTGCAGGGCCGCGGCACTGCCGTTCTCGACGCCCCGTGCTTTTTCGCGACTCTACACTCGTTCCGAGGTTCGTTCCGAGGTTCGTTCCGAGGTTCGTTCCGAGGTTCGTTCCGTGCAGTGCAGTGACGATTGGGCGCTATCGGGAGCCCATCGGCGGCTGGGGAGGCACGTCTCGGCGCAGCAGCCAATGTCGTTTCGTCGCTCCGTCTCTCTCGCACTCCTACCAGACGCCCCGTGAGTGCGACAGAGACAGAGAATCAGTCCGCTCCGCGCCAAGAAGCGACGCCCAACCTACCTCACAAGTTTGATAAATGAACGGCGCGGGGTCGTCGCACTTGTTGCGCGCGAAAAGGCAACCGAATTGTCGCGTTTTAAAACGCAATAGATCAGGAGATAACCGCTGTCGAATAGTCGGAACTCGGTCGTAATTGGAGCGACCCTCGATAAATAACCCGAATTTGAAGACGACTTGAGGCACGACCACTCCACCGTAAATCAGCGACCGACATCACGCACGAGGCGCTGTCCATTGAGTCGCAATTTTCAGGAATCGGTTTCCGGGCCGGCGCCCCCAATTTACCTAAATTTGTTAAATGAAGGGCGGGGGTGTGAGTCGGCGAAAGGGAAACCGCCATTGGCAAAGGGCAATAGATCAGGGAAAACCGCTGTCAATAGTGGGCCGGTGTAAGGAGCCCCCTGTAAATCCCCTTTGAAGACACGGGTCACGACCAGCCCACCGAACCCAGCGACCGCAGCCGGGGCGTGCCATAGCTAAGGAAATGGCTTGGCCGGCTGGCGCCCCTTTTAGCGCGCAAATTGGGTAACACAATGGTGTGGCACGATTAGCACCACACGGCACCCGGCAGGGCCTGTAAACCTGTAAGATGCGACCCGGTTTGGGATCGCTGTCCCATTTTCCTCGGCCACAAATGAAAAAGGGACTGGGCCGCACCCATAGCCGAGGCGCGCTCCTGCATTGCGGGCATTTGTTTTTACCGTGAAATGGCCCGCTTCTATGAGAGAGGTGTCTGCTGCACTGCGGAAACTGAACACAGCTGAACACAAAGACAGCAGTCCAAGGCACATTTTAATGTGCGCTGTTTCTCGACTGAAACATGAGATCTATCTCTAGTATTGACGTCCGTTTCATGCAAGTTGGTTTGCTATGAACGGAAGTGGGTTATTGTGGGACTTTTGGAGAATTTCGTGGAGGCTTTTGGTGTGGTGGAGTGAGAGAGGGCGCCCAGCTGCCGGTCATCTCCGTTACGTCCTTGCTTCGCGTTGCTTCGCGTTCCGGCCTGCACGTGATGGCGGTAAAGCACGAACGATGTTGCGTCGGCACCCTTTAATGATTCCAATACCGCCGCGAGGCCCCCACAGGCTGCTTTCCAACAGCGCCTTCTGTCTCTCTCTCACCCGTGGAGCGCCCCACTGGAGTGCGAGAGAGAGAGAGAGAGAGAGAGAGAGAGAGAGAGAGAGAGAGAGAGAGAGAGAGAGAGCGACGACTACAGGAAGAGCGGCAGCTGGCCGTGATGATCAGCTGGCGACTCGGGCCACGGCCATTTTCTCTGCTTTTCTTTGCTTTCCTGCCCTCCACCCACGCTGCCGGCGTCCGGGGCATCTCACCAACTTTTCTAGGTGGAATCTGAAGCGGCAAAAATTTGTTTGCGTTTGTTTGGCGCATGGGCATGTTGTTCCTCCGCTGTCCGACCTACAGGCCCTAGAGCGAGCGAAATTTCATTAGCGAATATGAGCCCTTCTGCTTTTTCAGACACAATGGCCCGCGCGTCAACAATATTACTGAGATTGGGCGCCGCCGACGCTGCCAACACCACACCAGCTGGGCACACTGGGCACCACTGGGCACTCTGCGACTGGCCCCGCCGGCCTCGCCACTTGCAACTTTTCTAATAACCCGCTCCGTCGAAATAAGGCGCCCGGAATCATGGGCAAACTTTTATTTTGACATCTCCTTGACGCCAGTGACGCCGCCGTCGCTTCCGGGGACACCTCCACCTTGTTAGTGGCGGATTAATCGAGAATGGAGCTCGCATTAGCCATTGGACACGGCAGACGCGCCGGCGGGCAGATCACAGCCTTCCCGATTCAATTTCCCCGAGGTGCTTCGCCACGGTGTCCACGGTGTCCACGGCGGCGCTGCGGGTTACGCGGGACTGAAAGGCAGTGCACTTCTTTGGTGCCGCCGGTGGACATACCTGACCGATGTGGAACCGGCACACAGTGGGCCAGAAGACCGGTGGAGGCGGCCCAAAATTGTAGACACGTTTTGAGCTCTAGAGTCGCTAAGTTAGACTCGAACAGAGCGTGTGACCCTACCAATCGATTCCTCGTAAGGAGAGCAATTGATTCATGGGGTCATACGTTCGGTTTGAGTCCAATTTAGCGGCTCTGGAGCTCAAAACGCGTCTAGAGGTTTGGCCGCCTCCACCGGCCTTCTGGCCCACTGTGCGACAGCCGTACGGCGCGGAGGGCGGGGAGACATGGTCAGCCATCGCGGTGGCCGGCGGGCAAGGCACGGCCCGCGGCAAGGCCCACAGTGGCGGCACACTGGCCAGAGGCCCAAGGCCCGAGGGGGGCCGGGCGACACCTGCGATATTAAGACGAGCAGCGGGGTGGAACGCTCGGACGTGTTTTTCTGAACACTGTGACGGCGGCGCGAGAGTGCGAGGCAAGGACTGCGGCCAGCACTTCCAGACATCAAAAAAAAAAAAAAAAAAGGCGGTGGTCAAATACGGACTGCACCCGTTTAATAACAGCGCACCGCCGCCATTTTTCGTCCACCTATCACGAATGATTTTAGGGCTGTCTTCTGCCGGCGGCGTTTCGCCCAGCAACAAAAACAAGAAGAACAACCGCTCCGTGCCGAATGGTCCAATGGGTGACGCGAAGCCGGCGATGGGATCTATCACCACCCGAGGTGAGGAGAAATGGAAGGGCCCGCAGGGATGTTACGAAACTATCGATTACCACTCATGAAGATAGGCATCTTTGAGCGGCGTTATGTTCTGGCAGGGATATCGCTGTTTTTCTGATCGCTTTGCTCGGCCTTGCTGAGGTCTTTGCACGTACAGTTATTTTTCACAGTGTGCTCTCCTTCTTGTGTTGGCAGAGCAGACATGGGAGTTGGAGAGGTCTAGCAAATATTGTAAATCCCCCAAGAGCAGATTGAGAGCGAAGGCGGCCTCAAATCAGAGAGCCACTGGTCCTGCATACCGATGAGGATTCAACGAGCAGCGAAGGGCAAATACGTGCTGCTTACCGATTTAAAAGGCGGCGTTTAAAGTCGGGGCGCTTTCCGAGACTCCAACTGGAAACACTCTGTTCACCAGCAGCAGCTTTCACGCGTGTCCCAGTCAGTCAAAGTGTCGGGGCCGCTTTTTGTTCCCAGGAAACCGAATGAATGTTTAGTGACGCGACAAAACCAATCAGATAGCCTGCCCCCCACGAGCAGCCCCGCTCTCTCCGCGTTCCAGCGACGGCGCTTTGCTGGACTGTGACTGGACTGTGACTGGACTGGGTGTGGGCGGGCCGGGCCGGTCAAGAGGTGACATGGAAGTGCACTACGCAGGGCCCGGGCGGCCACAGGGACTCCGACGCAAGGAACCGTTTGACGAGTGCTTTTCCTGCCGAGGGAAGAAGAAGAATCCAAGGCAGGGCGTGCCAACGCCAACATTCATTGAGATTTCAGATGCCTTTATCTCTGAAACGGCTAGAGGTAGGAAAGTTACGCATAGGGCGACTTGGATTTAAAAAAATGAGTTCCAAATTTTAGTTAGGTTAAACATTGAGCCGTTCACGAAAAAAGAAAATTGTAAAAAAACTGGACAGGTGATCCGAAGTCGGCACAGCTGGCTGTCTGGGCGGTGTGGCGACGCGTGGCGTGCCGGACCTGGCCCGGAGTATGACAAGTTTACGAGTGGGTAAACGGACAGCATGATTCACCAGCGCGGGCAGTGGAGCGCGGCAAACGGACCGGGGCTGTGCGCTTGCGCAGCTTGCGCAGCTAGGCCCTTTGGTCCAGCGGGTCCAAGCGCGAGGCCGGAGGCGTCTTGATCGTATTCTCTCAGGTGTTGGGGCCCTCGCATTGTCTGCCGGGAAAGAATTTCACGATTCTGTGTAAAGAATACATTGTTTGCATGAAAACGTGTGTGCTCCTCTCCGCTTTGCATAACGAAATGCAGCGACGCCGTGCTGCAGGGGCTGCTCCCGGCCGGACCGCAACGCCCCGCCAACGCCTTGCCAACGCCTCGGCGACGCCACGGCAACGCCCGGCAACGGGACGGCGCGGCAGCCGTGGATTCAGATTCGGATTCGCTGCTTAGCCGCCACGGCACTGCACCGCCGCCAGCGGGCCGCCTGCAGGCCGGACCAAGTGTGAAACATTTATACAGTGCCGCGGCGCCCTTACACTGTAACCGCGCTACTTTGCGAGGCGGTCGCCACGTTTCGGCGGAAGTCTGCATTGGCATTCGTTTTGGATTGTTGCTACTACTTTGGATGAATATCCAAGGGAATAACTCCAGTCAAATTTGTGCACCAAAATTCATGACACTAGTAAAATTCACTCAAATTCATCAAAATTCATCAAAATTTGAAAAAATTCATTGAAATTCTTCTCAAAATTCTGTAGTTTTTGCCTGAAATTCATCAAAATTCAACTGAAATTCTTTGCCCAAAAAAGCGACGGCCTTCTCCATCGATCAGCGAGTGGCCCGCAGTGCTGTCTGCATTGCCCGCGCTGCCTGCAGCCCAATTGGCACGCCGATGACAGACGCGACACGCTTCTTCCATTACCATAGTAGCGCCGGCCAGCAGACTCATTCCGAGCGTCTCGCCCTGTGTCTCTCGCACCCACTCGGAGTGCCCTGCGGTTGCGAGTGAGACAGAGCGACTCTCGTGTCTGCCGCTAGCGGCTCTTAATTACGTCGTCATTGGCCTCCGATAAACAACATCGGAAGGGCCGGCGGGGCGAATCCGAGCGGCGCGGGCGTCGCTCTGTCTCTCTCTCACTCGCCGGACGTCCCGCAGGGCCGCGAGGGAGACAGCACACTGTTAGGAAGCGGCCCGCAGGTGAGTTACGGCCTACTCCCACTAGCCGGCCGCCGAGGTGTCGCCGTCGCGGCGGGGCGACGCGTCCACGCCGCGGATAGCAGACGAATTGGCACCATTTTGAGCAGGTCGACGCGGGTCGCGCAAGTCGGCTCGCACCTTCCACTTCCACGCGTTCCACGCCGCAAACGAGGCATTCATCAGCCGTGTCGAACCTCGCCACACAGTGGGCCAGAAGACCGGTGGAGGCGGCCGAAATTCTAGACGCGTTTCGAGCTCCAGAGTCGCTAAATGGGACTCGAATCGGACGAGTGACCCCACCAATAGATTGCTCTCCGAACGAGGAATCCATTGGTGGGGTAACTCGTTCGGTTCGTGGCCTGTTTAGCGACTCTGGAGCTCAAAACGCGTCTAGAGTTCTGGCCCACTGTGCGCCCGGACATCGAGACATCGAAACATCGACGGGGACCGGCCGCCCGGCGATGGGAGATTGCGTCGCGCGGTTGATGGAGCGTCCAGTTTAGCACGTGTATAGCACCCGCTGCGCCTGACGTTAAAGAGGGCCTCGATTTGATCAAGTTTCCCGCCTCGGCCAATAATGAGCGTCCAGACAGCACCTTTCGCCAGTAACCGGAGACGCGCCTGTCACCGCCATAAGTCGACCGTGCTCTGTCTCTCTCGCACTGACGGGGCGCCCCGCCGCGGTGCGAGAGAGAGGTGTAACTCAGCGTCGCAACTGTAAACTGGGGTGGGGTTGCAAAGAGTCGCAAAGCGTGGCTTAGCCGATCCGCCGCGGCAGGTGTGTGGCAAGGCGGTGCATTTCCAGGCGCCGTTTTTCCAGGACAATTTATTCCCCTGGAGTCCGATAAGCAGTGTGCAGAAACACTCCCCCGGTGGTATCCATCCGCCGCGGCGGCACTAGCGTTAATCACCTATTTATCTAGAATGAAGAATCGCGCGCTGACCCGGCTCTTGGCACTTCCCTTGACGGGCGGTTTTTAGCGTCCGAGACGATCGCACTGCAGTTTTCAATTATCAGTGGGCTGATTCCGGTCGCTCTGTCTCTCTCGCACCTAAACGGGTCGCGCCATGAGTGCGAGAGAGACAGAGTGACGGCTCTCGGCATCAGTCTGCAGGTGGGACTTCCCCAGCAGACACCTTCGCTGAGCAAACTCTAGCAAACAATGGCGCCGGCGACGCGAGCGCTAACCACTCGTCAGCCGAGTCGGCTATCGCCGTGAGACGCATCTCGCGCTGTTAAAACGCACTTCAGCTATCAAAACTGTTGCACCCGTTTAGAAAAAAATCTGCACACAGGGCGCGTCAAATCATGAGCGGATAACAAGACTGCATCAAAGTTGGCAGTGCCTCGCGCCCTCCAGGCCTGTCCTGCACACTGCAAGGCGCTGGCAGTGGAGTGGACGCCTTCCTCCAGGTTCCCGGTTCCAGGTTCCAGCCTTCCAGGCCGCGCCTCGGTACCGCTCGGCTCCACCGCAGTGTTTAGCCTGCCAGTCCCGCCCGTGATATATGTGGGTACGCCACTCTTTCCAGAGCAGCATTTGCATGGGCTTGGCCAGGCTTGGCTTTTCCAGCCCGTCTCACAACGTTCCTCCAAAGATTGACCATCAACCGCACAACGCCCCCTCGGCGACCCTTTTGGCAGTGTAGCCGAGTTCATACCGCGCATGTCGTGCGCCATCGTTTGTCTTTAACTTCCATCTAAACAAGCAATTTGCCTGCAGATCGAACTCCGGGCATCTCCGCCGGAGTGACAATATCGATTATCTCGCGGTTCTGATTTATGGCCGGCCAGCGGCGAGCCAGGGGTCCTCTGTCGCCCTGTCTCTCTCGCACTCGCGGGGCGCCGCGCTTCGGTGCGAGAGAGACAGGGCGACGAGAACGAGTCCGGCCTGTCACGTGGAAGGGAAGCGCCGCACCGCGCCGGACTTAATTGGACAGTGTAGCCACCTCCGCGTTTCACTGCAGGAAGTAGTGTCGGGCTGGCTTCGTTTTACGCTTTTCCGTTGCGAGGACGCGTATTTACATCCAGATTTGGCCGAGGGGTTTTCCTCACTCAGCAGCTAAGAGTTCCCCGCTGCACAGTGGGCCAGAAGACCGGTGGAGGCGGTCAAAACTCTAGATGCGTTTTGAGCTCCAGAGTCCCTAAACTGGACTCAAACCGAGCTCGTGACCCTACCAATGGATTCCTCGTTCGAAGAGCAATCCATTGGTGGGGTCACACGTTCGGTTCGGGTCCCATTCAGCGCCTCTGGAACTCAAAAAACGCGTCTGGAGTCTTGACCGCCTCCACCGGTCTTCTGGCCCACTGTGCGCTGCTGGGCCGGCTGGGCATCCTTTGTTGCCTTCGGTGCCTCTGCCCTAGGTACTCGGTGCCTTCAGTACTCGGGCAGAGCGATGATTACCCTGCTCGCTCCACCGCGGCCGTCCACGCCACGCCACGCCGAGAGCCTTGCGTGAATCTTGTCTAACCGTACGGCCGGCTAACCTGGCAGGCCGGCAGGCTGGCTAACCTGGCAGGCTGTCTCCGTACAGTCATCGCTCTCTGTCTGTCTCGCGCCACGGGATGACGCGCCCCGTGAGTGCGAGGGAGACAACAAGCACCTCCGTTCGGCCTGCGAGGGGCTCTCCCCGCGGGCTAACTTGCGGACTCGCGGCGGCCCGGCCACGCCAGTCAGGCCTGGCTTCACCGGGCTTGGACGGACTCTGAGCGTTTGACAGCACATATGTCGCTGAGAGGCCTCGGCTGCTGTGGAAGGTGTCTGTCGAGAACAGGTCGATCTGCCGCTTGGCAGTTGCTCTGTGTGTGTGTGTGTGTGTGTGTGTGTGTGTGTGTGTGTGTGTGTGTGTGTGTGTGTGTGTGTGTGTGTGTGCCGACACTCCCACGGGGCTGACGTGCTCTCGATATATTTCCAGTGTGAGCCCCGCTCGCGGCGCCAGACTGGAGCGGCAGGAAATGTTGCAGATTTGACGTAATTTCGCTCGAAATCGGCGCGGGCAGTTTGTCAAAAGAGGGCGGGGAAAGTGCAGGGCGTTTTATGCTGCTGATACATCACGGCGTGCCTGGCGGCTGGAGTCCTGGAGTCCTGGAGTCCTGGAGTCCTGGAGTCCTGGAGTCCCTGGAGTCAGCGCTAGACGTGCCTCGGCAAAGACAAACTACTCGTTGCGCTGAGCTTTGATGGAGGAGCGCTTCGGCCGGCTTTGCCATTCCAGCATGTGATGCAAATCAATATCGTTGCGTCACCGGACTGATTTCCACAGCTCGTTACTCAGACTGTTGCCATCCGCACGACTTTGGCTCGCGGGCCAAGTGAATCCTCCTAGCGAAATGCAGACAGACAGACAGACGGGAGACGCAGGGCGCCGTCCCGGCAGAGGCACTTCCCCGTTTAAAATAAGGTGCGATGAGGTAAATTGGACTCCGTCTGGGAATCTGGGAGGTGGCGTTTGCCCCGAAACTTTTGCATTTATGTAAATCGGGTCAGAATAAGATGATGCGTCTGCCAGCTCGGAGATCCGCCCCCCGGACTCTGGAGCGCGCCGGAGCGCCCCGCGGGGTGGCAGAAGGGTTGCCCTTGGCCCTTTGGGCGAGCCTTTGGGCGAGCCTTTGGGGCCTCTCTAGGGGCCGGCTGGCCCTTGGCTGGCCCTTGGCTGGGTCTGGCTGACTGGCCGGGACAGACGTGCCCAGTGCAGGACCCCACATCGCTCCGGGGGGCGGCGCGGTGCGGCGCGGTGCGCCGGGAACGCCTCTACATGGCGGGGAATGACTCACATTTTCTTTTGTTTCACCTCTTTACAAGAGTTCATTGTTTTATGAAGGGAGGGTCGGCGGAGATCCAGGTAGGTCAGTGTGTTCGGACCGGCGGCGACCTCTGTGTGCCCGCGACCCCGCCGCCGTCGTCGACGCCAGGGTGTGCGTCACCGAGGAACCTTACCGCCGGGATTCGGCGCCGACAATCGAAAATCGGGACCATAGATAAACACCGGTCCCATCTAAGATCAACAACACAGTTCACGTGAAGCAGAAAAAAACGCGAGGGATGCACGCAGAGCGTCGCACAGCGTCGCACAGCATCACCCAGCCTGCAGCCGGCGGCGCGACCAGGCGGTCAACGCTTCGCTTCCGCGAAAGATAATTTACGAAGACAACGGCCCGTTTTGCCGTGTCATAAACGCATAATATATTTAAATGCTGACGGCTGCCCTCGTCAAGCCGTGGAGCGACATGGTGGGCCTGCCTGTGGCCTGCCTTTGGCTTGGCAGTGCCCTGGCAGCGCCCTGGCAGCACCTCGGCCCCGTCCGTCCGCCCCGATCATCTTCGGCCCATCACGGACTCGTTTTCGTTTTTCCCCGGCGGGATTCCATGAAAAACAGTTAGCTATCAGATAGGGCATGCAGTGCCTGCCCGCCAGACACGCGCCCAGCATGGCGGGCATGAAGACTCGCTGACGGGCCACCTCCGTGCGTCCCGTGTGCGCGTCCCGGAGCTGACTGAAAGGCACTGGAAGTGGCGCGGCCCGGCACGCGGTGAACTTCCCCGGGATGTTTGACCGAGCCACTTAACGAGTGCATTCAATTTACCACTTCATCTTTTGACTTTTTAATTTTTTACACACCCATATCTTCAGATAGAGTTTTCACAGAGTAGGCGTCCAGGCTGAGGACGGGGCATCAGGCGCCAGTCTGACTCGTAACTGTCGAGCCCTTTATTGGCGGGTCTGTTTAATGATTTGTGCATGACACGCGTTCACGGTGGAGCGTTTGTTTGGCCTCCGGTTTGAATGCGGAGTCGTTAAACTTGCATTTTTTTGGGGCGCATCGCTGAACAAAACGCTCGGACTTTATGCCGGCGATGTGGGAGGGAAATCATTTCGCCCGGGTGAAATACGGTGATGGCGTCAGAAAATTTGAAAATCTGCGCGGTTCGCGGGTTTTACTGGTGGGTCCGGCTGCGGCTTCTTTGTCTCGCGGGAAGTCTCTGCCCGCGGCTAGCAGTAAAGCTGCCGACGTGAGCCAGCTCTCTCTCGCACTCGCGGGCGCCGCGTGCGGGAGCGAGAGAGACGGAACGCCGCACGCTTTTGACGACACGATCATCATGAAGCTGGACCGTACCTGTACCGCGGGCCGTCCGGGCCTGGCTCCGGGCTTTACGGCGAGTCCCACTGGATCGTCGCGCGGCTGTAAAACTCTTTACTTCCGCCTCTGCGATCCAATTCGTCATCCGGCGGATTTTGCGCGACAAGAATGCGGTCCCGGGTCGCAAGGCGCTGGCGGCGGTAAAGTCGCAAGAATACCGCGGGGGGAAAAAAATCGCAAGGGCCAAGTTTGAAGTCTTTCGTGGAAAATTTTAACCTCTTTCAGCTTTTATCAATTTTGCTACCGAAATAGTGCTCCTTATGATTTAAATTCAAATTCTGAGTGGATCGCAGGGTGGCGCTGGGGCAGCGCGCCATTTTTGTGCCGGACGGTTTGCAGCACCGCGTATACGTAATGCCCCGTAATGGTGCCACCACCCCCGCCGCTCTACCAGTTCCTCTTTTTACAGCCACGTCGTGTCCTTGCCTCATTCTCTGGCCGCCGCGCCCCGCCACGCCCCGCCACGCCCCGCCACGCCCCGCCACGGCCCGTCTGACCCCGGCGAAAGCTACGGGCCCGTCGGCCAGGTGAGGTTAGGGGACGTTTTGTGGCCGGCAAGGATGAAACACAGCAGACGACGTGCTACGCAGTGTGCCCCTGCTGGAAACGCAGCCATCGAAACGCAAACAAAAAGTTTTTCCGCTAGCATGTCTACATCTGGGCCGCTTATTTACATGAAATCCAACAAGGGTGCGTCGAAGGCTGGTGATCTGTTGATCCCACTTCAAGGACAAAGTAGTTGTTCGCTGAATGGAGGAAGCGCAGAGAGACAATAACAAATCGGTGGCGTTTTGTTAACGAGCGTCTCCAGGGCAAGAACACCCACCCCGCAGTGCAGTGACCTTCAAGGACCTCGCCAAATCCAAGGACCTTCGGAATGGCGTCTGTCGCGTGGCGACGGTCTGCGACCAAAAGCCATTAGTGGTTCGTTATGGCTTGCCAGGCCGCCCAGGGATGGATCAATCATGGAAGCCAACGAGCTGCAGGTAGCCAAGTGATGTCCCTCGCCAACCCCAGGGGGTGCCTTGTTCTGCAAAGTGCGGTAGTTGGCAAGTGTGACCTTGCTCAATGCAGATGACGCACATGTAGTAAGTGAGTTCCGGAAGGCTTGTCCGGATGTGGCCAAGGCCACGCGGGCCGAGCCAAGGCCCCAGGGTGTTCGCAGTGCCGTGTCCTTGGGCCCCACTGTCGCACACTGTGTGCTGCCCAGAAGTGGCCCTCGGATGTTATTCTTTCGGCCCACATGTGAGTAGAGGGCGGATCGCTGCCCGCGGCTGGGGTTCAAAAGGCGCCCCAAACAACGAGGGCGCCCGGGGCAGCCCGCGACGGGCCAATCCAGGAGGAAGTAAATACATCGTAAAAGTCGGCGTGTACACTGTACACAGACACACACACACGCACACGCAAGCACGGACGCACGCCCCGATGTTTTCCTATCTGGAAATGAGACGGGGTGCGCCGTCCGTGAAAATCGCGCGGAGGAAGATGTTTGTATTTCGTGTCTAACTCCACAAGGCGCTCCTGGCGCGAGATTTCGTTTTCAAGGTCCGTCCGGCGTCTTCCCTCCGCTCCCAGGCTCGGACTGGCCCCCAAAAGGCCCCGGCAGATAAGACCGCAAAAGGCCCCCGATCATCATTGTTTTTACCCTTCATGACCAACTTTGTGAGGCTACCGCTCCCAAACTAGTTGCGGTCAATAGGCTTCCCGTACAGGACATGAAAGAGTAGGGTCTTGAGAATACTAGGACGTCGAGGGAGGCCTTTTACGGCAACTAGATTGGACACAGTGGCCGCCCAAAGTCAGCAAAATCAGCAAATTTCCGATATTCGACTACTTTTTGACCAACTTTGGTCCCAAAATCGTTGCGGTCAAAGGCAAAATCGTTGTGGTCAACGTCTTCCCTATACAGGGCATGAAAGAGTAGGGTCTTGAGAATACTAGGACGTCGAGGGAGGCCTTTTACGGCAACTAGATTGGACACAGTGGCCGCCCAAAGTCAGCAAAATCAGCAAATTTCCGAGATTCGACACTTTTTGACCAACTTTGGTCCCAAAATCGTTGCGGTCAAAGGCAAAATCGTTGTGGTCAACGTCTTCCCTATACAGGGCATGAAAGAGTAGGGTCTTGAAAATACTAGGACGTCGAGGGAGGCCTTTTACGGCAACTAGATTGGACACAGTGGCCGCCCAAAGTCAGCAAAATCAGCAAATTTCCGAGATTTGACTACTTTTTGACCAACTTTGGTCCCAAAATCGTTGCGGTCAAAGGCAAAATCGTTGTGGTCAACGTCTTCCCTATACAGGGCATGCAAGAGTAGGGTCTTGAGAATACTAGGACGTCGAGGGAGGCCTTTTACGGCAACTAGATTGGACACAGTGGCCGCCCAAAGTCAGCAAAATCAGCAAATTTCCGAGATTCGACCACTTTTTGACCAACTTTGGTCCCAAAATCGTTGCGGTCAAAGGCAAAATCGTTGCGGTCAAAGGCAAAATCGTTGTGGTCAACGTCTTCCCTATACAGGGCATGAAAGAGTAGGGTCTTAAGAATACTAGGGCGTCGAGGGAGGCCGTTGGCCGCAACTAGATCGGACGCAGTGGCCGCTCAAATTCAGCAAAAACGGCTACTTTCGGAGGTTTAATCACTTTTTGACCAACTTTGTGACGTTACTGGTCACAAATCCGAAGGCCCTGGCAGATTTTTCTGCCTGTCTGCCGCTCCCCTTCCAGACTTCCAGACTTCAAGACTTCCAGGCAGCGCGGCTCGCCGTTTTCTTTTGTAAATCCGTAAATAATTGATTCGGGCACAAAGCACCCACCCAGCGCGCAGGGAGTCGACTGGCGGAGAGTCGCATCACTCTGCGACGTTGCGAGGGATTTTGCTCCAGTTAGAAAATTTGTTACAAACAAGAAGACGCCTCGAAGACCGTTTTCGGACCCGCAAAATGTGCCCCAGGGGCTTTTGGAAGGGACGGCCTAGGACCACCTGCATCGGACTCGCGTGATCGGCACCCTTCGTGACTCGGTGTCGACGTCACCAAGCTGTTTCCTTTTCACGGACCGTTCGGACTATCAGACTATTCATTCCCCAAATGCGGCGCGAGGTCACACACACACACACACACACACACACACACACACACACACACACACACACACACACACACCAAAATCACCTAGGCACACCAGCTGCGCGATGCGCGGCACGCTTGTCAGACCGTCTTTTATATCTTAACTCCGGCTCCGCTAAACGCGCTTTAAATAACGCGCCAAAACGGGGACGTCCAATGGATGACGTCACTTTGGGTCGCGCTGCACAAACAGGCGGGCCGGTCCGGTAAACACCCGGAACAAATTCGGCGGTGCGGTGGCGGCTGCCGCGTCGCGTAAGCGTCCGACACAGACGGCCTTTGCGGAGCGGGTACAGTCCCAGCACAGAAGGCGGCCAAAACCCGAGACGCCTTTTGAGCTCCAGAGTCGCTAAACGGGACTCGAACGGAGCGCGTGACCCCACCTATGGATCCCTCGTTCGAAGAGCAATCCATTGGTGGGGTCACACGTTCGATTCGAGTCCCATTTAGCGACTCTGGAGCTCAAAACGTGTCTAGATGCAAGAAGATGCACCCTTCGCGCTTCTGACTGGCTGGAGACACTTCCGGTGGTATTTGATGGCCGTGAGACAGCTGGACAGGCGCGTCTGATGCCTGGTGCACCCCCAGTGTGCACCCCCAGTGCGTACCCCCGGGTTGCGAAGGCGGCCCAAGATTTTCCGGTGCCCCCGGCATCCTGACGCAACGCCGTCGTTCCTCGACTTTCGGCCGACAGTGACGCGCGGCGGATCAGCCGTCGCTACACCCAAAGGACGCGGGATTTCGCTTTTTCGTAATTCCTTTCGCGCAAGACGAAGAGGGTAGAATCAGGGCGGGTGGCGGACAGTAATAGAGAAGAATGGGGAGGCGACGCAGGCGACGCACGCGGCGCGCTGATCCGCCGGACGGGCCGCGGAGGCACGCTCCTTCGGGACGTCCTCCAGGACATCCTGGACCACGCCCCGGACCACCCCACGCCCGCCAGGACGGCCAGGGCGGCCAGGGGCGGAACCGGCAACTTCCGCTCAAAGTGGGAAGCGAACCAGCCGGAACGAAACGACACCCACCTGCGACCACCTTGTCGCGCCGCCAGCGGCTTTCTCTGTCTCTCTCGCACCCATACGGTGCGCCCCATGACTGCGAGAGAGACAGGCGACTCTGGGAATCAGTGCTGCGAGGACAGTAAACACGGCAGTGGTCTGATTTCCTTCCCGACCGCGCGAGTCGGTAATGGTTTCAGCCCTCACGTGCCTCAGGCCGGAGCCTGCGCCCCGAGTCCATCACTCTTTTATCCCCGATAAGAATCCGAGTGAAACTTGCCGCGTCACGGCGCGAGCAAGAAGAGCAAGAAGGGCTGCAGGAAAATGGGGCACGCACCAGCATTAGCAAACTGGGGTTGTCGGGGTTCGACTCCCGGCCGGGTAATTATTTTTTTCCGAAAGGTAAAAGGTTGCGAGAGGCCAGAGCAAATAAGAGCCCCATCCGAGCGCTTGGTATTAATTCGGCAATCAAAGGTTCGGGGGCGCGAGCGGCGAGAGTCAACACGGAACCGACGCAGCGGCGAAAACGGTTTGATTCCACTCCTCGTTTTCCTCATCGGCTGACGCTAAAAGCTCTTTCGCTTCCCATTTATAATAACAAGTCACAAGAAAATATTTATTAGCGGCTTGCGGCTTTTTACAAAACTACGCCCAGTCATCTAAAAGGTTCGGGCCTCTCCGCCAGGTCCGCCTCTCGGTTTGGAGGCGCAGATAGCGAGCTCACGAAAACAACGGTCTAGGCGGCCCGAGGCGGCCCCGCCCCGAACCGCCCTCGCGCCAAACAAGATCGAGCTTATTTTGATGCATCACTAAAAGCGCATTTTTGAGGCCCCAAACGGAGCTAACCGACCCCATGTTGATCCCGGCGTCCAGGCTGGGGCCGGGTCGTCCTGACCTTGGTCAAGGCGAGGCGGGGCCCTCCTTCTCATTATATAGAACATAAGCCACCGGGCTGCAGCAGTGCACCAGACTGATTCCGAGAGTGGTTCTCTCTCATCGCTCTCACTCTCTCGCACCTCTACAGGGCGTCCCATGAGTGCGAGAGAGACGGAAAAGACTCTCGGATCAGTCTGCAGGGGTGGCTACCGACCTACCGACGGCAGTGTGCCCCCGGCGCTGCGCAGCGCGTACAGTACCCACCCACCCGGACCCGAGAAAAACTCCCCACAGCAGCTGTGTGAATTTATTTCCCGATCACGGCACTGTAATTAATACAGGCCCAAGAAACGCGCGGCGGGGGTTAATGTTTTCCTAATTTTTTTTCGGCCGCCGTCTTTGGATGCTCTGATATCGACAAGAAAAGCAGGCGTCTTTCATTAGGTATTGATAAAGCAAACAAGATGGTGATGCGAGCTCTCTCTTTGTTTCTGCCTCTCTCTCCCTCTGTCTGGCCATCTCTCTCTCTCTCTTCACCCCGAAGGTGGCCGAGATGGAGATCAGGCGGCAGCTGGTCGCGTGTGCCGCGGGGTGCGCGCGGCCCAGTGTTGCCACCTCCATCACTTTTCGTTTTTTCGCGTGTTGGCGAAGCTGTTTTGCAAGTTGCGAGAACCATGAAGAGCAGCCCGCCTTGGTCGCCGTGAAAGAGGAGCGCCTTGCACTATTACTGTAACAACCTTTCCCAATTCCAGGCAGGAGGCCAAGTCCGTCGCTTTGCTGTGCGATCAATCGGCCCAAGCCGTTTGCCCGTCTCGGCCCGCGGCAGAGATCGCCCCGTCCCGTCAGAATCAGAGGCCGCATGCATCGGTCGGCCCGTTGTGTCGGCCCCTTTGTCGCTCAACCCTTCCACTGCACCCCGACACACACACACACACACGCACACACACGGCTGGATATCGCGTTCGTCATAACCGAATCCACCCCGATCATCCCATCCCCATTACTGTACGGTGGTCGCGCCTTCGCCTTGTGAGACTAAGACGTCGCGACCCTCCTCAAATTGGTGGGTAAATAGAGTCGGCCGCGGTCCGCGGGCCCCGCCCCGCCGCCGCTGGTGGCTGCGGAGTCTTATGGATATGAATAAACGAAGATCGGGACAAACAATGCGATCCGAAGGACAGTCCGCCACAAAAGGCAGGCGGCTCTGTGCGGCGAGTCCCGGACACCACGCCGACGGCGAGGCCGACGCCAGACCGCCGAATCGGAACGATGCCAACACACGCGTTCCGTGTAACCGCTTCATATCGGCGAGTGCGGATGTAAATTTGTCGAGGGAAAAGTTGGCCGCGGACAAGTTTCCACGGCGAACAACGCCGCATAACTTTGCCTTTGAGGAGCAGAGCAGCGCGAAGCAGCGCGGCGGTGCTGCAAGTTGCTGCAAGTTGGCGCTCGGCGAAAGGGCGCGCTGCGACTCGGGCGACTCGGGTCACGAACGAGAATGCTCTTATTACGCAGTGTCTGTCCAGCCAATGATCGGCGCAGCTCGGAAAAAAAGGAAGAAAAATCCGCGTGATTCCTGGCGCTTCGTCGCTCTGTCTCTCTCTCTGCCGCTTCGGGCCGCGCCAAGAGAGCGACAGAGAGTGTTCGGAATCAGCTCGCAGCCACCCTCGACATTCGGGAAATTATTCGCCTTGCTCGTTGCCCACCCTTACCCTTGCAGTCCGTTCCAGCCCTTGCCCGGCCTGCCTGGCCTACCGGGAAGGGTCCGCTGCGGTCATTCATATGTATGCCCCGATTTTGCAATTTTTATTGAGCAATTTTTGTCGTGGGGGAGTCGAGTGTGTTCCTGCGTTCTTGTTAGGCCCACAGTCAAGGTAAACACCGCGTCCGATATTCCCGGAATCCATACGCACGCCTTGCGGTGTGGCGGTAAACGGCGGGGAAGTCTCGCGCTGGCGGCGGCGCGGGTTCGAGTACCGCCCTGGTTGCACTTTTGGCGAGATTAATGCCCGGCAGGCTGGCTCGCGTCCACGAAGGCCGCGGAGGCCGCGATCCCGCCCAGATAAAGCACTGTAAAATATTGGAGGGCGTCGCGGCCAACGTCCTGGGCGCCAACAACAGAGCGCCCGGAAAATGATGCAAAATTTTGGCCCCGCCCCGCCTCGCCCCACCCCACCCCGCCCCGCCCCGCCTCGCCCTGCCCCGCCCCGCAGGCGGCGGCAGCCATCAGATAGCGGCGCACTTTTACCAGTGGCGCGGCGCACGGCACACGCTCGCCAATAAATTGGGCCGCCTGTCGAAAATTCCTGCTCGTCCATGGATCACGGCGGCGGGATTTGGCCAGAGTCACCGCCGGCCTCGACATCTCGGTATCGCGATATCGCGATATGGTGGCCGCCGGCCGGAAGGTCACATGCAGTCTGACCCCCAACGAGAAAAAGTTTCGAACAACTGTCTTTCAAAATTACTCGACGTGGAGTGTTACTTTGTTTTGAAAAATGTTTTCGTATTTGTGTTTTGGTGTTGCTGGGGGAAGGAAGGGGAGGAGTGTTTACCGTCTCTCTTTTTTTTCGGCGCGCGTTTAGGGACACTCCCCACTTTTCGTCTCACTCCCTCTGGTGCAGCGGGTGCCGATGGGGGAGCCGGCGGGGAATGCAGCCGTAGGGCCGCGACACTCGCCCTGTTTCTCTCGCACTCACGGCCGCGTTCCGCAGGGGTGCGAGAGAGACAGACGGTCGCGGAGGCGGCCGGCAGGGGTGCTGCGCTGCGCCGCGCTGCAGGGTGGGGATGACTCTCCGCGATCTGCACGCACGATAAAAACGCAAAACGCGACGCGCCACATCACTGCTAGCCGCGGCGGCCGGAGGGGAGAGGGCGAGATAGAGAGAGGAGAGAGAGAGAGAGAGAGAGAGAGAGAGAGAGAGAGAGAGAGAGAGAGAGAGAGAGAGAGAGGGCGCCGGCCGGTGATATGACGGCCGCGACTTAAGCCCTTAAACCCTTGAACACGGCCGCGCTCCGCGCTATCGACTACCCTTATCGCCCATACCGCGGGCCTCTTGGCCATCCCTCACGGGGCAAAGGACACCGGAGTTACTGCGCAAAAAGGCCGCCTTGCATCCGTCTCTCTCGCACTCACGGGCACCCCGCAAGGGTGCGAGAGAGACAGAGCGCGGAATGGACCCCCGCCGCGCCCGCGCCCCGAACCGTCTCGCCCCCGCCTCAGACAAGATCAGTGTTTACTTCGGACGGACTCTCTCGGCCCTTCCAGCCCTCGGCCCTATCGGCCATCCGCAGTGCAGCCTGCACCATTACAAGGCCTGCTGGAGGACTGTCCCCTCGATTGCTGCGGGGCCCCGAGACGCCGAGAGTGCAAGTGAGGCGGGAGGGACGCCGAAGGGACGCCGACGTCGGGAGGCTTAGCCACTTCCTCGCGGACCGTTTGCCGCGGGCTGCTTCTGCAGGGCTTCGTCGCTCTTCTCTCTCGCACGCAAACGGCGCGCCCCACGAGTGCGAGAGAGACGCAACAAAAGCGCCGTGTTCGGGAGCGCCGCCGAGACGGAGGGGCGCGCCGTTGACTCAGTGCATAGGCAATAATATAGACACGGCTCGCGCGCTTGCGCGCCTTTAGCGGTGGTTACAGTGTACTGTACCAACCGCAGTCGAGAAGCGAAGCCGCGATTTCCGTCTTTCTTCGATTTCTTTTCGAATTGACGCGCTAGGCCGGCCTCTCGCGGCCGCGCTCTAGTCACGTAGAGCCCGCTCCACACCCTGGCCGCGCGCCCCGCCACGCCGCTACGGCTTTGCTCAATCGGAATGATGGGTCTGCTCGGTCGTGAAATTGGCTGCGTGTGCTTTGCGACGCGTTTGCCGTCTTGGCGCGGCGCGATGACGTCATAGTGCCGTCGGTGCATCCATGTGCGGCGACAAAGGGAACGGAACGGGCATTCCCGCCGAAATTGCCTGCCGCGTTGTGAAGGAGGCACTTTGCTGTAAGAACGCCGCCCCCCGGCGCGTTGTGAATTTTGGCCGTTTAGCGAGGGGCGCGTCCGCGCTGGAGCGAAATCTCGCTTTCCTCATTCATTCATTGTCTTCGGCGTCGTGCTTCTCGACGCGGGCCTCCACCCCTTGGCAGCGCCCTATCCTCGACGGGGTGCTCTGCTCGGCTCCGGGGCGGGAGCGGCACTGACGCCGCGCCACCGTTTGCCGCTGCCGCCCCCGCCGCCCCTGCCGCCCCCGCCGCGCCGCCCCCGGACTCCCGGGCCGTTAGTTCCGCCTCCGGCCGCCGGCAGCGCCACCTTCCACCGCGCTGCTTCGCGCTTGGCGCTGCTCGGCCGGCGAGGCGAGGCGAGGCGTCCCGAGTCCGGCCACTCCGTTCCGTTCCGGCCGTTCCGGCCCGGCCGCCTTGTGGCCGTTATTTCCAGTGTGGACGACGGCCTGCCTCTTCCTGGCCTTCCCGGCCTGGACGGCGTGGACGGGCCGCGCCGGCGGAAGGAGAGGGTTGGTCGCGATAATCAAGACAGGCGTATCAAATAAATCTAAAAAGGGGTGCAGGAAACAACAAGAACAAAGACATGTCACATTGTCGCTGCGGCGCGCGCCGTCGCTGTTGTTGTTTTTGGCGGCGGCAGGGACAGGGAATGCCACAGCGCGTTTATCAGTGGCGCGGCGGGCCTTCGCCGAAAGCCAGCTGGCCGCCCGCCGGGACACGCGGCGGCGATTTCGGTTGGCACGCGTGTCTCTCCAGCCTTGGCGAGCTGGCCGTGGCTGGCCGGCCAGCGATAAACAGCAATCCATCATACGGAATCTCCTCGCACTATACTGCGTGCAACGCGTGCAACTGCCCTCAGGGGACGCGGTCGGCGGGGACGGCGGTCCGAATTCCAAAGGCCTGCAAAGGGATGCTCCGTAAAGCAAATCCGCGGCGCGTTCTTACGGAGGCGGGATCCATTTGACTCCCCATTGGTCGCGTGGTCGATTCGATCTTAATCAGAGCGACTTACGAGGCCCACCCCTCCACCATCTTTGCGTACTCCTTGTCCACCTCACCCCCGCGACGCCCTGGGAGCGCGGCGAGCGCTGCAGCGGCTGCGGCTGTGCGGCGCTGGGGCTTTGTCCAGCGGAGGAAGGAACCTCCCCGCCCTCGCCCGCACTCCCCCGCACTCCCATCCCCTCCCGCCGCGACGGCGCTCCCCTTCCCCTCCCCTCCCCTCCGCCGAGACGGCCGGGCGGTGGCGGGGATGGAGGGGAGGGGAGTTTCGGCTCCGTCCCGCGCCTCGCCCCGCCGCGCCGCGCCGCGCTTTCAGTTCAGTTAGTTGCGTGCGCGCCGTGGTCGAGGAGGGTCGCACGCTGGAGGAGTCCGCCGCGCCGCGCCTCCGCTCCGAGACAGAACGAAACCGTCAGTCCGACTGCCGACTCGGCCCACTCGGTCCCGCGTCATTGGTGTTCCTGCCTCGCTCGCGGCCACACGGCGCCACACGGCGACACACGCCCCCAGCGAGCCCCAGGCCGTCACCAGCACGAGCCTGCACTCGATCTAGCCGATCACGATCGCCGACGACTTGGGTTTTCCCTGTGCGGGAAAAACTTGTGCTGCATTTTCGGGCGTTCCCTGGATTTTTCGCCTTTTCGACTTTACGGATAACAGTGCTTGTGAACTTTGCCAGTGACATGTGCCCCGCCGTGATTTGTGGATAAACTTCAATTGCCGCCGAGTTTGTGAATGTGAAAGTTGTTTTTTGCCGCTTTCTTTACTTTTTTTCTGGTGCCGCGCGTCAGTGATTTGTGCGCCGCGGGCGTGTGAGTGAGTGAAGTGAGCCAAGTTTGAGTGCGAGTGAGATGAACGCCCCTGAGCCGGCTTCGTGACGCGTCGTGCCGCGCTGCGCTCCACCATGTGTGCCTGCACTGCATGCACTGCCCGCGCCTTGCTGGCCGCCCTCTGCGCCGTGGCCGTCCTGGTGGCCGTGGCCGCGGACGTGGCCGTGCCGGGCGGCGCTAGCGCGGCGGCCCTGCTGCCCCCGCACCACCAGGCCGCCGAGCCGGCCCCGCCGTCGCTGCGCTACGAGGCCCCCAACGACTGCCAGTGGTGGGTGCGCGACAACGTCCAGGACGAGGTGTCGCTGGCCTGCAAGCTGCGCACCATCAACTCCGAGTTCGACAAGACCAACTTCAGCGTCATCCCGTCGGAGCACACCACGTCGCTACGCATTGAATGCAGTGACGCGCTCATGTCACGCAGCTCGCTAGACGACCGCGGCTTCTCGCACCTCGTCCGGCTCCGCGAGCTCATCCTGGAGAGCTGCAAGTTGGCCAAGTGGCCACGCGGCGTGCTGTCCGGGCTGTGGGACCTCCGCAACCTGACCGTCAACACCCGCAACACCGACTGGACCGACATGAGCCTCGAGCTGGCGGCCGGCAGCTTCGAGGCCGTGCCCAAGCTCGAGCGCCTCGACCTGAGCTACAACAACATCTGGTCGCTGCCGGACAGCCTGTTCTGCCCGCTCAGCAACCTGGTCAGTCTCAACATGAGCCACAACAGGCTGCAGGACGTCGGCGAGCTGGGCTTCCGCGAGAAGACGCCGCCGGCCCTGCCGCTCATCAGCTCGCCCGAGCAGGCCGACGTGGCCACCATCGCCACCGCGCTGCGCCCGTCCTCCGTGTCCTGCCTGCTGGACGTGCAGGTCCTGGACGCCTCCTTCAACCACTTCGTGCTCATCCCGGCCAACGGCTTCAGCCTGCTGCGCCGCGTGCGCGAGCTGCACCTCCAGAACAACGAGATATCCATGGTGACGGACCGCGCGCTCGCCGGCCTCAAGAACCTGCAGGTCCTGGACCTGTCCAACAACAAGATCGTCGCGCTGCCCGGCGACATGTTCCGCGAGTGCGCCGACGTGGTCAAGGAGATCTACCTGCAGAACAACTCCATCAGCGTCCTGGCGCCGGGTCTGTTCGGCGGCCTGGAGCAGCTCCTGGCCCTGGACTTGTCCAGGAACCACCTGTCAAGTGCCTGGATTAACTCAGGTACCTTCTCAGGTCTGATCCGGCTTGTGCTGCTCAACCTGTCCCACAACCGCATCTCCAAGCTCGAGCCCACCCTGTTCAAGGACCTGTACACCCTGCAGATCCTGAACCTGGAGCACAACCAGTTGCACACTATTCCGGCCGAGACGTTCGCCCCCATGAACAACTTGCACACTCTTATCCTGTCGTACAACCTCATCAAGTACCTGGACGCCTACTCCTTGAACGGACTGTACGTGCTGAGCCTGCTGTCGCTCGACAACAACGTCATGGAGAGCACCCACCCCGACGCCTTCAGGAACTGCAGCAGCCTGCAGGACCTGAACCTGAACGGCAACGCCCTGACCTCGGTGCCCCTGTCCCTCAAGGACATGCGCCTGCTGCGCACGGTCGACCTCGGCGAGAACTCCATCACGAGCCTGGACGAGCCCGGCTTCAAGGGAATGACCAACCTGTACGGCCTGCGGCTCATCGGCAACCAGCTGACCAACATCAGCAAGAAGTCGTTCGTGGAGCTGCCGTCGCTGCAGATTCTGAATCTGGCGCGAAACAAGATCAAGCAGGTGGAGAAAGGGGCGTTTGACACCAACAGCAACCTGCAGGCCATCCGGCTCGACGCCAACGTCATCACGGACATCACGGGCCTGTTCGTGGACGTCAACAGCCTGCTCTGGCTCAACATTTCTGACAACCACCTGGAGTGGTTTGACTACGCCCTGGTGCCCCGCGGGCTGCAGTGGCTCGACCTGCACAAGAACCACATCACAGAGCTCGGCAACCACAACGGTCTGGACTCGGAGCTGCGGCTGCAAACTTTGGACGCAAGTTTCAACAAACTGACACGCGTCACTGCCGCCACCATTCCCAACAGTGTAGAGCTGCTGTTCCTCAACGACAACCTGATCCAGAGCGTCGAGTCCCAGACGTTCGTCGGCAAGGTGAACCTGACCCGGGTCGACCTGTACGCCAACCAGATCGTCAGCATGGACCTTAACGCCCTGCAGCTGACCGTCGTGGACAAGGACCGGCCGCTGCCCGAGTTCTACATCGGCGGCAACCCCTTCCAGTGTGACTGCACCATGGAGTGGCTGCAGCGCATCAATAAACTGGACCACCTCCGCCGGCACCCGCGCGTCATGGACCTGGAGAGCATCTACTGCAAGCTGCTGTACAACCGCGACCGCACCTTCATCCCCCTGGTGGAGGCCGAGCCGTCCCAGTTCCTGTGCACCTACAAGACCCACTGCTACCCGCTGTGCCACTGCTGCGACTACGACGCCTGCGACTGCGAGATGACGTGCCCGTCGAACTGCACCTGCTACCACGACCAGTCCTGGTCCGCCAACGTGGTCGAGTGCTCCGGCGCCGGCTACACCGAGATGCCCAGCCGCATCCCCATGGACGCCACCGAGGTCTACCTGGACGGCAACAACTTCGGCGAGCTGTCCAGGCACGCCTTCATCGGCCGCAAGAACTTAAAGGTGCTGTACGCGAACAACTCCAACATCGCCGCCATCCACAACAACACCTTCGGCGGGCTGCGGCGGCTGTCCGTCCTGCACCTGGAGAACAACCACATCCAGGAGCTGCTGGGCTTCGAGCTGACCTCCTTGGAGGACCTGCGCGAGCTGTACCTGCAGGCCAACAAGATCCACCACATCGACAACCGCACCTTCCTGGGCCTGTCCAAGCTGGAGGTGCTCCGTCTGGAGGGCAACCGGCTCGTGGCCTTCCCCGTGTGGCAGCTCAGCCTCAACCCCTACCTGGTGAACATCGGCCTGGGCGACAACGAGTGGTCTTGCGACTGCCTGTACATCCAGAACTTCCAGTCCTGGCTCATGGACAACCTCAACAAGACCTCGGAGCCGCACCGCATCGGCTGCGTGTTCAACGGGCGGCGCGTGGGGCCGTCCTTCGCCAGCCTCAACGCCACGTCCTGCGCGGCCTTCACGGGGGGCTCGCCGTCGCTGGCCGACCCGCTCATCAACGACTACCTGCCGCTGGTGCTGGTGACGCTGTGCGTGTTCGCGGCCTGCTCCTTCCTGCTGTGCGTGGCCTTCTTCTACCGGCGCGAGCTCCGCGTGTGGGTGTACTACCGCTGCGGCCTGCGCATGTGCTACAAGACGACGGCCTTCGACGAGGAGCAGGACCGCGACCGCCTGTTCGACGCGTACGTCAGCTACAGCATCAAGGACGAGGCCTTCGTCAGCCAGGTGCTGTCGTCCGGCCTGGAGCAGGGCGACCCGTCCTACCGCCTGTGCCTGCACTACCGCGACTTCAACGTGAGCGCCTACGTGGCGGACACCATCGTGGAGGCCGTCGAGTCCTCGCGGAGGACCATCATGGTGCTGTCGCAGAACTTCCTGCACTCGGAGTGGTGCCGCTTCGAGTTCAAGTCGGCGCTGCACGAGGTGCTCAAAGACCGGCGGCGGCGCCTCATCGTGGTGCTGCTGGGCGAGCTGCCGCAGAGGGACCTGGACCCCGACCTGCGGCTCTACCTCAAGACCAACACCGTCATCGAGTGGGGCGACCGGCTGTTCTGGCAGAAGCTGCGCTTCGCCATGCCGGACGTGAAGCGAAGCGGGGGCGGCGGGCGCGGCGCCACGCGGCCGCACCACCACCACCCCCGGGCCGCCGTCAACCTGTACTCGGCCACCACGCCGCTGCACTTCGAGCGGCCCCCCATCCCCCCGCCCCCCAACGTGCACGGGCCGGGCGGCAAGGTGCCGCCGGTACCGCCCGCCTTCCTGCGCCAGGCCAACAACCTGACGCTGCAACACCAAAGACACCCGCCCCACCAACCCCTGTGGGCGTAGCCTAGCGCCGCGTAGCGTATTGCGGGTACTAATTCGCCCCAGGTAAGGCTGTACCAACTGCCCCCAGTGGTGCACGTGGAAGGGGAGCGGTGAGAAAAAGACTCTAGGCCAGAGATTATGTTTTCTACAAGACATTTCCTTCGCCTTCTATCCAGTCATTAGTGTAACTTGGCTAAAAATCTTAGGCTGTGAACTGCAAAATATTCCTATCTTTTTTTGTATGTGATGTTCGTGTTTGTTGTGGTTGTGTAGTTGAGAGTGTGTGTGGAACGCCCTCCGATACTCTGCAAACACAAAAGACTTTTTTGTAAGTGAAAGGGGTAGGATGAATGTATGCATGTGTGAGTGTGTGTCTGCGTGAGTGCGTGTGTGTGAGAGTGAGCGAGCATGTGCGAGTGAGGAACAAAGGCCGAGAAAGAAAGTGGGCAGTGGTGCCTGGGCCCCGCCGCCCCGCCCCAGCCACAGTGGAGGTGGCGTGAGAACTAATAGTCTGTTAACCCCTGCCGCCCCGCCCGGCCCGTTTCTTTAATTGCTAATGTTCTGGCGGCCAACAAAATGCGACTCACAGTATGAACTGCAGTGAGTCTCACTTTGTTGGTCACATGATCGCAGGTGTAAAATGGCTAATGAATTAGTAGTTATTTTGTTGTGGTTTCTCTCCATGTTTTTGTTCAGGGTTGAGCAAATTGTTTCTTTTTTGTGAGAATCAGGGAAACCTTACTCTCTCATGAAAACAGCCCGGTAGAAAAATTGACTTAGTCAATATAATTGTTTCATTCATTCATGAGAGAGCTCTGAGTTACCAATAGGCTTAAAAGACAATTATTTAATTATTTGTTCTTGTTATTTTTTGTGTTTTGTTTGAAAGCAATGATACGTGGTGGACTTTTTTGATTGCTAGCTCTGTTTTGTTTTGTTAAATCATCGAGTCCTAAGTCCAATTTCGAATTATGAACTGTGGTAAATTTCCTTAATGACAGTATCGTCGGGTTACACGGTATATTTGTAAGAACCGCTTTATCTTTTTCAAATAATCCACCACACGAAACTCTAGAATTTTTTATCATCGAATATTTTGGTCAGAAGGTACTTGCAAAAATTATTTGTAGAGACGTGCCATATTCTGTTCTTGCTTTTACATTTTGTACTTAACAGTAATTGTTTAGAACACGACTGAATTTATGAGATATACTTGAGTTGGAGCACTAATTATTTGCATTTATGAGTTCATGTTGTTCATAGTAAAATTTTGCTCATATTATGTTGCGATTGTGAATCTTACTAATAATGTCTCCTCACTTAAGAAAGAGTGGAAACCAAAGTTTTCAGTGTAACATGCATTTCAGAAAAAGGACCAGTGTAATAGGGCAGCGTCAAAAAATAAAACTAGCACTCAGCTCACAACTGATTGAGTGGATGACAGGTGTCAATCCGATTTTGGTTCTAGATTGAGCAATATTTGTCAACAGTTACTCTGTTATAGTTAGTTCAAAATTATAACTATTCCATTTGTAAATGGGCTCACTAGAGCTTATTACTATATAGTAAGCACAACTTCAGTCATTTACATTTATCCTGGTTAAGACCTACGGCTTGTAAAGAATGGATTTGCGAAAGACTGATTTGACTCTGAAATCTAATGGTAAAATGCTTTTAGATTATGACTGTTTTTATTCTGCTGACATGGATTTTGTCAATGAATGCTGGCTGACCCGTTGTTAAATCATAATTGGAGGTGAGGTACTTTCAATAATTGTCCTCTCAGACCATGGGATACTGATATGATTCATAAATTATTCTAAAGTAAGACTTAAGAGCATTGCATTATTTATTTTTGTATCAAATAAGAAAAATATAAATCGTTAATACTATGTCGAACTCCTGCATTTAACATTTTTTTTCCTTTCACGACCAAAAACAATAATCAAAAAATTAGAAGAGAGATCAAGGAGAACATGGAAAACTGAAAGAAAATACCGGTCGAGATAGTTTTTTAAAAGATGTCATCCACTTTATTTACACATTTTATAAACTTACAACAAAGATTGAAGCATCTTGAAAAAGAAACGTTAAAAAATGAAAAATTGCAAAGAAATAGTCAATACAGAAACGAGAAATGAAATTGAGACGATTTGGGAGTGTGTACCACCAGCACGAGAAAGGCGCACAGGCCTGGCAGTCCCGCCCGCAGCTCTACATAACGACTTTTCGCAACGTCGGTGGGTGCGGGTCATAGCCATGGAGGCCGAGACAGCGCTGCGTGGGTGCGTGGCGCGGCCTGGCGGCCCGAACCGAACCGGAGAACTGCCATCGGGAGATAGAGTTAATGAGCACTGCGTTAATGAGTGGGAACGAGAGGGAGGGAGAGAGAGAGGAAGACGAAGGCGCCCACGCAGCAGAAGACACCGAGCCGGGGCGGCGATTCGCCGCGACACTGCTTTATGCCGTTGTATAATTGAGACAAAATCGGCACAGCAATTACTGCAGCGCGGAGCACGGAGCGGCGAGCACGCTGCCAGCCTGGCGGCACTACCAACTTTCCGGAACAAATTTTGCAGGCACAACACCGCCTGGAGTTTCGCCGCATCCATCCTTTTCAGCCGGACAGCGACGTGGGCGGCGCTGGGGGTGGGGGTGGGGGTGGGGGTGTGGCTCTGCGGATCACGTGTGGAGCACCCCAGGGACAGGTGTATCGCAGGATATCGTTCTCTGAAAGGCAGGAAAAGGGTTGAGGAAAACGCTTCGCCCTGCGCAGCCCTGCGCAGCCATGCCCTGGCGAGGCCGTGGCGAGGCCGACCGCACCACCGCCGTGGCACGCTACGCTACGCTACGCCACGCCGCGCTACGCCCCGCGGCCATGCGCACACCCGCCGACCAGAGTGGAGTGGAGTGGAGTGGGTCTCGGTCGGGACAGTCCCGGAACGTCCCCGGAGTCGCCCCCGGCGCCGGACCAGGCCGAGTTCGATTCAGGCATTGTCACGTGACGAGCCCGGGGGCAGCCCCGGGGGCGAGCACAGTCACACGCACACAGCCGCACGCACGGGCCTTACGTGCTGCCTTTGTTACGCGCCTTGTTTTGGGACGGCATTACGAGCCGATTAAAGCACGGCCGGGGAAATAAAAGGACCGCGAGGGAGGATTCGAACCCGGGACCCGGGGTCGTTTGACACGCGTGCCGCCTTTGTGGGGGCAAACACGCCGAAAATAACGTCGTGCTGAGGCGCCTGCGGGGACGATCACCCGATGTCTAGATTTCAATAAGGATGGCCAGCGGCCGGCGAGGGGCGTGAGGCGAGGGTGGCGGGCGCACACAGTGGGCCAGAAGACGGTGGATGCGGTCAAAATCCCGGACGCGTTTTGACCTCCAGAGTCGCTAAAGGGGACCGAACCGAACGTGCGACCCCACCAATGGATTGCTCTCGAAACGAGGAATCCATTGGTGGGGTCACACGTTCGGTTCGAGTCCTGTTCAGCGGCACTGGAGCTCAAAACGCGTCTAGAGTTTTTGGCCGCCTCCACCGGCCTTCTGGCCCACTGTTGGGGGAGCCGCCCCCGCGAGGTGACCCTTGTAGTGGCGGATCGGCAGTCCTCTACTCCGAATGCAGGACCCGCAGCCCGCTCGCGGACCGCTCCGTCTCTCTCGCACACGTGCGGCGCCCCGTGTGGGTGCGAGAGAGACAGAGCCAGTTCGCAGTGGGCCTGGCACATCAAAGCGAGCGCCGTGCCGTCTCAGCCCTCCAGGCTCCAGCCGCTCCAGCCGCTCCAGCCGCCGCGGAAAGGCCCTCGCCTCGCACCGCTTGCTTCGCTTGCTCCGGTTGGCCCGCTTACCTTAGCACGCTTTAGCGGCCCTTTATTCAAGTTTCTTCTGTATCAGTCGCCGTCTATTCCGCGCGGCAACCTGCGGACAATGAAGGCACGCGGATAAATAATGGCGAAGGAAGGGGCGCGACGAAAAAGATGGGGCGGTATCGAGAAACGTGCGGCGGAGACACGTGAGGGAAAGTGACCGAAAGCGGGTCTAAATCCGTCCCGCGGGGATTTTTCCCTTTTTATCTCTTTTTTTCCCGCCGCGCGCGCTGCTGAGAGCCGTCCAACTCGCATCAGTGACCCGGCGCGGCGCGCTGTGACCCTCACTCCGCACCTCGCAGCACCTCACAGCACCGCGAATGCTGGCCAGCCAACCCTTGGGTGCGCTCCGCCGCCGCCGCCAGCGACCCTTCACCCTTGCAACCTGCAACCCGCTCGTCGCGGACGTCCTGCTTAGAGCCCTACAGTGCTCTCCGAACGAGGAATCCATTGGTGGGGTCACACGTTCGGTTCAAGTCCTGTTTAGCGACTCTGGAGCTCCAAACGCGTCTGGAGTTTTGGCCGCCTGCGCCAACAGTGCAGCCACACCTCGCGTAGATAAGGCCTGGCGGCGCCTGGCGGGCCGGCCTCGGCCAGAACAATGCGCAAGCAGCGCCCCTTGTTCGCGGGTAACAGAGCGCGCAAGGCCCGGCGCCGCGGTCGCGCCTTTTTCGCTTTTTGTGGGGCTCACTCCCTCGCCGCTCATTCAAGGCAAAGTCAACTACCGGGTGTCATTTCGGCCCGCGGGCGGCCCGCAGCGCAGACTGAGAGTCATTTTCATCGCTCTGTCTCCTTCGCACTCATGGGGTGTGATCTACAGGTGCGAGAGAGACAGGGCGACGAAAACGACTGGGTGACTGCTATTCAAGCCGTTGTCGCGACGTGCCGCGTCTCCGCAAGTGCGAGAGTGACTGCTATTCAAGCCGTTGTCGCGACGTGCCGCGTCTCCGCAAGTGCGAGAGTGACTGCTATTCAAGCCGTTGTCGCGACGTGCCGCGTCTCCGCAAGTGCGAGAGTGACTGCTATTCAAGCCGTTGTCGCGACGTGCCGCGTCTCCGCAAGTGCGAGACTGCCGCACTGTATGCCTCGCGCTCGAGGGTGGCGCCCTCGTGCGGCAGCCTGCGCAGTTACGGCAGTCTGGCCGAGTATGTTGACGTGGAAGTGCTTCAGCAGCCCTTTGAGGGCGTAGCGCGGCGTAGCGACGCGCTGCCACGGCGAGAGAGAGACACACTGCCTGAAGAGCCCGCCCGTCCGCGCCCGCACGCCTGTCCCGGAAGGCCGGGAAGAGGGAGGATGTCTCCAACACCTCTGGAAAACATCTCCAAGGGCTCCGAGGGCCGGGGGGGATGCCAAGGGGAGCGGAGTGGAGCCCCGCGCAGCGCTGCCGCGGGCCAAATTTACATTTGATTTGATAGATCGTTTCCTAGGTCCGCCCAGGAATATTTGGCGCGCAAGGTTTTTTCTTCCTCCCCGACGAAATAACGCCCCATTTAATTCCGCGGGGGTGGGGCCCGGTAGTGTGGGCAGGCCGCGGGCAGGCCCTGGGCAGCGTGTAGCGAGGGGCTAAGAGAGTGCTTTATGAATTGCACGCCCCAAATTAATGGCCTTTCGCGCACCGAGCTTTTTTCGCTGTTCCTTTTTACAGTTTTTCGGCGAGCGGAAAATGTTTGAAGGTTGCCGGGAAATTCCGTCCGGCTGGTTGGCTGCAGTGCGGCTTCCGCCCTTACGGTGGAGTGAGACGGGGAAGGAATTTTCTGATTAATTGGCGACAATGGGCCGCGATGGCGAGGAGGCGGCAGGCTGGTTGCGAACGCCGCGTCCGTCGCTCTGTCTCTCTCGCACTCACGGGGTGCTGCGTGGGCGTGCGAGAGAGACAGAGCCCCCCCCCCCCCCCCCCGGAGGCGGCGCTCCACAATGAAGGGTTCGGCGTCGACGCCTCGCGGCGCTCAAGTGAGCGGGAACGACATCTCGCGGAATGCACCTACACTGGCAGGGCTGCCACGGCCCGCCTGTCTGCATCTCAATTATTCCGGCTCTCGAGCGAAAAGCCCCTTCGGTGCTCCCCGGTGCCGCGGAGACGAGTTTGGCGCATCTTTCTTGGCGTCGGCCTACGCCTCACTCTGCCGCTGCGCCGCCACCGTGCAGGCATGGCGCAGCCGAGGCCTTCCCGCCCTGGCAGACGCAGCCCCGCACCGACACACCCACACAGCCTCACACAGACGCACCCACACAGCCTCACACAGACGCACCCACACAGACGCACGGCAGGCCTAGATCCGCGGGAAATCAATAGGCCCGTACCTACCGCTCTAATGCCCCCCGACAGGCGCTGGGCTTATCCATAAGGGATGGTCGAGGGGGCGGAGGCTCCCGCGTCTCTCTCGCGCGCCGACGGGGCGCCCCGCCAGTGCGAGGGAGACGCAGCCAGCCACTGTGCGGCGCCGTCCCGGACGACCAGCGGCCGATCATTATTCGCACGGTGTCATCGTCGGACGGAAAGTTGGCTGGCTGCGTGGCTGGCTGCCTGGCTGGCTGCGTGGCTGGCTGCGCACCGCGTCATGTGCCGTAATCAGCTGTAAGACCCTGCGGACCCCGCGGGGCTGGCGCGCTGGCAGCGCCATGGAATAGCTAATTGGCCCAGGCATTGCCGGCGTCGTGCGAGTCTCTGCGAACCCGGGTGAACCCTGGGGAACCCTGGGGAACCCAGCGAACCAGGCGGCAACTTCACCCGGACTTTTCACAGCCAGCAGGCCGTGCCCGCCGCGCCGTGCTCGCCGTGCGGGCGGTGAAAAGGACAGCCGAGTTGGGGCGGCGGGGGCGGCGGGGGCGGCGACGGCCCAAACACAGCCCCAACTCTTGCCCTCCGTGCGGAGTCCCCGTGCCCCGCGCGGAGGCCCGTGCCCCCGGAACCCCAAGTCGCTGTCTGTCATTCCCTCTGATTGCATGTCCGCTATATTTTCCTGCCTCTCACTAACTTTCTTTTTATGGCGGGCGTTGCGCCGGATAGCCTTGTTTGTCAAGTTCATCGGGGCGCCGGAGGGTGGCGGCGGGGCGGGGCGGGGCGGGCGTACGGGGAAGGAGACAATAAAGATATTTCTTGCCGGACAGGGGCGCGGTGGCGGCAAGCGACGCGCACTGGAAGCCCCAAAGAGAGGGGCGGCCTGGCCCTCCTTGCGGAATGATAATCAGTGCGACTGACTGGGGGAGGGCTGTGCAGTGCGATTCGTGCCGGGGCCCCACCGAGGCCCCACCGGGGGCCCCACGGGGGGCACAGGTGTGGCCGACCCTCCGTCGGGGCAGTAGCTGCCGAGAAAATGCGGATGTGCTGCGGGTGGCCTGCCTGCTGCGGGGCAGCACACTGTGGGCAGCACGGCACACTGTGGGCAGCACAGCACACAGCCCGGTCACTAGGATTGGATTAGCGGCGAGCCCCACCCACTGCTAGAGAGAGTCCGCGCCACTCCCTGCCTCTCAGTCATTCCCTACCAACTTTGCCCATTTCACCACTCCGTGTACAACTTTGAAAAAAAAAAAAAAAGAAAGGCTCAGGAGACAGAGAGGCGCTTGGATCCCGTTAGGAGTAAATCTCGTATTCACCTGCAGCTTGTCAAACGCTGACGCGATCCCCGCTTATCCCCGCGACGCGGCGACGCGCCATGCGGCGGCGTCATAGGGGCAGCGCGACAAATTTGCTAAACTGATTATTTGAAAAAGAATGCAAATAGCGCGCTATGCAAATGGGGTGCGCCTCGACTCGGCCGGGTGGTCTCTGAATCAATCTGCAGTCTTGATGCGTCCACGCATGCAGCCGTCGGCAAACACTGCACGGCCTGTCGGACCGTCCGACCGTCTTCCGCTTTCATTTGTACTGTCTTCTATGTGCAGATCTAATTACAATGTCGGCGATCGTTGGTGCGGAAAATTTGGTGAATGGCAGCACAGCGCAGCGGTGACTGAGTGAAGGGACGAAGGGGTGGGGAGTAGTCCGGCCCTAGCGGAATAGGATTGTGAGCTTTGTGCTCGTCGTACAACATGATCACGGCTCTCTCTCTCTCTCTCTCTCTCTCTCTCTCTCTGGTCTTGGGTGCGAGAGAGACGGATAGAAAACACGCGGAGAGGATAGCGAGGGTCTTGTTGCGAATAACCCGGCGTTCGATTTAATTAGACGAAAGGCAACTTTGTGCGACGGCTCGCGAGCCGCATGCTTTGAATGCAGTGTTTGCCGAGACCAGTGCAGGCCCGATAATGAATGAAACGACGGACTGGATTGTGCACCCCGGAATATGAGTCCGAGCGCATTTCGTCGCAACCAAATGAACAACTCGCTTCCCGCTATGCGATTGGAAATGAACCGACTCTTTCAGTGGATCGCCAACCGCCTTTTCGGCTTCGCACCGCGAGTTGAACGAGAAGTTGGGCTTCCATAACGAACGTGGGCGCCGCCATATTGGCGCTGTCTAAACAAGTTCCGCACCGCCACGCCCCGCCACGCCCCGCCACGCCCCGCCACGGCGCGCCACGCGTGTGATTCTTCCTCCGGGAGGACTTAGGCCAATCTCTGAAAACAACGTGCGCTTTGCGGCTGAAGGGGCCTGGAGGGGCCTGGAGGCGCCTGGAGACTCCAGCGCGGCCGAGAGACGCCCGAGACGGCCCAGGCCAGGCCGGGCCCAGGCGGGGCCCAGGCCGCCAGGGCGCTAGGTCAGTTCAGCCACCCCGCCGCAAAGTTTCCGCACAGCGCGCGCCGGCAAGGAGTTCCATTTGGCCGAATTGGGAGAGAGAGAGAGAAAGACGGACACGTACGCGGCGGGGGGTAGTGGGGGTGCGACGGAGAAAGGGGTAGAGGTGGTGGGGGTAATAAAGACAGGAAGGGGGTGGCGTTGTGTGGTGTGTGTGTGTGTGTGTGTGTGTGTGTGTGTGTGTGTGTGTGAGTGAGAGAGAGAGTGCGTGCGTCTGCTGCTGCTGCTGATGCCCGCGGCCCGTCACTGTTGTTGTTGGATGCGACTTACCGAACGTATCGACCCAGCTGCGAAAACAGCCGCAGTAGTGCCGTTGCCGCTGTCGCCGCTGTCCGCCCCGCCCCGCCCCGCCCCGCCCCGCCCCGCCACTGCTGGCACGGTGGCTGCGTGACCCCGTGCGGATCCCCGCGGCGCGTGAGCTGGAGCCCGTCCGCAGGATTCGGAAGGACTTTTATTTCGGTGGCCGGGGCCGGTCGAAGCGTGCTCGGCAGAAGCGCATGATCTATCGCCTATCGCCCGCGAGGCTTCGAGCAGGCCCCGGCGATGAATCGATAATTAATAATACTTGATCCGGCTGCTGCTGGGTAGAAACGCAGGACGCTCAGCCCAACCCTTCCGGACTCTTCTGACTCCACTCCGTGCGAATCGCAGCCATTCGCGAGAGGGGCCGCTTTATAGTCGGTCGCTGTCTTCGAGGACGAGGAGTCCTTGCCCCGCTCCAAATTAAAAACGAGTCCTGCTTCTCGAACAACGGCTGTGTCGTCTTCAAGTTGAATGAAAGTCGCCAGCGGGTAGCGCGTCCGCGCCCACGTTCAGTGGCGCCGCCCACCCCTCTCCCCTCCCGCTTCCTTAGCATTTCTGACCTCAGCAAACTTCGCGCAGCAGCTAGGTCCGGTCTGCCCCGGCTGCCCCTTCCCTGGCTTTGTCCCCCCCCTCTTCCTTCAGCCCGCCCCTGGCGCCTGCCCGCAAGGCCGTGACTGGTTCAGCCGGCCCACGGCCCCACTGTAAGATCGGGCGGCCGCAGGACATGACAGTGGCGCCGCAGGACACACAGCCACACGCCCGGAAAGGGTGGAGCAAAGTCCCTTTGAGGCCGGCGGGTATTGAACCCGGACCCCGGCCAACACCGAGCCCGACAACAGCAGCGGCAGCGGATGAAAAGGTACTTACAGCGTTTCCCGGTCCAAATTCAAACTTTGCAGAGTTTCACTGTGGAACTCGGTTCGGTCCGGGCTACGCTTCCTGCTGCTCGGCTGGACCACTGTGGACTTAAGAAAGTAGCGAATAGCGGACGTCCCTGCAGCAGAGAGAGAGAGAGAGAGAGAGAGAGAGAGAGAGAGAGAGAGAGAGAGAGAGAGAGGAAGAGAGAGAGGGGGAGAGGAGGGCCATGTCCCTGGCCTGCTGTTCATATCACATCCACGCATCTCTTCCCTGTCTACTCCGCCCCCGCTAAGCCGAAGTAGATTGCCTACACGAGCCGGGCAGGCGGGCAGACCGGGCCGCCGAAATTTGACAAACTGACCCTCTTCTCTCATGGCGAATTCACGGGGTCGGGCCGGACCCGTCCTGAATGAAACTCATACAAAGATTAAAGCTCGCTCGTACAAAAGCTTTGTGCGCAGGAATTTGTTCCGCGTGGTGTACACTTGGCGATACGCGGGACGTTCTGATTTATGCATGCTCCCCAGCCGGGCGCTGGCTGCCGGGCTGCTAGCTGGAAAGCCAAACTTGAAGGTTCTATAATTCAGGCGACAGACCGTATCGTTTTGAGTTTGAGAGACAGGCCGCAGCGCGCGGCGCGGCGATGGCGGCGAGGCGACGGCGAGCTCGGAACAGGACGGGGCCAGCCAAGCGAGCGTTCGACAAACACGAGGAAACTGATCAGCAGAAACGGGCAGGGGTGGTTTTAAGGGGGAGAGAGAGGGGGGGGGGGGCGGAATTGTGAAGACTTTGCCTTGCTTGACGGGTTGCCTACAATCAGGCGTTAGATTAGATTTTGCGATTTTTCAATATTTTTTCTGGGAAGGGGCGTTGCTCCCAGTGTCCCTCCCGAAAACGCCACTGGAAACAGAGAAACGTGTTTGTCACGACGGCGATCTCCGAGAGATGAAGATAGCACCGGGATGACCACCGTGCTCGCGGTCCGCGTCGACGGCCTCGGCGACGTCTTCGCCGTGTGTTTGCGTTGGTTGGCCACAATGACTGCCTTTGGCGTGCCTTTGGCAGGCCTGGACTATGAATCAAGGTGTAATAAATGCCAGGCGACTGATCAGGTAGCCCCGCGACGGCCCAACGGGTCTCCCCTCCGCCTTCCAAAATCATCGAGCAATTTGTGGCAGTCCAGAGATGGGACATTGTGCGGCGCACGGCGTGCCTCCTCCCACGGCCCAAGAAGTCACCCCGCTGGGCAGGGCAGGCCCCTCCTGGACCTCTGGAAGCGGGCCCTGGACAATGCTGTCCAGCCTGACGGTTGTGACGTGTTCATCCAGGAGCGCTGGATAAATAAACATACACTGCGCGCGGACAGTTTTTCCAGGATACGCTTGTACGAAATCTGCCTCGACCCGCCTGGGCTCTGCTATATACATTTCGCTTCAAGTTGTTTGCACCGTTCTCGTGGGTGGGAAGGGGAGGGGGACGTTCAGGTGACTCGCTGATGCCTTTCCCATATCTCGCTCGCCCTTCCCCAAAGATGGGAGGGGCAAACGGCACGCTTCGTGGGGGCTGTGTTTGCACACACACACACACACACACACACACACACACACACACACACACACACACACACACACACACACACACACACACACACACACACAGACGTCCACGCTCCCGGAAGGCGAGGCATGCGTGGTCCGAGCTGACAATTAGGTCCAGCCTGCCGGCCGGCCAGGGTTCGAGGTGGTCGACAAAGGTCCACACACGTCGCAGCCATCATCATCATCATCATCTCCGCCGCCACCGGAACCATCCGTCTCCCTCGCACACTCCGGGGGGCGGCATGTTGTCCCTCTCGCTGTCGCGCGGACGCGCTGACGCCGTGACTCGCGCGAAACATCGTCTTTCAGATCCGGAGACGACACTGGCGGGGCGGGGAGGCTTTGTGGGACGGAGCGGCTGCATCGGAAACCGAAGTCTCTATTTGTATCAATAAGCAGCAGCGTGGCCTGTGTGGCCTCGTGTACAGTCTCGCGAAATAGCGCGCGACGGCGGTACAGTCCCAGCCAACGCCGCCGGACGCGCCGCGCGCCACGCCCTCGGCGCCTCGCCGCCTCAGCGTTGCGTTCTTTCTGACCGCGCCGGAACCACTCGCATATCGATCCTCGAAATGTACAAAGCAAAACAAGCGGAGCAAAAAGCAAAACAAAATGCGTAAAAAAAATCAAAAAAATCAGAAAAGAAACACAAATAAACCGAAACGGAAAGGGGAAAATATGAAAAACGGAGAGTAAACGCACAACGGACGAATAAGTCACACAAAGAATCGCATTTTAATCACCGACTGTGTTGCGATCTGAGTGCAGCGTGTCTCCAAAGTAAAGTTCACTGCTGCGCCACTGTTGTAGCGTGCATTGTTGAGAGTTCCGCGCCGCGAGCGTGGCCCCGTTTTGAACTTTCGAACCGGAAAAATAAGCCGGGGACTTCCGCATCCAAACTTTTATTATTCTGCGTGGAACAAACTAATAGTAAAACAATTTTTCGCAGCGGGGCTGCATAATGTTTTTCGATGGAGCCGGATCACGGGGAGAGATGTGATGGCGAGGCATTGTTAGGTATGGCTCCGCGAGCGATGTGGGTTCAAGTCCCGGCTGGGGCGGAATTTTTCCTGCGCCCAGACGGAACTATGGGTTGAAAGTGCGAAGTGGCCTCATGGTCCAGGGCTGTCGGCGCCCTGGCCGGCCTTGCCACCTTGCCCCCTGCTGCTCCATATTCCGCCCCAGATCTGCATCGTTCTGTCTCTCTCGCTCTCGTGGGACGTCCCCTGTAGGTGCGAGAGAGACAGGCTTTCCGTCAGCTGGGGCGGTCATTATTTGCACCGAACGTATTACACCTTCCCCCGCCCCGCAGCTGTTGTGACCAGCAGAGCGATTCCGCACAGCAGGGCTTTCTGTCTCACTCGCACCCACACAGGGCGCCCCATCAGTGCGAGAGAGACAGACAACCACTCTCCGGAGCCAGCCGCGCTGCAGGCGGCGGGACCTTCGGCTGGACCCTCAGATTCATCCTGTTGCGATTTCCCCCTCATTTCGCCTCTGCGGCGTCTTCGATTCAACACGCCGCCTTCCTGCTATTTTTTTCACGCATCTGGCTTCTATTCGCGACTCTGTCTGTCGCAAATACTGTGTTTGTTTCCGGGCTTGCAAGAATCGAAACAGAAAGTTAGTGCCACGGTTTCTTCTGAGGGCCTTAGAAGACAAGGGTTCAAGATCGCTGGACAATGAACATATTGCCCTTGCCCCACCATCAACACACACACAGCAACACACACAGACACACTCTGTCTCTCTCACACACACATACACACACGCGCACACGTGTCCGATCGTGTCGTAACCGGAAGCCGTATCGACATGAGGCATTTATGACTCTTGGCAGCGGCATTATCAAAAACTTGTGAGATAAAGCCGTTGCAGCGAGCCACCCACCAAGAGGACACCGAGAGACACCAGGCGGTCGTCCAGCACGACAGACTCTCTCTCTCTACGCGTGCCGCGACCATGCACCGGCGAGATGTTAGACAAGACAAGGTGAATCAGTACTCCAGGAAGGGCCCGGCTCCGGGAAGGGCTCCGTCGAACAAAAGGCGAAAGGCGATACCGAGTGATCGGCCGGCCGGCCGGCCACCCCCTGGTGGCTCTCCTTGGACGCGCCGCCCAAACACGGTAGCCTGTAGGGTCCTCTGGAGCTGGAGACGCCTGGAGACACCGCTGGAGGGCTTGGCGGCGATGGCGGCGTCCTCGGAGGTCCTGTGTCGGCGTGACTCACCAGCGGCCTCTTTGCGGGTCAAGACGCCGTCGAAGGTTCTGGTGGAGGTCCCGGAGAAGTTCCTGGAGGAGGTCCTGGAGGAGGTCCTAGAAGAGGTCCAGTAGGAAGTCCTGTGGAGGAGGTCCTGGAGGAGGTCCTGGAGGAGGTCCTGGATAAGGTCCTAGAGGAGGTCCTGGATGGCCTAAATGTAACCGCGCCCCCTGGGAAATGCAACCTGCAGGCTCCCTCCTTTCTCTCGACCGGACTGCCTCATTTCCTGGAAGAGGGACGTTCAATTTGTCACCGTCCTGGCGGCGGCCTGGCGGGTCGCGGTGGGTCGCGGTGCGGGGGAGGCCGCCGTCAAGGCCAGCGCGCCGTCAACGCCGCAGCGGTAGTCACTGCCCGGAGGGAACGCGACGCGGCCTGCCGGTGTTGGCGACGGATCCAGCATTCAACTGCCGGATGCCTGGCACTTCTTGTCTGCTAGCGAAAACAACCGCACTCGCCGTATTCGCAGACACACTGAAATCCGCTCCTCGGAATTGCCTGCCCGCCCCGCCCCAGTCAAAACGAACGCCCACAACACACAGGACAGGAAGGACGGGCCCTGGCAAGCAAGCCCTGGCCGGCGGCGCACCCTCCGCCTTTGGAGTCCTCGCGCGCGCCAACTGCAGCAGCCGTCTCACTCGCTCGCGCGGCGTGGACGCGGCGAGCCTCGCGAGGGACGAGGACGGAGAGAGAGAGCCAAAAGCCGGCTGGGTGCGAGGAGCATGCGGAGTTTGGTACCTGAATTGAAAAGAGTGTGAGAGGGGTCCGGAGAGGGGTCCGGTCGTCGCGGACACCGGATACGGACCTTGCCTCTTGCGTGCGGAGTCATTGTAACGTATTGTGAATGAGAGGCGGAAGGGGCGGGGAGGGGAGAGAGGGGGGGGGGGGGAGGACCTCAAAGGAGCGATGCTACGCGTCTGTTTGCTGGCCGGATAATCCTCGGCCGATGCATAATGTATCTGGAGGATGATAGACTTTTACTTCATCTGCGGAATTCCAGTGACTCCTGGAGTCCAGGACTTGGCAGTGGTGTGGCTTGCCGCCCTTCCGGCGCGACGACGCCGGACCGTTTCCGGGCGGTCGCTGCTGACTCGAAGAGAGAGAGAGAGGTCGTTATTTTCGGTGACTGATTGTGCGTGAGACTTGGCGGCGCTGGTAAGTAGCCGTCTTGTTCTCCAAACAAGGACGGTGTCCGCAGGACACGCATCGCGGGGCACCGGAGTGGCGGAGCGGTATCGGGCCGACCTTTTTGATGAAAAAATCTGTTTCTTCTTCTTCTTCTTCTTCTTCTTCTTCTTCTTCTTCTTCTTCTTCTTCTTCTTCTTCTTCTTCTTCTTCTTCTTCTTCTTCTTCTTCTTCTTCTTCTTCTTCTCTTCCTCCTCCTCCTCCTCCTCCTCCTCCTCCTCCTTTCCGTCAGCTGATGGGCGTAGTTTGCGGCAAGCACAGCAACGCCGCAGTGCTTCTGCGAGAAGGGCCAATTTATTCGTGTCTTTCCTCCAAGCCAAATCTGATTCGCCGCTGGTCATATCAGTCTTTGCTGCCGTTGTTTGTCCTTGTTGTTGTTGTTGTTGTTGTTGTGTTCTCGCAGTGTGCCCTGTGGGATCTCGCTCCGCGGTTTGCCTCGCCCCACTCCATCCTCGTCCCCAACTTTTTCTCACTTGACTTCTGCCTGGGAAGCGTTTCAAGAAAATCGCGCGTTGGTTGCACTGGACGAAAATAAAGTGTTTTCAAAAAAGAATGTACATGTCCTTGGGTGAAAGAAAGTCGGTTTGCAGTGTACTCAGCGGTGGCGTGGCCAGTAGCATGTGTGTGTCATTACAGACCGATATTACTGTTATTTTGAGGTCATTCCCGGGAAAAGGGTACGGCCACCCCAATTCCACGCCACACACAGGTAGAGGACGCGTGTGACAAGCGCGGGGCAGGTGGCCGGACGCTTCTATTTTCCAATTTCTGCCCTTTTTTTTCGGAATCGTTTCTTTTCGACGTTCCGAAAATTTCGTCGCGTTCGTGTAACGCGTCGTGCGACCGTTGCGGCCCGTGCCAATCTAGCGCGGCAAAAACCGAATTCCCGTTTTTTTTTTTTTTTTTTGCAGGTAGCGTATGGGCCATTTTCAGGAAGTTCCTGGGAAAAGCTAGAAACCGTTTTGGCCGCGTGGCACGTCTGACGAAGTAAAGAGCAAATGAACGAGCGGGGAGGTGAATTACCGAGTTTGCCGTCCTGATGCAGATGTCCCCATTCGGAGTGATGAGGCTCCAGGCACGCCAGGTGTGCCCTGGGCGTAGGGCCTGCCTAGGACAGGGCAGCCCTGCGGCCTGTGGTCTGGGCTGATTAACTCAATGCCGCCCTTGCTGAAGGGCGCCGCTCGCAGGGGAGCGGTCGGACCTCAAGGAGTGCATTGAGCTTCGTGTGCACGCGACCCCGCAGTTTTCTCTCTTTCCCGCTGGACTTTTCTCGAGACTTTTCTTCTGGCGGTGCCACGCGCGGGGTCTCCCATAATCTCTCCTGCCTTTTCCTCGACCTTGGCTGGCTGTTCCGGGTGCCGGGTGGAACTTGGCGAACGGGCTGTACACCGCCGGGCGAATGGACTGTACAGCGGGTTTCCAGCGCGCCTGACGGAGACAAGCCTCGCTGGACTCTTCCCACTGACGTCACAAACACGTCACAGACACGTCGCAGGAACGTCACTGGCAGTGGGCGTGTGTGGCGCCACAGGGCGTGACGACGCGTCACCACCGCGTCACGCGTGACGGTACGGCGAGTGACACCTCGTCACGTCTGTAGGGCAACACCTGCACTTTCGCGCACGTGTGTGTGTGCGCGCGTCTGTCTGTCTGCCTGTCTGTCTGTCTGTCTGTCCGTCTGTCTGTCGGTGCCGGTGAGTGCGACTTCTCCTATAATACCCCCGTCTCGCCGATCCCCGGAAGCGATTATAGAAGGCTGCGTCGGCCACATGTCCTTCGTCCCTTTATTTGGAGCATTGCGTGTCGATATGAGGCCGTGATTGGACAAGTGATACTCCTAATGACGCGCCCCGATTGGTCGTCTCGACTTCTCGGGACGAGAACGCGACAACGAGGTGCCTGCCACTGCCACCCCGCCAGTGCTCCAGTACAGTAGTGGGGTACCACTGGAAAGTCGGGCCATTATAAAGGACGCTTTTCCGTCGGCGAGAACTGAGCATAACGATGGAATGGGACTCGAAAATGGAGGGTAATCACCCCGAGGAAAGTAGTCACTCAGTTCAAACGAGACTGTGGGAACGAGACTGTTAAAGTCGATAGATGAAAACGACAAATACAAAATACGTCAGCAATATTTTCCGTCACACATTCTGATGACACATCAAGGACCGACCGGAACAATGCAATTTCGCTAAGTCAGCGCGTAGGTGTGTCACGAAGCAGCCCAGAATGTCCCTGCCAACAACAAAAACAACACCCCACTTGACTCGCTCCGCCCTAAACCCCGCCGCCATCGAGTCCAGCAGGCGCCAAGGCGCCCCGCCGCAGGGAGAGATTGATTCCGGAAAACACCATCATGTTTCCGCTCCTAGACCTCGAACCGAGGCCGTATAATACAGCACTGGAAAAATAGACTCCCCGCCGGAAACTTGGACCCCAGCGCCGCCCTGGTGGGGCTGGCGGGGCTGGCAGCGCCCAAGGCGGGCTAATGACAAAGTGCGCGACAACAGGTCGACTTTATTTAGCGGAAGGGATTGACACTTTCATTGTCTCGGCGTGCCCGTGACGTTTTCATCACTTTTCGCGGCGAAAGGGACCAGGTGGGGTGGTGACGAGGGGGGAAGGCGAGAGCCACTCATTTTCACGCGTTTTGTTTCGCGCGCTTCGGTTTTTCCCTTTTCCACGTCCTTTTTCATTTCCATCGCTACTTTCGTCAGGTGGCAGTGGCTTGCTGGAAACTAGGGCACTCCGGCCGAAAGTCGCCACCTAATCGGGGTTTTCTGGACGGGCACTAATTCCACTTTTTTCGATAGCATCATTCGGATCCCATTTCTTCCCCGAAGCCAGCAGCCAGCCAGCCAGCCAGCGCGAGGCTGCTGCTGCTTGCAACCTGTTACCAGCGAGAATCAATGAACCGTGCGCTCGTTTTTGTCGCCGGAATTTACTGCTTATGAAAGGGGTAGGCCGCGCCGTCAAAGACTGCCGCGGAGGAGGCCGCCCCGCCACTGCTGCTCCCCCCCCCCCCCCCCGACGATTTAAATCCGAAGAACGCGGCCCGCCGTCTCTCACCGCCGCGCGAAGGCTGCACCACCACCACGTTGCACCAGCAGCGCTGCACCGATCGAGCGGCCAGAGATTTTTGCCAGTCCAGTGCACACCGTGGCTTCCCTGGCGTAGTCTAGCGTAGTCTACCTGTTGTGTGCTACCTGGTGCAGGGCGGCAGGGCCACGCAGGGCGGCAGGGCCATGCAGGGCGCGTCCCTTTAGGGTGGCGTGGCGCTGGCCGCCTCACAGCTGACGCCCCGACTGCCTGTGTGGGCGGCAGGGCCGTGGTGTACGAAGGGCTGCCCAGGGACGGCACTCCGGCGGGCCGCTTCAGAACGGTGCGCTGCGTCTCTCTCGCGCCCCGGCGGCCTGGGGGACGCCCCACGAGTGCGAGAGAAACAGAGCGACACGCCCCTCACAGCCCCTATAAACTAGTCCGCGTGCCCCGCGTGTATCGCCTGCCCCGACCTCTCCGCCCCTTCTTCACTCATTAGGAAATTGAAAGGGCGCTCCGGGATTTCCCTGCGAGGCGCCCCCCCCCCTCTCCTTCCGAGATTTACTACTGTCGGGCTGCTCTGCCGCGATTAAATTACGTAGCGACTGCCGTTAATTATTGCCTTTTAAAATAAAGCACGCCGATACCCACCCCGACCACCACGCGCCGCTTCTCTGCCTACCTGCTGTTACTGTCACTAATCGAACGCAGAAAAAATGACCGTTTCTTTGATAGCCCCCCCCCCCACACACACACACACGTGTCGTTCCCCCATTCCGCCACGTTGCGAAATAAGAAAGGATTGTTCGGCGTGAATAGGGCCACTGCCACTGCGGATTCGCCCCGACCGACCCCTTTCCCATTAATTTGACGAACCCATCAGCCCGTTCCTCCTCTTTTTTTTTTTTTGGCGAGCTGCAGCCAGGGGCCGTTTGAAAGCAGAAGCGGCCGGACAGCGTGTTCGTAATGTATTCCGATTTCTACTCACGAAACGACGACGACGTTACACCGTGCTATGCTAACCGGCCGACGTTATGCGACACGAGAGCAGTGCAGGGAGTGCAGCGAGATGCAATCACTTTGGGCGCGAACAAGCTTTGCTACCCACACATTCGGATTCGGATTCAGAGGAGGGCGCGCTGCTGCCGGGGCTTTGCCGGGCCCGGGGCTCAGGCCAGGCCTTGGGGATGACGCGTATCAAGAAGGACATCGCGGAGGACCGTGTTGTGACAATAACGTGTCCTTTAGCATGGCCGTGCATCTGGCAATTAAGTCGCAGAATAAAGACCTCAGCCGTGTGTGTGTGTGTGTGTGTGTGTGTGTGTGTGTGTGTGTGTGTGTGTGTGAGTTGGTCGTGCGCGGAATCCGTCGTCGCCGTGTGCCGCCTGGCAGATGGAGTGTTGTGTATGGCACCGCGGTATCACCCAGGTTCCATCTCCCTGGGGGGGCTGGCGCTGCTGGCGCACCCCTCGGCTTTGCTCCACCGCCCTGATAGTCTTGTCCGGCAGCTGCTGGAGAAGAGGCCATGTCCAGGAGGCATCTGCGTGCACTCCTTGTCCTGCAGGAGGATCGCTCGCAGCACTTCCAGGTCGTCGTGTGATTCAGAGCGCGGTGGCCGACTGCGTTCCAGGTCGTTCCAGGCTGCTCCAGGCCGTTCCAGGACCTTTCAGGCGATCGTCACGCAACCCCGAGACTTATCGGCTGCGATTGCACCGCGGGAGCTGGATGTGCAAATGGGCGAGCATCGAGGCGTCCCCCTTCGCACGCCCCGCCACGCCCCCCCCGCCCCGCCCCGCCCCGCCACGCCACGCCCCGCCACGCCCCGCCACGCCACGCCACGCCACGCCCCGGCAGACTGACCACCAGTGACTCGATTTGTATAAATTCCAGGCAGCAGCAGGGCCCCTCTGCAGCAGCAATAGGGCCCTCCCTGGACACAGGAAAAAAACGTCATTTGAAAATAACGAAAAATTTCGCTTTTCCGGGTTCAGACAAGCAGGGCGAGCGGCTCGCGGATTTCCTGATCCTGCCGTCTCTCTCACTCTTTTTCACAGAGACATGCCTTTGTTGTGCGTTTAAACAAAGGGCGCTAAAGGGCGAGGCAGTGATTAGGCTTGTCGGATTGGCCATGGATTGGCGGCGTTTGCGCCCCCCCCCCCCCCCCCCTTTCTCTCTTCCACACACGGGCTTAACTTCCCGCGGCCTTTTAGCCTACTTAGCCGCCGCATTCAAACTCACCGGCGCCCTTATTCGACCGCTGTTTGGGGCGTAAACCCCCGGAGGCCGCAAAAAAATTAAATCACCATTCGGTTTTGATGCGGCCCCGGCCCCTGCGAGGGCCCCTGTCGGTTCGGCCGGTCGTTGGGGCGTGGCGCCGCGGTCCAGCAGTCTGACTCCGAGAGTCGTTTTCGTCGCTCTATCTCTCTCGCACCTGTGCGGGACGCCTCACGGTAGAGCGACGAAAACACTCTGGGAGTTGGCTTGCAGTCCGGCCGCAGCCACCAATCCCTGCCCACGACACACTGGGCGAACGCGGCGCGGCGGCGGCATGCATGCCGCCATGGTGGCGGACGGATGCAGCGCGTGAGACCTCTCCGAGCCTCTCCGAGGTGGGTCGGTCGTTCCCGCTGACATCCCGCTGACACCTCGATTGCACGGAAACAAAACGAAAACGAAACATTTTTCGAGAAAACGGACAGCAAACGAGTCGGCGGGGCTTCGCATGGCGTCGGGAGAAAGGGCGTTGCGTTCATTTCTCCGCATGCAGTGTCGAGGCTCGTTCTTTTTCGTTGCGTGAAAAACAGACAGCGGGGCAGCCCGGCCGGGCAGGCCAGCGCTTATTTGCCATAACTCGGGACGGAAATTAGCATAATACGCGGGCGGCGGGCGAAAATAATAATAAGATGAGCAGCACGCAAGGAAGGTGGTAGCGTGTCCCCAACTGCATTCAATTATTCCCGATATCGGGAAAATTCGGGCCACTTTTTAATTGGCTGCTCGGGGGGCTCGGTATCATTATAAATTATCCAGAAACACGACAAGCTCTGCAAGAAAACGACTCGGGTGCTGGAGCTATGAGAAACGTGTTGAGAAAACGGCGGGAGAGCGACGACGGTCAGCAGTGTCACATCTGCGATGAAAGGCAAGCTGCGAATATGCAGTCCGAGGTCAAATTGGCTTAGCAAGATGTACAGCGAATCGGCTTCCCGGTCGCCATTTATTCCATTGGCTTCAATCAGCCAAGCGAAGCACAGCGAAGCCCGCCGCGCGACCCCCTGCACTGTGTCACCTAATCTGCCCGACGACGGATGCGTCGCTGACAGAGTCCCGGAGCCTTGCCGGAGCCTCGCCGCCGTGTCGGCCTGCCCGGAGGCATGCCCGGAGCCGCGGGGCTTAATCCGGCGGCGATCACGTCAAATCGAGCGTGCGGGGATCAACTCAAATGAATGGATGAATGTTATCTGCTTATGAAACGGCACCTGGTGGCTCCGCGCTGCTCCGCGGCTCGGCGGCTTTTGAGTTGGATCAGTCCCCTCCCTTCCGGCAGTGTGACTGCAACGCGTCAACGGTACGCCGTTTTGACCCCAGCCGTCCTGCGAGTTTGGAAGCCGTTGTCTTGGCCGGGCGCCGGCGGCCTTCGCTGATGGGCAACCTGTTGGAGGGTGACGCGCAACTAAGCAGCTACCTCCGGGTGTGGACGGCGCGCAACTCTCCAAAAACGGCTACTGTGCTTGATTTGATGTTGCATATTTTCAGAAGTGTACGTCTTATGATGGTCATTGTGTGCATTATTATTCGACAAATGCAGAAGGGAACGACGGTGAATGCGCGAGAAGGTCTTTCACACCGTGGCAATCCTACACGCAACCAGCATTCCTCAGACACATAATTCGTGAATCATAGGTCATATGCGGGGCCAGTATGTTTTTCTGCGAATTTTATTGACAGGGCTCTACGAAATAGAATTAGCCGCAAGTTGCATGCATGCCGTCTGACTCATTGTTGCGTTCTTTTTGTGACTTCGGAAAAATCTTTTTGAAAAGTGGGAGATATTCTTTTCCCTGGGCCGACTCGGCGTGTGATCGCAATTTGAGCGAGGAGGCCGAGACCCGCCACAAGCGATGGCCAGTATATCATGTTGGCAACGGTTCGCGGGGCGCCATTTTTGCGACGTTGTTTTGGCAAAAGTTCTCTCGACCCAGACCGTCTGGAAAGGAAAGGGGAAGTGATCATTTAAATAAGAGTCTCTCTTTTACGATGCGTGGGGCGTGGGGGTCGATGTGGGGGTGGTATATACAGTCGGTCCTTGAAAACTTTCCCTCGCACTGCGATGTCCGCTGGCAGCTAATCGTTTCTTTCGGACCTCGCAGATCACCGCCAAGGGCAGTGAGCATGATGTGTGCCGCGGACAGCGTTCTGCAGTCCGTGTCGCCCCACCGGTAAACAACATCGCCGCCAACATCAGCTGCAGTGGCTGGAGACCGGCTGGAGTGAAGTACAGAAGCGGCTGTGGGTTTGGAAACAATGCAAAACACGAGCCCCGAAAGAGCCCTGCTGCCAAAACAGAGCGAGGAGGGTGCCGTAGAGCCACGCAGTTGCAATTTCAGACCGCGTCTCCTATAACCGACCACAAAGGAATAAAAATGAAAACAGGCCTAAAAAGGTGCGGGACTTTCTTCGGTCGCGAAAATGGGTCCGCGTCGTCGCCGTCCCACGTCTTGGTCCGGCGCGGGCGTCTGCCTACACTGGGAGGCGCACACACACGCATGCACCGTAAAGAATGGCTTACCATTGTGCGTTGTGTGATCCTTCAAAACATGTCTTGGGCGCCCCGCGCTTGGCTGTGCTTGGCTGTGCTGGGGCTCGGCGGGCCGGGGCCCTCCCAATCTGGGGTCCCTTGACAGAGCTTTGTCGCCGAAACGAAACCCCAGCCTAGACCTGTCAGGTGGAGGGATGGAAGGCTGTCGCAGGTTTTGATCTGCTATCTGCCTTAGGGAGTTGCTTTCCCATTGTCTGTGAGTTTTTGCAGCGGGACCCCGAGATTGATCAGCGAGCTGGGACTCCTTGGCGACGACAGGACCGATGGGGACTCTTCCAGGACGCCGAGGGCACTCGGGGTGGACCGCAGCGGGCGTGCATCAAGCAGCACTCGGAGAGGTCACGTGACATTGGTCAGCGAAAGCAAACTTGCTTGTGGGTGGGGTACCAAGATGGCGCCGTAACAATGGAGTGCACATACTACTCAACTATTATCCAAGAAGATTCTAGAAGCATGGAGGATAAACCACGGCCGTTCCAAGCAGCGGCTCTGGGAGAGTTATGACTTTCGCAGCCCCTCCAATAGGGGAAGAATTTGGCAGTGGGGCTGCAGGTGGGTCAAGGGTGAAGGGGTGAGACAATGCGGTGGCGCGCCCCTGTTCCTCGTTCGTATTCCGGTGTCGTCACCGAGATATTGCCGAGCCGATCTCGCCGCTCGGACCGCAAGATTGCTCGCAATATAGTGTGTGTAGCGAAGATATAACGCGGTCGGGGCGCACGACGTCGCACGACTGGCGCGGGGCCGCGGCCGAGGGGAAGACCGTCACGACTCTGGAGGAAAACCACGACGGATACGCGCTTGTCGCGGCGCGCACTGCGGCACGGCGGAGGCACAGGCACGGCGCCGCTGACGTGGACGAGAGCGAATGTCAGAGCGTTTTGTACGTACTTTTTCGGCAATGCGGGGCACGCGAAGCGACGCACCGAGAAATGAAAAGTAAATAAATCTTGTGCAAACAGCGCGCTGTGCGTCGCCATGGCCTCGCCGTGCAGCAAAAAGGGTCCCGGTCCAGGTAAGTGAAAGGGGCGGGGCTGCTGCAGTGCGCCGCATCGCCGCATCGCGCCGCCGCCGGCTGTCTGTCGCCAATCTGGGGACGGAAAAAATGACGAGGAAGACAATCGTTTGGCGTCCAGGGACGGAGAGAGCACGCCCTGCCGCCTCTACCTGATACCCACTGGCGCCGTCTAGCGCTCCGCCGCTCCGCAGGGGGCGCCGCCTGGCCAGGGCCTGGCCGGCCAGGACCACGGGGAGGCTGGCGTCCTGGCGCCATGGCGACAGGTACGGACAGGTAGCACCGCGACGCACCACCGGAAGGACCTGCAGGGCCAGCACGGCCATTCAGCGAGCCTTTGTGTCGCATGTCGCCTTACCTGGCGCAGTTGGAGGGTACTTGGAGACACGCCCTGGGCCACAGCCATGGCCACACCCTGGAATGCGACTGGCTTATACATTGACAGTGTGTTTCCGCTGGGGCTAATTGCTCCAGATAGAGGCAGCACAAAGGCCTGCATAGTTGGCACAACAAAAGTCCGCGCTTTCGGCCCTCGGTTGCCTCCGGGGCCCGGGAATGCTTTTTCGACTGACGCTCTGCTGTGCGCTTTCCGGCCCTCACGCTCCTGACCGCCTCGGGGCCTAACTACAAATATATATCAAAGTTATAATGACGCGGCTGTGTGGCTGCGGGGCTGCGGGGGCGCGGAGGATGCGTCACTCCACTGCATCGGCTCACAGCGCGTCGCAGCGGGGGGACATTGCTGGGATAATACCTGCCAGGGCCTCCGGCCGGGCCGGGCTGGTCCAGGACCCCCTTCGGCTAGACCAGCGAGCTGGACAGGGATAAACCCCGGGCGTACTTTGTTCCCGACCGAAAACAAATTACATTCATGGTAAAGGGGAGCCGAATAACTTTGCCATTCCCAGTTTTCCTCTCCCGGCAAGGACGCGGATATCGGCGCGTTTTGATGACGGTTGTTACACTTTTCCGCGGTGTGGCGCGGCAGCGCTGCACGTGTGAGCCTGGTAGTACCCACATGAGATCGGTGTGCCGCCGAGTGTGCCACATGCTGCCCGTTTTATCGCCATAAAATAAAAGGCAGGAAACGGTTTCCCACACGCCCCGAGTGGCGGGTAGCCCGTCGGGGCCGCTAATAGTGACACTAGCTGTCCTGGCCGGCCTCCGGGACCCCTTGCCGCCGCCCCGCCGCCCCCCACCCCACTATTAAACGACATAAAGTATATTTTTTATGCCGGTGGGGCGGCGGGCCGAACGCTTGACGTGCATTCTGTCGCGTCACTGAAAGCTAATACAGTCTGTCTTTCCCTCTGGCCCATGGCTCGCCCCCGGCTGGCCCATGGCTGGTTCATGATAAGGAGTAATAGGCTATCAGGGGTTATCTTCCCCGGTCAGGATCTTTAGTCAGCCCTTTTGTTCACGTTGCGGGGACCTTACAGGAAACTGGCGCTGCTACCTCCGGATGACAAGCCCGCTCCTTTTCCCAGATTTTTCCTTCCAGAAGGTCTGCTGCTGTATTTGCTCTCTATGATTTGGGGCAGAGGGTCGGACAAAAGCACGTGTAAATCTAGCGTGCGTGCGTGTGTGTGTGTTTCCCCACAGAACCAAGGCCCGGCTGCTTCTTATAGAGTCTGCTCGACCTCTTTTCCATACCATCTCCCCTCATTTTTATGGGTTCCTAAAGCCGTCTCCGCCCTCAGAATCTACATGTCCTGGCCTGGACTGAACGTTACCCCGCGCGGCCTGCTGGACGTTAAACTTCTCGTCTCTAAAATTGGAAAACAGTCTGGCGGGGTTGGGCTGGCGACGTTGCGGCGCGACGCCTGAGCGCGGAGTGGAGGCAGGGCAGCCAAACGCAATAACGGGCGCGTCTAACGGAGAGGTGCGGGCAGTGCGCGTCTGTGCTCTGTGACCCTCTGGACCGCGGTAGGGGATAGAGACCAGTGTGTGCGGACGGTGGTAAGGGCGGTCGACGTGCATCCAGGAAGCGGGAATCCTTTCGCAATTTTCGGGCGCTAAACCCGCGAGGTTCTCTCTCCCTCTGCTGTCTCTTGTGACCCTGCTCGCACCCCCTATCCATTCAATCGCCAGTTTCCGTGCGCGGACGCGTGGTGAACGGAAAGCGGTCGCAGCTTCCAAAATCCAGGAAGCCGAACTTTCCCCCCCCCTCTCTCTCTCTCTCTCTCTCTCTCTCTCTCTCTCTCTCTCTCTCTCTCTCTCTCTCTCTCTCTCTCTCTCTCGCACGCCTATCCATTTCAATCTCGCTGCAGACTTGCCGTGCGCGGCACGCGCGTGCCGGGTAATCTCCTAGGTAACGAACGGCACGCATCGGTTACCCCCTCCCTCCCCTCCCCCACCGAGACGTCACCTCTCTGGGTCACCGACACAACTCGCGGCGCGTGTTTTCAGCCGAGCAGAAAGCGGAAAATCTCAGTAAACTCTAGACTCCTTGGTTATTTTAAAATTTTAGAGAGGAGTTTACATAGACACTGAAAAATATTTTTTGGAAACCACTCATTATCCTTTTGAAAAAAATTTAAGAGATTCCCTGTAGGGAAATCTTGTTCAAAAAATACCGTTTCGTCTTCGGTCAAGTGTCCCTTCCCGTTCTTCTGTCTCCTCATTTTATCGCGTTTTTTGAGTGTCCACAGTCTCTGTCCGTCGTACACACTTCCCGGCGTGACGGCCCATTACCGGCGGGCCTGCCGAATAAAACACCCAAGTACCCATTACGGTGCGCCCTTGTTTTTTACAGAGCAGCGAGCCCCCCCGGAATGCTAATGAGGAAACTATGAGTCCATTGGTGTGTGTGTGTGTGTGTGTGTGTGTGTGTGTGTGTGTGTGTGTGTGTGTGTGTGTGTGTGTGTTGTGTCCGAGTACCTCCGTAAAAGCCCCGTCCAGAATTTCACCTCTCAGACTGCTGGCGGGTGTTGGCGGTGTTGGCGGGGCGAGCGTGCCGCGCTGGCGTGCGTGCAGCCGTGTGCGGGCGTGCGTCGCGGGGCCAAACCAATATACTCTCCTCGGTATCATTGTTCATATGGAAGAGTTCATAAACTTTTACCGCGCCCGACAATTGGTTCCCCCTTCGACGCTGGGAGTTGTTTACGAGCGCAACTCCCAACCTCCCTCTTGCAAGTCATGGCGCGTTCACCAACCCCCCAGGAAACGCTAGCGCCGGCGAGCGCACTCAAAGTGTGTGTTAGTACCGAAATCATTTCGTCGCCCGCCTGCCCTGCCTGCCACGGGTCGCGGGCTAGCTCCCACATGTGACGTGACAACCCCAACTAAGGACAAAAAACTTCACGACAGGTTCGCTCCCGAAACTAATAGCGCGACACGAAAGAAATGCGGGAGAAAAAACGGTGGTTCCCAAGCCAACGGCGGGGTGCTCCACGCACAGCAAAGAGTTTCCCAGGAAAATCCCAATTCGTCGATAAAAATCTCACAGTCGTGATTTTGCATCAGTGAAAACACCGACACGAGGCGCGTCACTTACAGTGGCCTGTCGAAGCGACATGACGAGTGTGACAGCCCGGTCACGTGTTCGTGACGCGGGCCGTGACAGGCCCGTGCGAATCGTGGCCCAACCAATCACAGCACAGATCGGCATCTACTTAATGAACACAATAATCTGATGCGCCGCCATTCACACACACTGTCTTTGCACGCCGACCGACAGGAACAGCCGGCCGGGCATACAGTGTGACGCGTTCCCGAATCGAACAGGGGGATAACTCAGCCAGAGGATGCCGGGACAGTCGGGGACACATTCCAGGCTCGCTCTAGCTCTAGTCTGCAGCGGCTTCGTTTGTAGGCTAGAAATATACAAGACAGACGACACGGATTCGAACGTCCAAGCATGACGCGCGCCTCGAGTTTTTTTGTTCGCGGTCCAAGTCCTCGTATTGGGGCCCTTGGCTCGTTTTATAGGTCCCATTCGACAAGGACTGCGCTTAATTCTCTATAAAAGCGGAAATAACTCACCACTCGTGGGGGAGCTAGATTTCTCCCTATTTTTTTCCCAGGGTGAAATGTTATTTCGGTAAATCTGGAAACACCCGAGGCAGGCTGATTTTGTATCATCCTGCGTGTCAAATACGGTTCTTTGGGAAAAAGTAAAAGCACGCGGCGCCCACGCGGAAGAAAAAATACAGCGGGAAAAATTTAAAAATAAATGCCGGTGGAGAGAGAGAGAGAGAGAGAGAGAGAGAGAGAGAGAGAGAGAGAGAGAGAGAGAGAGAGAGAGAGAGAGAGAGAGAGAGAGAGCGGGAGAGAGAAGAGGCAGTCAATTAATCCCGGGCGGCGTGAAGATTTGTCGCGAACGTCAGGCGTCTTGATTTGTTGGTCCCCAGGCCATGCTCTTTGGTGGCAACCGACACCGCGCCGGGCAGTGCGGGCCGTGCCACGTCGAGCCGCGCCTCCGAATTGGGCCACGCCGGCCAGGCCGGCCACGCGGTCACCAAGTAATTGAGTAATGGATAATGAGTAATGGCAAGCCGGACGTCCGCAGCGTCGCAGTCGCAGTGCCAGGGCAAGCCAGGGCCCTTTTAGTCCGACCGCTCCATCATCCAGGTGCGCGGCTCCTGCTCGGCTGCCCCGCGGGGTGGCGGCGGCACCACTGCAGACTGATTCCGGGAGTCGTTTCCGTCGCTCTGTCTCTCTCGCACTATGGGACGCACCTTGCAGGTGCGAGAGAGACAGAGCGACGAAATCAGTCTGCTGGATTGTTTCCAGTGCGCCGCCTTCACCGGAACACCGACCGAGTGGCCATTGTGGTCGCATTTCGTAGTTTTCCTACAAATTCTATCACCACTGTCATATGGTTCATCATTGATTCAGAACAATTTTTAGGTCAATCTCTCCTCCCCTTTTTTCCGGAGCCCACACATTAAAAATCTGAATTATTCAAGCCAGCTCGCCGAGCAGCGACGAGCAAGCCGCCGAACTCCCCCGAAACGAATCCCCCCCCCCCCCTTTTCCGCGCTGCGCCCCCACAGCCCCTCCCGCCCCGCAACCGAGCTGTGAGCGACCCGAACGCGAAGCGTATAAGAGTCGGACTAATTCCAAAGTGTCGAACAGTGGCGGACGCGTGCGGGGCGCGCGGCGTTGCAGCGCGCTGGGTGCACGCTAGATGTCGCCGACGCGGAGGCAGCCCGGCCCACAGTGGGCCAGAAGACCGGTGGAGGCGGACAAAACTCTCGACGCGTTTTGAGCTCCAGAGTCGCTAAATGGGACTCGAACCGAACGTGTGACCCCACCAATGGACTGCTCTCCGAACGAGGAATCCTCTGGTGGGGTCACACGTTCGTTTCGAGGCCTGTTTAGCGACTCTGGAGCTCAAAACGCGTCTGGAGTTTTGGCCGCCTCCACCGGTCTTCTGGCCCACTGTGCGGCGGCGCTGGGCTAGGCGGCGCGCGCCCCGTCGAGTCAGTGACCTCCATCCCCTCATCTGGCATGCAATTCCCCTCGCCGCGCGACACGCCGGCCCGTGGGGCCGTGGGGGCCCGGCTGCCAGCTCGGGCTGCCGGCTCGTGGGGCCCCTGCTGGCTGCGCGTCGCTGCGCGGGCTGGCTGCTGGGTCTGGTCGCCACCCAGGACAAAAATGGGTCGCCGGTCCAGCCGCCCCCATCCCATCAGGCCGGCCTAATGGCGTTCCGGAAATCGGCCGCCCGCAGAACACCCCGCAGAACGCCCCGTGGAACGCCCCGTGGAACGCCCCGCACGCCTTATTGGCACGCACGCCTGGGGGCCCCACCCCGCCCTCGGGACGCCAGGTGCGGGGTGGCACGGCACGCCTTGGGCTGGGCACCCCGTCAGCGTGGTTCGGTAAACACGGCGCACGCAACTTGCGTGATTATCAGCAGGCGGCACGCGCGTGCGGAACGCAGGGAGGGCGGTGCACGCATCGCGAGGGTGCACGATGGGGCCGTCTTGGGGGCCGCCTTGGGGGCGCCGGGGTTGCACGACGGCTGCGAAGCGCGCTCAAAAGTGTTGTACATCGGGGGCCTGGATTGGAGGGAGCCTCCATCACAAAGCACGGCACCACGTATGCACACTCACACACACACCACACACACACACACACACACACACACGACACGTCTACGCACACAGACGGCAGTAACGCGGCCCCCGTGGATCGGCGCCGTGCGGGACAGAAAATGTGTTTCCGATACCTAATCAACAATCATGACAAGGCGCAGGGCGGCAGGGCGGCAGGGTGGCGGCGCGGGGGCGCGCACCACTATTTAAGGGGGGGGGGGGCGAGCCCTGGGCACACCCCCTAGCCGGCCGGCGAAGCCAGGGCGACGCGACTGATATATTTGTAGCGAAAATCGGTAAATCGGGACGTGAAACAAGGACGGGAGAGGGACGGGGAACGGGCCGGCGGGGCGGCCGTGGCGGGGGAGGCGGGTCGGGCCGGCGACAGGCGGGGCTGCGGGCGATGAGGGCAACACTCTGGGCAACATGAAAGGGTGCCGAGTTGAGGGATTGGCAACACACGGACTGACACCTACACTGCCAGCAGCAGCCGCCCGGAGTGCGGACTGGACGTCCAATTGCAAAAAGTGCCCCTTGGGTGTGCGTTAGTGCCACGACGCGCGGAGTAACAAAGTCAGGGAAATTGAATTTAAACGCCTGTCCGCTTTGTGCGAAACGCTTCCTTTTGGAGCGCGACGCGGTAATTTTTGTGCTAGCGCTCCCTGCAGAGCCACGCAGAGCCACGCAGTGTGCGGGGAGTGGTGCGGAGTGATGGCACTGTCCGTCTAGTTGGGTAATGAGGCCAATTGACTGCATTGCACTTATCGGGCTGCTGCACCCCACTGGCCGCCCCGCCGTCCACCGTCCACCGGCGGGTCCGGCAGCACCATATGCCGGCGGTGACCACTCGGCCGCCACGCCCCGCCCCGCCAACGCCATGGTGGCACGCTGCACAATGAGCGGCTCGAGTGGGGGAGTGAACCGGCCTTGGTCAATGTGCCGGAAAACGAGTACCGCCACTGCAGTGGCGCGCCCTGGCGGCCGCCAGTGGTACCAACTGGTTTCCCCTACATTTGAGCGCAGCGAAAAGACACACACCCTGTGGAGCCCTGCAGAGCCCTGTCCGCTGAGTTACGCTGATCGCCGGGGAAGTCCAGCCGGGCTGCCGTTGTGGCAACATCCTGTGGTATCTCGGGCTGCATCTGCAGTGGTGGAGGCGCCTGCTGGCGCGGCGGGGCGCGCCGGTCGCAAAAAGCCGAAACCGCCGCCTCGCCGCGCGGAAATGAAAAGGAGAAAAAATGGGAGCAGGCGCTGCTGCCGGGATTTGAACCCGGGCCCTTTCACAGCGCGGCCATCCTCGCCGGTTTCGCGCCGCACTCTCAAAGGCCGTCCAGGCCAGGGAGACTGCGGAGGACTTTACGGGACTGTTCCGCTGAATGGCAGCGTGTTCGTGTGTGGTACACTGTGGCACGCGGCCGCGCTGGTTCCTTAGGGCGAGACGGCCGGGGAGGGCGAGAGGTTCAGCAGTCTGAGGGAGCGGTGGAGCGCCGGAGGAAGTGTTCGGAGAGAACAGGTGGAGAAGGGTCGCACAGTCGTCGCCCTGGCCGCCGGGCCGCCGACACGAGTCTCACCCTCCCTTTCCGCCGGGGCCGCCAGGGCCGCCCGGGGTTAGTTCGCAAGGAAATTCTGGCGCTATCCGCAGATCACAGTGGAGGCGCGAACGTGTCGGAGAATCGACCACACTGCCTAATCGGCAACTTGGAGTTGCTTTGACGTGGTGGAGTGCATCAACACGGGGCGCGTTTTTTTCGCGCGTCGCGGGGAGGACGAGGGGAGGGAGGGCGTCGTAGGGTGCGTTCTTCATATTTCCGCCCGCGACGCGGCGACGCGACGTCAGCAACTGTTTCAATACACAACGCGGCGCAAATCCGATTGCGCGACTCAAAGGCCCGCCGCCGCCGCCCCGGTCCCTGCCACAGTCCCTGCCCACCGCGGCGGCACCGGGAGGGGAGGGGGGAGGGGAGGGGGACGCCCGCCGCCGCCGCCCTGGACCGACGTCGGTTTGGGAACGCGCCGATTCCGGCCGCAGAAAATGACCTCACCGCTGTTAGCCAACGGTCACGGGCACGGGCACGGCCATGGCCAGGCCAGCCGCGTGGCCGCGTCGGCAAGGCCGTGTTTTGACGCCCCGCTGGATCGGGTTGCCTGGAGGTGCGCGAAAGGGGGAGTCGGGTGGACGTGGACGACGTGGTGTTGGCTGAAGGCAGCACGTGGGGCACGAGTTCAAGGTTTCGCGGAACCGAAGGCGGGTGATGCTGTGTACAAAGTAACGAACGGGTCACGGCGTCGAAGGGAAGACACACACACGGAGGCCCTTCCGGGCGTGCCGCAACCTTTGGCGTCCGCCCCTCCGGAAATATACACGGGATTTATAGTGTGCCGGGCTCACTCCTTGTTTTCTCGTTCAATACACTTTAGCGACGGCGTCCCTCGTCGTCCCCGCGGTGGTGCCGAGGACTGCAGCGACCTGCCGCCCCCGTCATTCCGGAAATACCGCTACAACGCGCCGCACCCCGCCCCGCCCCGCCCCGCCCCGCCCCGCCCCGCCACGCCACGCACCCATACATCCCCATTCTGGGTGCATGAATCAAAAAGCGGCGGCAACGAATAAGCCGAGGGAACGTATTGCCGAGCAAAGCCGCGCGCCGTCAGACTGACTCCGCCGCGTCGCTCTGTCTCTCTCGCACGCCCTCGCCCCGCCCCGCGAGTGCGACAGAGACGGGAGAGCGCGGTTCGGAATCAGCCGGCAGCAGCGCGCGCCGCCCTATGCAGCGCAAAGCTCTGCCGCGGCTCTGCACAGCGGGAGGACGAATAAAAATATCCAGCAGCAGAGCGAGAGTCGCTTTCGTCGCTCTGTCTCTCTCGCACACACGCGGTACGCCCCATGAGTGCGAGAGAGACGGAGCGAAAGCGACTCTCGGAATCGGCCCGCGGGCGTGTCATGCGCAGAGCCACGGAGCCTCATATTACCACGTTGACGACGTTTGACGCAGCGAGGGGCTGCACCATGGAGGCTGGCAGCGGGGCCACACCGTGGAGGGTCCCCGATTTGCAAAATCGAGCGCACAGCCCCGATTTATATGAGCCAACATGTCGACTGGTAATTCTTTCAACTTCAAAAAAAAATAAAAAAATAAAATAAACATTTTAAAAAAATTTAAAAAAAAATTAGGGAAAATTTAGACAGACATCAAGTGAAAACTTTTGACGGTTTTTGAGTTTGGCTGGGGAATGTGCCCCAGGTTAGACGCTCTGACTTCACGATTTGCGCGCGCTCTCTGTCATTTCTGCTCCGGTGAGGTGAAACCAGTGGAACCGGGGTCAAAATACTTCTGATCGAAACCCCGACACATTTATCTTGGCGCCAGGTTGGCGACCGTGCCGGCACCCAATACACTGCACCCCCTTTTTTATCAACTCGCCGGGTGAATTACTGCCAGGGCGCTGAACGGCGGGCTGCCCGGGGTAGGCCGACAATAATTATTTCGCTGGCCGAAAGGCGAATAATCGGCTACTGGAAGGACGAATACGAATGATGCGGAGCCCACCGCGCGCAATGGCTGGATTATTGCGGCGTTCATATAGCAGAACAATCGCAAGATTTATTTTATTTTTCATTTTTTTTCGCATTTTTTTTCTTATCGGATAAAAGTCCATGTGACGTTTTGCCACCGATTCGTCGCTTCCAGGAACCACGGCAGCCAAAAACAAAATGCCACTCTTTTTTTGATTTGCTATAATCATTTTGGTGTACGGTTACCATCGCACAGGTGTGCGTCTGAAATAAAAGAAACAGCGGTCGGAAAATGATTCTCACGACACGAAAAACAAAGCAGGGAAAAAACGCAAACTAGCCGCAAGAAAGGTTGCCGCACGCGCCCTATCGTGTTGACGGATCAAGCCGCCCTAAACGCCTCGTTTGCAACGAACGAGGGTCGTTAGGGCGCGCCGCCCCGAGCCGCCCCGCGCGGTATCGCACTCCAAAACTCGAAAACGCGATAATTATGGGCAATCAGCAGGTCCAGTCCACCCCTAGGCCAGCTGGCCGGCGGGCCGCGCCGCCGCGGTGCGTGTGCCTTGCGGTGCTCCTACCTGTTCACACGAGAGAGAGGCTTTTACTGCTTTTACGGGGCAAAAGTAGGGAGAAATTACAGTGAAGGCCGCCCGCGGCTAGCCTAGCGTTTTCATGTATGGCGGCCCAGCCTGCTGCCTGATTCGGTGGGGGTCTGTCTCTCTCGCACCCCCACGGAACGCCCCAGCGCGACGGAGACAGCGGCCCTTTGGAGTCAGTCTGCTGGCCACTCCGCCGCTCGACGCTCTCCTCCAGCCGCCGCCCTCTCCGAGTCTCGAACGGTCGGGGCGGAAAAAATATGTACTGGGGTGACTCAAAGTCACATTGGTTCAGCAATAGAATAAAAACGATACTACAAGGAAGGCCACAGCCCGCGGCCTGGCGGCCCGACTGCGGAGGCGGACGAGGGGGGTGCACGCGCACTGCGGTGTGGGCCACGTCGGCGACGTCGGCGACCTCGCGGAGTGCGTCGGAGTGCCGGACGTTTTGCTCCAAGCGGCTTTCTTTGAGCTTTCGAGAGCGCCTTCACTCGCGAGGGCGCTCGGTTGACCGCGCAAGCGGCGCGGCGCGCGTGTGTGCGTGTGTGTGTCGTGCGTGTGTGTGTGTGTCGTGTGTGCGCGTGTGTGTGTGCGTGCGTGCGGTGTGCCCCGCGCTGCCCGCTCAGACGGAATAACGAATTGGGCAATGGTTTGACCATGAGTCCACCCGAGTCCACCCCAGTCCATGTGAGCCGTTTGAAATGAGCGCTCTTTTGACGGCCGGTCCGCCCTTTCCGAGAGCCTCGACCGGGCCGCGGCGGCGCGACCGCGGAAGCCCGATTGAATACGCTTTCCAACCGAGCGGCCGGCCCAGAAAATTCGTCCGGGACGAGGACGCCGATGACCGCGCCGGCGACGGACGACGGGTCGGCCGACAGTGTGGGGGTTCCTCAACGTCCGGCCGCCCCTATGGAGCGCGAGCCTGCTGACCCCAGCTCGGCGGCTCCGCAGCGCCGTCGCTCTGTCTCTCTCGCAACCCTACGGGCCGCCCCGTGAGTGCGAGAGAGACAGAGCGACTCTCCTCGGGGCTAGCCTGCCGGCCGCCAGCTGTCGCCGAAGTGGTCGCTCAGCGGATTGGTTTGTCATCACGCACAGGCAAAGGGTGGACGGAAGGGCAGGCAGGGCTCGCAAGGGCTGCAAGCTGTCGCGGGGCGTAGGCAGAGCGGGGCCATGGGCAGGGCCGGCAGGGAGAGCAACAGGGAGGGGGCGGAAAAAGTATTCGCGGTCAAGTTTTTGGGGGCGAGAGCGGCACGCCCGGCCACGGCCACAGCGACCGCACCCCGTGCCGCCACCGCCCACCACTCCCAGCGTCTACCTCATTAGTCTCCTTTTCTCTGGATTTTGTCCCACTTTCGCCAGCTTTTAAGAGGTCGCAAATGGGGTCGAGAGTCCAGTGAGCATACGCCGAGAACACCATTTCCGAGCGAAAAAAAAAAACTAAAAATCAGCGCCGGTGTCGGTAGTCGAACCGCGACCTGCGGCGACCGGCGTGCGAGTGACGCAAGAACACAGCATCGGCGCGATCTCCTCCCGGACGTGGCCGCCGTTAACCCCATTGTGCTCCACGCGCCTCGCGCCTCCGCGACGCCGGTTCAAAATACCGGAAGCGAGTTTGAAACCCCGGGGCCGCGGTCGAACACCTCGCAGTGTCGCAGTCGCATTCACGGCAGCCCGGTGGGGGAGACAGAGACGGTTTCGGAGCGTTGGGACGCAGCCGCCGTATCCAGTGCGCGAGTTGTGCTGCCCTGCTCTGCTTCTCCTCCTCGAGGCAAGAGGGAGGGGGGAGGACGAGACAGATAAAGGGCACGTAAAAAGAGTCGCAGGCGTCGCCTTACGCAATAACAGTTGTCGCCCTGCCTCGCTCCGCTCCGCCTTCGCAGGCGACGAGGACGGCGACGACGACGCCGAGGACATGAGTCACGGGGCCAAATTACACATGCATCCGCGCGAGGGGAGGCGACGACGGACAGCGGCGGGGCGGGCTGGCCTGGGCGGTGTCCGGCCTGACGGCGATCTCCCTGCGGACACTGTCCCTGTCCCCCTCGCACCCTTCCAGCTCGGCCGTGAGGCCGTGAGAGCGAGAGAGACGGCTGCAGGGTCCGCCGCCGGGCTCCGCATGGCCCGCTCGACGGCGCCGCCCGGGACAGGCGCCAAGCAGATTAATAAAATGTAAATTCCCATCCGCCGATTCGGTCAGCAAACGTCGCGGACCTCCGGCCTGGCGCGCTTTACAGCGTCGGGCTGCGTCTGTCTCGCACTCGCGGGGCGGTGCGCAAGGGTGCGAGAGAGACAGAGTGACGGTCCGAAATCAGCCTGCGTGCGCCCACGGGGCCCCGGGCGCGCGTGTTCGTCCGGGGCCCTGCGGCTGTTACGAGGCGCCGAGAGTCAAGTTATAAGCCGCGCTGCAGAGGCTTGTGGGAGCCCGCTGGAGCGAGGCAAGAAGCAAGGCCGCGCGCAAGGCGTGTTGGCCTGTTTCATTTCGGGCCGCCTAACAAAGCCGAAATTTCGACCGCCGCCGAGGGTCAAGCAAGCCGGGGACCCGCTGCTCCAGACGGCGCTGCGACTAGTCGTCAAAAGACGCGGGACTTTTCAAAACGCCGCTGCGGCGGTGCAGCTGCAGCCTGCACCGCGGCACTGAAAGAAAAAAACAAAAACATAAACTGAAACAATCGACTCAGAGGATAGAAGTCGTACTGAGTGGTCTGTCAACAGGCCGCACTCGGAGAAAAAGAGAAAACTCTGAAAAACGGGCGTAAAATTATTATTGCACTCTGACATGTATTATTTTTTAAGGTGCGGGCGTGGTGGTGGGGGGGGGGAGGGGGGAGAGGGCGGGGTGCCGGAGGGGCGAGTGGGGGCAAGCTGCTTTGTACCGGAGCGATATTCGGAGCGTTATGACGAAAAGCGTCAGTATGAGGGCTTAGAGGAATGGGGAATGGGGGGCGCGAAAGAAGGGGGGAGGGGGGGGGGGTTAAACTGACAGTAGCGCAGCATCACAAGCGCACGCACATGTGCGGCAAGTGTTCGTCGGTCACGAATGCGGCGCGACAACGCAGGACGGGGGGATCCCTGGAAAGCGGGAGGGGGAGGGGGGGGGAGGGGGATATTAAAATATCGAACTTTGTGGCTTTTGATGTTGGAGAGGGGGTGACGATGCTGGCCGGGCGTGCGGCCGCGCCATGGCGTGGCACGAACCTGCCGCCGAAGCGTTTGCGCACACGCACACACACACACACGAACACAGGCAGCACACACGTAAACAGCACGCACGCAAGTGTCGCGCCCCACGCCGCTGCACGACTTGACGCCCGTGTCTTTTTATTGCCAATCGCCGTCTGGAAACAAAGTACCATTACGAGTCAGGCGAGCCACAGGCGAGCCGGCCGGGCAGGCAGGCTCCAAAGGCGGTGCGATTTGCATAGCGGCCGGGCTACCGCCTCGCCTTCGTCCGCACTGATAAAATCCGAAAATCACGAAGACGGCGCGAGGAAATTTCCAAATTTTTCGCTTTTTGGCGGGCGCGGCTACGCGGGTCCAATTTCGAAATGGACAGTCCGCCTCCACCGGTCTTCTGGCCCACTGTGCGCGCGGAGTCTCCTTTCGGCCAATCCAAATCGCATCAGACTCGCACTCGCAGTGCCCCGGCGAGCGCGTCGCAGCGTCACGCCGGTGAGCCTCGCGACGCGCCGCGACGCGCCGCGATCGAATTAGACCGAACTTTACAAGCAGCGTCGTGTGTTGCCGAAAACGAAGCGAGACACGCGGACGGGCGCGGCGCGCGGCGCACACTGGAAGCCATCGCTCTGTCTCTGTCGCACTCGCGGCGCGTGCCGCAGGAGTGCGAGGGAGACAGACCGACGCAGAGCGCCACGCGTACGTAGTGTAGTGGGCGCGGCAGGAACTCGATATTCTTTTGTCGGAGTGCCTGGAACGAGTCCGCAGCACCGCCGCCATGCGCGGGAGAGAGGAGCGGAATGTTTTTCGAAGAAATAAGAGTGTCGTGAGTCACGTGACGTGACATCCGGATCAAGCCTCGCGGCGCCGCCGTGCCGCCACTGTAAGGCCTTAGGCCCGGGGCCAGCCCAGTGCCCGCTCCACAGCTGTCGCGCGACGCACGGAGGCCCCAGCGCCCCTGGCCAGCGCCGAAGGCCCAGGACCCCCCAGGGGCGCCCAGGGCGGAGTAAGCGAAGTGAGACTCTTCAGGGCCCGCAGGTAGCAGTTGCTGACGTCCTGCGCAGCGATTAGAGACGCTGCAGAAAGGGATCCCCTCACAGTGCACACACCGCACGGCGGACTTCGGCGCGATTTGAATCCACGCCACTGCGAAAGCTCCAAGGTCGGAAGGGTGGCTGGGCTGGGCCGGGCGGGGACCGCACTGTTTGTTCCTCGCAAAGCCCGACTCGGCGGCCCCAAGGACTCCAAGGACTTCCAGGAACGGCGTGAGGACGAGGCCTCGTGGAGCACCTCGTCGAGCACCGGATAGATGAGCGACGTCGGATTTCCTTAAAGAGTAATCGGCGTTCCGACCGCATTGATATCCGGTGGCAACATCCCCGGGCGCTACCGCCGCGCTGCCGCGCTACTGGCGTAGAAGCAAGGCGCCTTCCAGATGGGCTGGGCCGGGCCGGGCGGCGGCGAGCCCCGGGCCGTGCGATTTGATACACGCGGTGGATTAGCCGTGAACAGCAGAGGCAGGCAGAGGCAGGCACAGGCACACCTGACTCGGTGCTGACAAATGACTCCCAGGGACGCCAGAAGGATATGCTTTCGATGATGAGGTCGGACACTGTCCGGAATGGTGGCGCTTTTTAACGAGTTTTTGTCGTTTCGGAGAGTCCTGCAAGGGCGCAAGACAAACGGTGTTTTGACTCTTGCCACGCACTTTGAGCAGTTCCACTGGAAAGCGACGCCACTTGGAACAGAGCGACACGAAAAAAGGAAGCGAGAGAGACGCGCCACTAATGAATGCAAAGACTTTGTTGCGACTTGCAGGCAGGAGCAGAAGGGGTGAGACTGGAGCCGACAAAAGAGCGCGAGAAAAATCTGGCTTCGGAACGTAAAGCATGGAGCGGGGCAGGGGCTGCGAGTGCCACCTGTTCCTGCTCGGAACTATCCGACCGACGCACAAACACACACACTCACACACACACACGCACACACACACACACACACCTCCCTCCCTGCTTTGACTCCTGAAACACCGACAGTCCTAAAAACACACGGCCTGAAGGTCCCAGGGTAATCTTTTTACACTATCTCAGTGACACAGTTCCTGGTCGCTCCGATTTCGAAGCAGCAGCCTGGGAGGTTGCAGGCAGCGCAGGCAGCGCGCGACAGCTGTGCTGCTGCAGTCTGCATCAGCTGACTCTCTTGTTGTTCTGGGGGATTTCTGTTGCCGCTGTCTCGCTTTATAGCGGGCTGCGCTCTGGAGCGAGTGGCAGCGTGCGACAGAGACAGGTGTCCGTCGACTCGGCCGTTTTCATCGCCTCGACGGCGTCCTCGCGCGGGGCCACGGTGGCGGCGGTGGCGGCTTGGCCCCGGGCTCGGCGGCGTCCTCGGCGGCCACCACCGCCGTGCCCCACAGTGTCCCGCCCGCCAGCTGCCGCCACCGCCGCCATCCGCCCGGCACGCAAACTAACGCGCACAGACAAGGCGAAGAAGGGGCCGGCCGTACCGCGGGGGAGAGAGAGAGGGAGAGAGAGAGGCAAGTCAAACGGAGCGTAAGAGAAGGCCGTGGCGGGGCGTGGCGGGGCGTGGCGGAGTGGGACAGTAAGAGGGAGGTACGCGTGGAATGCCAAGGATATGACAGGGAGGATCACTGCCACGTCACACGCAGGACGCCCAGTGTGTGTGTGTGTGTGTGTGTGTGTGTGTGTGTGTGTGTGTGTGTGTGTGTGTGTGTGTGTGTGTGTGTGTGTGTGTGTGTCAGTGCACACGCCCACCAACACACACACACGTAGGCGCCGCCACCGCCCCGCACCCCCTCCCGAAATGGTGGTGTAGTCCGCCTTCCGTTTGTCCCGCCTATTGGGTATGTTGCCCCGCCGCACCACCGGCACCCGCACGGGGGCTGCTTTACCGGCCGCGACGCCGGAAATGGTTTTTGTCCGGCCCGGAAATCCAGCCTGGTCCCGCTCGTTCGGTGTGTCCGGCCCCCGCCCAGCCCTCACACCGACATCAGCACCGGCCACAAACCAGGTGACAGTTCCCCCGGTGACCCGACGCGGCAAGTGGCCAATTTTCATTTGAGGCGGACAATGCTAGGCCGGGGGTAACCACCGTTTCGCAAAATGAGCCCAAAAATGAAGCGCAGGTTGCACCACCAAAATGACATTCAAGGGGCTACACATCGCGGCGAAGGGCATCAGTGCCCATCTACGGCCCCCGGCAACAACCCGCCGCGAACGCAGAGTGGCCACTCAAATGCCGCCGGACCCATGACGAGGCCGGCCGTGGGAAAAGCCACTTCCGCCGGAAAAGGTAGTTTCGGCCATATAGAATTCGGCCGGAATGCAGGGCCGGAATTTTCGGCTGGGCCCTCTCCGAAATGGTTGTTAGTCCCCCTTTCCACTTTTCCCGCTCATATTCGGGGCTGATGTTGCCCCCCGCCGCCCCTCCCCGCTCGCACGCCGCACGCGGTGTTTTGACAGATTTCAGCGTCGTGACGCGACGCGGCGGACCAAGTTTTTTTACGGCGGAAATCTAGCCTGGTCACCCCTCTTTTGCTCACGCCCACACACACACACCACTCACTCACACACACCCATACACACACACACACACACACACAGGTGCATTACGGCCCACGTGCAAAAACCCGAACCGCGCGCCAGAGTGGCCAAATCAAGGAGGCGGGACGGGAGGATGACGAGGCCGGGTGGGTGAAAAAGCCGAATTTCGGGAAAAGTTTTGGAGCACCAAAAAAATGAATGTCGGCCAGGAATTGGTGCGACGCGCGCGAAAATGAGGATTCGGAAGGGGCGTATTCATCATCGCGGGAAGGGCGATCATGCCCCATTTGCATATCCACCCTCTGGCACACACCTACCCCCCAGCACCATCTGCAGGTGGCCCTCCACTGCCCTCTCAGAGTACTACCAGTGTACTCGCCCCACGGCCAGCCGTCGCGGCACTGTAGGACTTCCCCGACGCAACACGCGTGATGTATTATGCGCCATCATAATCAGATGCAGTCGCTGCTCCTTTGGGTCCAACGTAGGGGTGCTTTCGTGTGCGTTCGTGTGTGTGAGAGCGAGAGAGAGAGAGAGAGAGAGAGAGAGAGAGAGAGAGAGAGAGAGAGAGAGAGAGAGAGAGAGGTCCCAGCGTGAGGTTGACGCGAGGGTGACGGACCCAGACGTGTTTCGCGTGAATCGCAACGCCCTATTCGGTCCCTTCACACACGAGCATTCGCACGCACACACGCACAGACACGCACTTGCGGGCCGAGAAATGCTCCCTCCCTCCCTCTCCTGCGACAGGTCTCGTTCGTCCCCTCTTCATTCGGCCCCATCTGCAACCCGGATTTGTCGGCAGCAGCAGGCCTACGTCGTGTGGCTTCGGGCCTCCGGGCCCCACAGTGGCGTAAACTCGCAGCAAAAAGACGAGGCTACTTCTGTGGCAGGTGATCCGGCCACATGTGTCTTCCCTTCCACCCACGGACCCAACGCCAACGCGAGACAGGGATGGAATGTCTGCCCGCGTCCACCAGGCCCGACTGCTCCCGGAGCGGAGGAGAGTGCAGGGTGTCCACGCCACTGGAGGACACTGCACTGCCTCATTAGTTTGCCAAAAATCATACCGGAGCCTGAAATTGCCTCACCTCAGCCTGCCCACCAGGCCCAAGGCTGGCTGAGTTAGGTTGGCAGCCCTTTCGACACTGGTGCATCGAGAGGGTTTTTCGCCTGCTCATGTGGCAGCACTGCACTGGCTGCAATTTGGGGACGGGTCTGGTTCGTGTTATCAGTGCAGGGGCTTTGGACCGCGCCACTGCAATGCGTTGGCCCGGCCGCCGCTTTCAAATTTCACCGCGAGCGACACGCGCTGAGCTATTTTCTTTCACTGCGGCGGTGGCAGCCCTGGATTCGGATTCGGATTCGCATTCGCATAATTGTCGCAAATCTGATCGGAGCGGATCGGGCGGCCAGCGTTTCGGAGGGCTTAGCGCGCTCTCGGGCGGGGCTCAGGCGACCAAACACTCGTGTGTAAAATGTTTGCATTGCGTCCGGCGTGGCGGACAGGCGGTCGGACCCACGCACAGTTTCCTCAGTCTGTCTCTCTCGCACCGCGCATTGAAGTGCGCGAGGTATAGACACAGCGACGAAAACGGCTGTTTCGAATCAGTTCGAAATTCGCTGCCGCTTGCGCAAGGCTGCTGGCAGTGTAGCTACAGTAGCGCACACAGCGTATACGCACTGGCTGCCTTTGTCTTGTCACCCACCCTCCAGAGATGAGCGGCACCCCCATTCGTTCCGCCGCCCCACCCCCACCCCACCCCGGGCCAGTCAGGCCCCCCAATCTGTGCATCAGAGCGCTAACTGGATCTTGTATCCAACCATTTTTTTGGCCGCTGCGGCAGCGAGCGGCACCGCCACGCTGGAAGTATTGCAAAGCAGAAAGATAGTTCACTGCAAACAGAAGATAACGGGTTGGAGAGCAGAGCCCTTCTTCAAGGTTAGACAGCAGCGACTGAAATGTCATCAATTTTAGTTTTCGTTGCTGCCCTTGTTTGCGATGCCAGATAAGAGTCTCCGCCGTCGGGAAATTCTGCTCTCCGACGTGTTTCGGCGGAGTTTCTGGTGAGTGGTGATGCCGCGATAGCGCGTGGATTGATTAATTATCAAATCAAGTGTCACCTGCAGGCTGCGGCAAAGCCTGGAAACCTACAGTGTATCAAACTGTTTGGCTGGCTTTTTCTTTCCGGCGGTTGGTTCCCCTGCTGGGCCGGACGTGGTCCAGTCCACTTGCTGCTGATTAGGCTTGCCAGCGGCCGCTTCCGAGAGCAGTTTCACTGTCTCTCTCGCGCTCATGGGGCGTCCCCTGTAGGTGCGAGAGAGCGCCACGGAAACGACTTTTGGAATCGTTCTGCAGTCCAGCCAACCCTGCAGTGTACCTTGCCGGACTCGGGCGGCCCGAGGCCCTGCACGGCTCGTGCACTTGGCGACCCGAAGCCGACCCTAACCCGTCGCGACATGCCTTTGGGGTGGCCGCGGCCTCCCCTCGACGGCGACCCCTCGACGGCGACCCTCCCCCATTCCGAGGACCTCCCTCATGTCGCAGTCGGCACATTTATCTGGTGAACCTGTCATTTTCGGCGAACGCTTGCGTCACGCTGTTGCAACACTGTCGCAACCAGGCTGCACCTGTGAGGCCCCGGCACTAAGCCAGATGACCGCGATGGAGGCGTCCAAATTTCTGGACGCGTTTTGAGCTCCAGCTCTAAATAGAACTCGAACTGAACATGTGACCCCACCAATGGATTGCTCTCCGAACGAGGAATCCATTGGTGGAGCCACACGTTCGGTTCGAGGCCTGTTTAGCGACTCTGGAGCTCAAAACGCGTCTAGAATTTTGGTCACCTCGGCTGGTGGCCCACTATGCCTGCTGCTAATCCAAGAGTGGGCCCACACAGTGTAGCACACAGTGTCCTCCTACACCAGCAGTGCGGCGCACTGTCTCCCCTATCTGGGCGCGCTCAAGTTCGGCGAGGCCTTGGCCCGGTGGCGCCGCGTTGCCGCGTTCGCCGCGTCAGCAGACGGCCGTGGCGGGCGTGGCGGGCCGCGGGGAGCACACGCCCCGAGATTCCAGTTGAAAGCGTTCAGAACCGCGATAATGTCACGAGTGAGCGGGGCCGTAAGAGCGCTGCTGGCCGCGCGGCGTGGCTTCGGCGGTGCGCTCACTGGAACAGAATTATCTGCTCGTCCCGACCAAAGTCAGGGGGGCCTTCACCTGAACGCGGCACGCGGCGCTAACTAAACGTACTTTGCGACACCTGACTACCCGCGCCGTGCCGCGCCGCGCCCTCCAGCAGATGGTGCCAACATTTTTCGCAGATGCCGCGCCCCTATATTGGGTGATTTTGCTGGTTCCACCACAGTCGCTGCTGCAGCGTGCCAGCGTGCAGGGAGGGGAGGGGAGGGGGGAAGACGCGAGGGGATCGGTGCGTGCAGGCAGCCGCGGAGCAAGTTCGGTTTGATAAATTATGGACGGTGGCTGTGGATGGAAAATTATCAGAAACAGAAGCGGGGTGGGGGAGGCGGCCGCGGTGGCACGCCGCGGCGTCGGCACCGCATGGCGCATGCATCCCTTCGAGTTTAGGGCCAAAAGTGACAAAGTTTGTATCCCTCGGATCAAGTCGTCGGCCATCCCAGCAGGTCGCTCTGTCTCTCTCGCACCCCTGGGGCACGCCCCGTGAGTGCGAGAGGGACGGCACCGTTCGGCATCAGGCTGATGGGCGTCGCGAGGCGCGACGTTGTGCAGACGGCGCCGCGGCGTTTGATGTCTCGGCACCTGAGCCGTCCTAAGTCGTCCTGGCCGGCCCACTGGCCGAGCAGGCCCGCCACTGCTAAGCACCCTTGACCTCCGATCCCATTTTCGAAGCTGTCGTTCCGCCGGTCGTAACAGTTTTCTCCCGCGCTTTTTCCTCGCCGTTGTTCCCCCCGCGAAGTTGGCCATTTCTCTTGCTTATTTATCATCAGTGCAGTGAGTCACCTGGTGCAAGGTGCATTAAAAGTTGGGCGGGGCAGCAGCCGCGGCGCGTGGGGCCTCTCCTCTTGGAGCAGGGCGAGCAGGGGAAGCGAACAAAGAAGAGTATCATGTGTTGAGAACAAAGCACTGTTGATCCAGCATTGCGGGGTCAGCTAATTCTGAGGCAGCATCATGTGGGCCAAGTCCACGTCATATCCGTCTGGATGCCCCTCAAAGGTCTCAAGGCCTCCAAGCGCGCGCCCTTTCCAGCTACGCTTTTCTTCGAAGGGCTGCGAGGAAAAAGAGGCCGCTAGGGGTGGGTATTTTTTACGCCGCAAGAAAATAATATTAACAAACCACGCGGCGCTGCTCAAGGCAGCCTGATAAGGAATGCGGGGCGCAGTGCTTCGGCGGTGAGGCAAATGCACCCTCTCTCGCACACCCACTCTCTGCACCGGTATCATGTTTTCCCGCGCAAACTGGAAAACGCGATGCGGGTGGCGCGCCGCGGCGGTCCCTCGCACCTCAACGCCTCGCCCGACAGACTGTCGCTCTGTCTCTGTCGCACTCGAGGGCGTCCTGAGGGGTGCGAGAGAGACAGCGACGAATCGGCTCTTCACTCGGCTGGCCGCCCTTCGGACGTCTCGACAGCCTCTGCCGCCTCGGCCGGCCGCTCGTCTGGCAGAGCGAGGACCAACCAGATCGGTCCGCGCCGCTGACTCCACAGACGAGACAACGGGTCGGCCTCCTCCGAAGCGCCCGGCGAGAAATTCTGTCCAGTTTCGGAAACCGTCTTCAGTCGAATGAAGATTATTGCTGTTTCAAACTTTGAATTTTCTCAACCAAAAACGCAAATGTTCGACACAATTCAAACTTTTCAATATTTCAAAATTTTGCTCGTTCCCAGGCACAGACGCGATTGCGTCGGGAGCGCAGTCAACAGGATTTCTCCACGTTTGACGCTCGTGTGTCAGATTTCAGTGTGTTAGTTCCGCCATCCCCGGACACTTTTTTGTGGCCGCCGGTTCACGCATGACGTCTTTGCAACAGACCGTGCTGAATGTGCATGTGTGTGCCTCCAAACACTCTCCTGAAACGTAAGGTCGGGGAGTAGTAATTGAATTTTGACTTACAGGTTCGAAAGGAAAGAGAAAAGGAATTGAAAAAATCCTTCAGAAAGGAACGCTAGGCCGTCTTACAGGTTGATCGGTATCGAATGACACGATAATCCCTCATGTATCATCCAAACTATTTCCAACGCAGGTCACACACATGGGGCGGCGGTCAAAACGCATCCAAATCCCTTTAAAAAGTTAAAAAAAAACACGGGCCAAAGAAAAAAGTACCCGAAACACACGTCGTCTGCGTGTTGGACAAGCAGGTGATTCATGGGCCCGAGAATGCCAACAGGCGTGGATCGGTGACTTAACACAAACGCAAGGCGGTGCCCTGGCGGTGCCTGAATGAACGATCCGATGAATGAAGGGATGGGTGCAAAAGGCAACAGGAAGGGGACAGGCTGGACACAACGGCCGATTGACCCGTCCCCGAAAGGGACTGCGTCTCGAATCTCACGGCCCCGCGCTGCAGATATAATGCGACGAAGGAGACGAGGCAGACCACCTAGGCGATCGGTGATTCAAAATATGGTGAACGGACAAAGAGAACACAGTGGCTCAGACGGGATGATAACCGCCTGTTTTCTTAGCTGATGAGTCTCGTATGTGGTGGCGGTTGTCTTGGGGCAAAATCCAACAATGCAGTGGCCATGGTATTTGCTGGACGGAGCGAGGAGCTTGCTCGGACGAATGTTTACCTTGGTGATGAGTCCGCGAGGTTCAGCCAGCCTGCCAGCCGAGGAGTGAACACCACACCACGGAGAGGGTTCATCCGAGCGTTTAGCCGGCAAAGAGCGCTAATAGCAAGGGCGCCGGAAGTGGGGTGCGGGGGGGGCGACTTGACCCCCCCAAAATCTGGTGGGGGGGGCCTGCCCCCACTTTCAGACACAAAAGTGCCATTTTGAGCTCGAAATAGAGAGAAAAATATAGCAAAGTCGCAAATTCTTTGATTTTTGGCTTCTTGCTCGCTTCGCTCGCAAGTTTTCTTGATTTTCCTCAATTATTTTACCGTATAAAGCGTGTGATTATGCTCTAAAAGTGGCAAAAGTTGTGTTAAAGTCTAGAATTGTATGAATTTTCGCTTTAAGCTCGCTTCGCTCGCTGGATTTGGAACACTATTAAAGAAGTCTAAACCGTATTGGGTGTTGCCCCTTAACGGTAGGCAACCCAACAAATTTTCATAAAAATTTCGCCCCCCCCACCAGAAAGTACTTCCGGCGGCCCTGGCTAATAGTAGGCGAGGCGTCAAAGGAACGGGGAAAAAACTGACAGAACGTTGGTTGTCACCGTCCCACACGTACTTCAGTTCCTTTATCGAGTCCGCCACCACATAATTTTCCATTAAATGTCTGTCCTACTCTCGAATAAAAAAAATGCTTGGAAGGAGAGGAGTTGAACCCGGGCACCCTACTTATTACAGGAACCCGCAGCACTCGTACAATCCATTTACGTCACACAATGGCTCCCGAATCAATCACACGAAGCCAGCCTGGCGAAGCCCACCCCGATGTCACGTCGCGATGTCACGCGCAACCAGTTAATACAGTTTCAAAATCGAATCCATCTTCATCTTGAAAAGTGTAACAGATGTGTGACGTTTTTAGGCCTGCCCGGTATGACGCAGGAATTGAGCGAGTATGATGCATTCGGCCGCTTGCATCAGAGACAATGATAACGAAGCGAATATTCGGTGGCGGTTCTCAAGGAGCTCCGAGGCATCGTGGGACGCTTTCCGAGAAACCTCGGCGTTCAATCACAGGTCTGACAGTCGTCCGTGCCGTCACACGGTGCCACACGCGCAACGTACTGCTCCCTCCGGGATTTAAAAGGCGGCCCGATTGGCGCATCGCAGCTGCGCAGATACGCACAGCCACTACTAAAATGGCCTCGTCCTTACGCAAAGTCGCCTCAGACCAGAGATAATCCAGCGACGCGGTCCGGCCGCATTCCAGATGGCCTACCTGGAGAAACCCTATCGGGGGTGGAGCCCGAGCCCGGAGCCCCGCGCGTCCCAGTGACACATAGTCGGAAGTCGCCTGACACCCAAGTCGCGGCATTAGGCCAGCGTTGATGCGACTCGTATCCGGCTCAGCCCGCGCGGATGGCCGCGCCGCCGCGCCGAGGGAGGACCCCGGGAAATAATGCGCCCCCCAATTTTTCAAGCTCAACTTTGCGGAAGGAAGTTCCTTGTGGTGACTGCGGCGCGGCCGGCACGGCCACGCCCTCGTGGACTCGCCCCCTCGGCACTCCGTCCGTTGCGCGTGTGGCACACTGGTGGCACACTGGTGGTTGGCACCACTGCGGCTCTGTGGGGGATTAGCGTGCCGGTGACTGGTGGCCGGACTGCATTAGAAGGCTTTCTTCGCGAAAGCCTCAAGGAGGGAGAAAAATGCGGGCGATAAATCGAACCACTGTCGAGAAATTTGCCGCATTTTATACACGTCGCAACTCAGAGCGACTTTTTATTTGTGTCGCTTTTTGCTTGACGTGCATGACTTCGACTGGGTAGGGTCCACGCACTTATCATCCTTCTTAATCGTACGTGCGTGTTCTCATCTCCCCCTAAGGAGCGCTGAGAAATTTCAGCCTACGTTACTTAATATCCTTAACGGTGTAATGGAAAAGGGTGCGTTTCCTTTCGCATTCACTTACCAACCCTCTTCGTTGCAACGGAGACTCCCCCCTCTGTCTCTCTCTTGCACCGACCGTGTGCGTTCCTCGTCGCTCGCGCAGTCATCTCCCGCGAGACCACACCAAAACGGCTCCGCGTAGCTCCGCGGGAAGCTCAAGGTGTCGCATAAAGGAGTCGATAAAAATCCATTACCCCGGCTTGGCTCGGCTGGGCCTGTCTCCACATAAATTACAGGTCACCGTTTTCCACGTGTACGCGCCACCAACTCTTCCTTCCCGACGGCCAGGATGATCTGCAGGGGGCTACAGTGGACCTCCAGGGTGCTGCCGAGCTTTGGGTGGCGGAGCAACGGGGGCGGGGCCCGGCCTGTGCGGTCCGCGACGGCCAAAGACCCGCCACGCCCCGCCACGCCCCGCAGGTGTGTCATTCATTTGCCCCCGGATGGCCCCCACACAGTGATACAGGTGGCATAATGGTGCTGGCCAAGATTTTAACGAGATTTTTTTTGTTCGTGGCATGTGGCATCCGCTAGGCCCGAAGGGGTTAGGTAAACGGCACGGCGTATAGTCCATCAAGTGCATTCCCCCACGATGGTGACTGGCCCGCCCCCTTTGTGGACGCACACACACGCACACACACCTCCCCCCGCCCTCACTGACACACAAGGAACCCACACACGTACGCACACACAATACACCAGCACGATCCAAATTGAAAGTCTAAGTCAACAGATACTGATACGAAAAGCGTATTTACCTTTGCACCACAAAAATGCCTTTGTTGGGGAGCACAAGAAAAGCGAAAGATGGACCGGATGTGTCACGCGGGGATACAGCGTGTTTCCGAATGCACGCACTGCATCCGACACACCGTAGGAAACAACTGAGAAGGTAAAAGAAGAGGATAAAATAATGTTTGGACTCAGAAAGGTAAAAATTTGATCGTGAAATAAAATAATTGAAACAGACTCCGAAATATGTGAGCTTCCTTGAAGCGAATGATACTTTGCGCTGGTCGGCAGCACTCAGCTGATTCGGTCCGTCTTCCGCTGTGCCCACAGGAAGTGCAGCGAGACAGACAAGGCTGTCCCCAATGAAGACGTCGCCGACGTCGCCAGTGCAGCTTTTGTGCAAACCAACTCGCACCGAGACGGAGGTCGCCCGGCCGCCATTCAGACCACACTGTGGGGCTCTTTGCGCGGACACAGTTTGTGACTTCCGCACCCCTCCCCCTCCCCCTCCCTGTTCGATCGGATCTTGAGCTTATCTCCAAGACATCTCACGGACTAGGCGGATCGGCGGGCGTCCCCACAATGGGCCAAATACAGTCCGCAAAGAGTCGCCACAAGCCGCTTCCTAATTGAGGACGTGTTTACGCCGCTTACGGGGATGAGCGCTTTCGTCGCCCCGTCCCTCTCGCACTCGTGGAGCAGCCCGTGTAGGTGCGGCAGGGTTCAGTAGTATGGTAGCCTCGTCCGAACGCGCCGCCATTTTGGCTCCCCCACTGCAGAGCAGACTGATTTCGAGAGTAAGGGAGGGTGGGGCACCTAGTGACACTTTTTGGATTTTGGCACTCACTCCGATACTATGCGAGAAATGAATCTGCTTACACCTCAGAAGGTTGCTTTGATCCTTCCTTGATCGAAAAAACATAGTGTGGCGTTTTGACAACACCTATTTCTATTATTTACATAGCTTCCCGCAGACCTCTGCACTTGTCACTTGGTGCCCCAGCCCGGGGCACCTAGTGACAGGTCATATAACTCACATTACCAGCATAGAGCGACGCTCCAGCTAATTGAAAATTATCTGTTTTCGACTCTTTAAGCTTTTTAAATATCAAACCATTCTGAACGGCGCCATTTTTTCCCAAGAAACTGCATTTTACTACATTGCCAATCAAATTCAATGTTCTACGAAATTGTCGTACAAATTAGCCTTATTTATGTTTCGTTGTGTGACAATCGGTGACAATTTACTTCGCGGTTGCCAAATCGATGTTTTAAAACGTTTAAATCGTTGAAATACGGTAAATAGAGTGTGTCTGTCACTACCTGCCCCGGGGGCTCATTTCCGTTCAAAATTTGATATTAAAGAAATGAAATCATGTATTTGAGCTGGTTCAGCGAAAACAACTTCCTAAGGGTCCTTATTATTGATTAAAAGTGCCAGAACGATCGGCAGTGCCGTGTACTGGAAGAATAGCGAGAAAACATTTTGTTAAAAAGTCGTAAAATCTGTGATTTTGGGCAATGTTTTTTTTGCTTTTATTCTAGGGGCTAAAATATTTTGTTCAAAGTCTCACTTTCACTTGAACATGATACCATAGCACAAGACCACCTCAAGGTGTCTGAAAGAGCCATAGGGTGGCCAGGGCACCCCTGTGTCACTAGGTGCCCCTGTCACTAGGTGCCCCACCCTCCCTTATATAGTTTTCGTCGCTCTTTATCTCTCTTGCGCTCTTGGGGCTTTCTTTTAGAGGTGAGAGAGACAGAGTGACGAATCTCGGTATCAGTCTGCAGTGTAGGGTGAAATGGGGGACCAAAATGGCGGCGCGTTCAGACGGGGCCACCATACTACTGTATACTCGCCGTCGCCGCCGCGCGCTTCGCTACGCCTACGCTTTGGGAGTTTCGAATTCGTACCCCCGGAACTGGGGGCCGCCCCGCCGCGCGCCCGCCCCGTCGGACCGACCCCGCCAGCGGTAATTTCATTTTGATGCTGGATTCGCCCGGCCATGCCAGTATTTCACAAACACATTTCTGGCAAAAGACGCAAACTGCGGAAGGTAAGAGAGAAGCCGTCGTTATGTATATTCCGAGGCCGCGCACGCTCCGCGCTCCGCCCCGAAGAGAGGGAGGAAAAGAGAAAGGAAATTAGGGACGGGCCCTTCCGTGAAAAGAAGCCCAAATGATGATGTATCAAATTGGGTCATGTGTCGGCGGCGCGTAGCGCGCGTGAGCCGGCGTAGCCTCGCAACGAAAATACATTCACAAAGAGGAATTCTGTTTGGGCGGTGAAAAATGGGACTCGAACTGAGACGCGAACCGACGACTGCACAGCGACCGACTTGGTCTCAGCAGGCGTGAGTACACTGGCGGCGCGGCACGCAAGTTGCCAGCGATTTGTCTATCAGTCGGGACGCTTCAACGACGGCTGGGCCTTCCCTTCGCTGTTGGCGGCGAGGCCGCCCCCCAGCCGGGCCTCCGAGGACTCGCTGGTACTCCAGCCAACTCCAGCATGTACCACATAAACATACAGGATCCCCTGCCAAACCTCCGAGGGCCCCTCGCGTGGCTGTGCCATGCGCGGATTCTTCCCGCAGCCCTTACGTCAGCGCCCTCTGCGCGGCGGGCGGGGCGGCGGTGGCATCGAGGGGACGGGACTGGTCGGGTCCTTGCCCCCCTCCATCTTTTTCCAGGCGGCACACTTGAGCCCCAAATCGTCGTGGGTGCGTGTAAATCTCCTGGCTCAGCTGTCCATGCGGTGAAGGCCTGAAGGTTGGAGCAACCCCTTCGGGACACGGGGCGCCGGGGCGCCGGGGCGCGTCGCGGGGCCCGTTCAAGGAGAGCCCGCCCCGGGCCGAGCCAGCGGCGCCAGCCCAAATCAGCCGCACACGCCCCGCTGCGCTGCCAGCCTGATTTGCTACCGATTCCAAGGGCCGTGCGGGCCGAGCAGGGCGGCAGACCTTGGCCTCCACCTCGCGGAGGTCACCCCACTGCCGACGCGCAGCCAACCCCAGTGACCGGAGATCAGAAAGAAGCTGCAGGGGAAAGGTTTAGCCATACCTTGAATACAAACGACGAGCGGAGCATTGCGAGCTGCGCGGGCACACTGGCGACCCCTCTGGAGGGCGCGCCGCCGCGCCGCCGCTCCACACACATAGACGCTTCTTTACTTAGACCCCCCTGCAGCCTTCTGTGAATGTCACACCGCAGGGAAGGGAGGGGCGGGCCCTACAAAAATAAATTCACTTCAGGTGACATTTGGCCGGGGGCCCGCGTGCTCCGTGCACTAGCCGGGTGATAATAAGTCTTCCATGCCGCTCTGTCTCTCTCGCACCCGGGCGGCGCTCCATGGGGTGGCGAGAGAGACGGAACGCTGTGCGGAATCAGTCGGCAGGGGCTGACGGAGGGGTAATGCCCTCACTGTAAAACCGCACACAGGGGCGCCGGAAGTGTATTTCCTCAGGGGGGGCAAACAATTTTAAATCCTACGTTCCTAATTACCCCCCTCCCCCACCAAAAAAGGTGCTTAAAAAGACCCTACTCTTTCATGCACCGCCTCGGGAAGGCTTTGACCGCTGATAGTTTAGGAGCAGTGGTCTCGCAAAAATGGTCAAAAAGTGAATGAATTTCAGAAAATCATCGTTTTTGCTGACTTCGAGCGGTCACTGCATCCAATTTAGTTGCGCTCAAAGGCCTCCCTCGACGCCTTACTATTCTAAAGACCCTACTCTTTCATGCCCCGCCTCGGGAAGGCTTTGACCGCTGATAGTTTGGGAGCAGTGGTCTCGCAAAAATGGTCAAAAAATGAATGAATTTCAGAAAATCACCGTTTTTGCTGACTTTGAACTGTCACTGCATCCAATTTAGTTGCGGTCAAAGGCCTCCCTCGACGCCTTACTATTCTTAAGACCCTACTCTTTCAGGCCCCGCCTCGGGAAGGCTTTGACCGCTGATAGTTTAGGAGCAGTGGTCTCGCAAAAATGGTCAAAAAGTGAAAGAATTTCAAAAAATCATCGTTTTTGCTTACTTTGAGCGGTCACTGCATCCAATTTAGTTGCGGTCAAAGGCCTCCCTCGACGCCTTACTATCCTAAAGACCCTACTCTTTCATGCCCCGCCTCGGGAAGGCTTTGACCGCTGATAGTTTGGGAACAGTGGTCTCGCAAAAATTGTCAAAAGTGATTGAATCCCCGCAAGTATGATTGTCATTTCATTGGATGATGTTGATTATTTCACTGGTTACCAACTAGACGCGGAATGATTATCTTGAGTCGGGTACCCCTTGGAATATGCTGTCCCATTTTTACCCCGTGTCCTATAATTGCTCCAACTGACCCTAATACTAATATAAATTATTCAATTCAAGGGGGAGGGGGAAGAGGCCGCCGCGCCGCGTCTCGCCGCTCACTGCGGAGATACTTTGCGCGACCGGTGCCCGCCCGCCTGGCTCGATTTTCGCAGCTTTCCACCAAAGTCCAGGGGGGGCGATGCCCCCCCTGCCAAATTCCAGGGGGGGCAGCCTGCCCACCCTGCACCCCACTTCCGGCGCCCCTGACCGCACAGTTTGCAAACACGGCTCCAGCGACTGCGCTGCGCGTTGCCGCGCTGCCGCCCGCTGCGAGGCTAGCAGAGATAACTTTATGAACCTCGGCCGGCCGTCGTACCTGATGGACCACCCCGAAGGTGCGACTGCGGGACACTTTGCTGCAGTCGGCGCGAATTCCTTCACATCTCGCACCTCCCCGAGCTCGCTGAGTCCGTCCCTGAGGCCCGTGCCGCTACCTGGCCCGCTTCCTGCAGCTCTTCCGCAGGCCAATCTTCGTCACGAACGGGCGCACTTGCAGCTTTTGGGCGGAAACGGTGCCTGTTACGGCCGGCGAGTGTAAAATCAAAACGATCAGGGATGGAATTCCGCAGCGGGTTTACTCCCAGCGCGGTCTTCGTAACGGGCGCCGTTTACAAGATACGGCCGCTGAATCTCACGAAGTTGGCGGACCGCTCCCCGTCCCCCACATCCACCCCGTGGCCGTGCCGCCCCGCCGCCCGCCACAAAACGACACTTCCTCATCAGCGGGCGGAGGCGCGGCATGTCGCACGGGCCGTCACGGTCGAGTCTAAAACCGGAGCCTCGCGGTGGGCCCCGGTTCGCTCCCTGTCTCCGTCGTTCGTCAGCCCTCTTTCTTTTACGAGGCGGCACCGCCGAACGGACGGACAGACAGACAGTCGGACAGACGGGAAAGGGGGACACTCGCGAAGAGAAGGACGCCTTTAATGATGATGGCGCCGATGGTGACGGTGATTATCATGAGGTCGCCGCCAGGGGGTGCACGGCGTGGAGTAGCGAAAGGGGTGGGTGGGGAAGGAAATGAACATCTTCCTCCTCGGCGGCCTCGGCGGCCTCGGCGGCCGAATGACGGTCCATTGACGGCGTCCTTGTGTGGGTGGACGCCGGCACTGTCTGCGACAGGCTTCACTCGCCTTGCTCGTCGACCAGACCAACTTCTTCGCCTCCAAGCACCCGCGACTGATTTTTGGCACGGTACAGTTTTCTAGGTTCGGCCGAAAGTTTGAGGGAGGCAACTAACAGACAATAGGGCTACACGTTAGTGGAAACTGGAAAGGGGTGGGCCGGCTTCGAGTGCGTGTGTGTGAGTGCGTGTGTGAAGGGGTGCGTGTGTGTGAGTGTGTGCTCGTGTAAGGACCAGCGGCCCCCTCTTTGCTTCAGCCCAACGACACCCCTTGCAGCAATCCAACCTCACGTAAGTTGGAGCGTCTAGTTGGCGGGGTGCGACCCCCACCCCCACCCCTTGCCGGCCCACCCCCTTCCCGCAGAAACCACGCATGAAGAAGACGAGGACGAGTTGCTCAAGGCGAGGGTGGCGGCACACGGGCCGAAAGTTGAAGGCAAAGTTCGTTTACGACTTGGCTTTACGGATTTACGATGAAAGCGCAAGGAACATTGCCGCCCGAAATACACACTCTTGACTAATTTCTGTCGAGGGACGCGACGTGCGGGATTATTACTAAGCCCAGAGAGTGAGAGAGAACGGCGTCGTCGCGGGAGGGCGGCGAGTGAGAGAGAGAGAGAGAGCGAGAAAGACGTCGGTGCCGCCAAATTAACGCGCGGCCTTTCTTTCAATTGCTCCGAGGGGAAGCATTGTGGGTCCCCCGTGTGTGCCGCGCCGCGCGCGCCGTGGCGCCAACACCAGCCAAGCGCCGTGGAACGTTTTCATTCCTTGAATACATTATGACGCTGCAGTCTTGGAGCGGCTGCTGAACGCTGCAGACTTTGATTGCGGTGGTCACACTCAACCGTGCAATCACCATCACCATCACCACGGCCATGCAGTGGCTGCATCCCCGCAGTGCCCAAGGTTGGGCGAACACCAGCGCGACAGCGGAGCCCCAACGCGTGGCAGCAAGCGCACAGTGGGCCAGAAGACCGGTGGAGCGGCGGCCAAAATTTTGGAGATTTTTCAGCTCCATGAGTCGAGGATTTCGGCCGCCTCCACCGGTCTTCTGGCCCACTGTGCGACGGCGTGACGCGGCTTGGCGCCGCCACGCCACGGCACGCCACCTCCTCCATGGTTATTTTTATAGCTGTTAAGTGTCTAATTGCGCGGAGCCTTGCTGCGCCCAGGGCGGCCCCCGGTCGGAGGGGAAGCCGACGGCATCGCTCCTCGGAGACGCACTTCCACTGCAAGCCGCCCGTGACGTTTCATAAAGTCCGCATTCTCCGAGGCCCTACACTGCGCGCACTGCGCGGAGAAAGGGGAATGTTTCCATCAGGATTGTTCTCTGGGGGATGTTTGACGCGGACCCCGAATACGCTACTTTCAACTTGGGTCCCCGACGGTGGCCCGCTGCTGGCAGCGGTGCCTGCGCCTGACTTGTCCTCCGGAACAACAACTTGGTCCAAGTTGCGATTTTCCGCGCAGCCGGCGACTGGTTCCAGTTTCCAGTGCAGCAATGCGTGCCGGTGGCACGGCCAAGGCTCGCCGCGGCGGCGCGGCACGGCGGCGGGTTCAGCTGTGCCACTGAGTCCTGAACAAACCGTCCTCCGCACACGCACACTGCTCGCAGCGCGGAGCAGCGGCCCCCTTACTCGGTCCACGGGCCGGAATAAACGCCCCTGCAGCCCCCGAGGGGGCCACCCCGCCCCCCGAGAGCCCCCCACCCCACGGGGTCGCCGACCCGCGCTTACCGCCCCTTACCGGACACGTTAGAGAGACGAGCACCTCGGACACCACACTGCTAAACGCAGGTGCCGTGTGGAGGCTCTTCGCGCTTCGCCTTGCTCTGTCTCTGTCGCACACACGGGGCGTGCCGAGGGAGTGCGAGAGAGACAGAGCGACGAGGCGGTGCTGGGACGTGCTCTCTATGCCGCCTTGGCACGCGAGTCCGTCGCGGCCAACAAGTGGCCTGCGGCTCGAACTTGAATGGCGGAGCGGGGAAAGGGCGTTACCTGTCTGGGGGTTTCTCGAAAATGATAACTGCCACACTGCGAAATGACAAACTGTTGGTGCCAAATTGGGTTTTCAGGCTGTAGGTCCTTACCTGTTCCACACAGTGGAGCGCCGGCATCCCCGCGTGGACTCGTGTTGGACGACACGCGTGATCCTCGTTCAAATAAGCGAATTCCGGCAGGGCTGCCACACCCCGGCGGGTTATCACTGAACCGGCGTCCTAGAGTCGTCGCTCTGTCTCTCTCGCCACTGGGGTCATGAGTGCGAGAGGGAGCGACAAAGCGACGAAAACGACTCTGCAGGTAGACCCTCGTCCTCGGGAGGGGCACACGTGTTGGCACAGGTTTGTTAGGTTAGGTTGGGGCCCTGGCCTGGCGGCCTGGCACGCCCCGCGCGCCGGCGTAGGTGTCAAAGCCGGTCTAGGATAGTCCTGGGACGTCCTGGGACAGTCGGCCGACGCTCGACCTCAAACACCTCGCCGTGCCTCGCCCAGGACGACGAGCGTCGAACGCAGTGTTTGTTTGACAAACCAATCTCTTGGACGCGCAGCGCGCGCAGTCGCTTCGGTTTTTCGGTAAATATATTTCACCGGCGACACTCTCGTGCTAATGGGTGCTCTCGTGAAATCGCGGGTCGACGCTCTTGCTCCGATACACTGACAACGACGAGGACGGATTCACCTTGAACCGACCATTATTCATCCCAGGGCCTTGGGGTCAAACAGCCCTGGCGCATGCACCGGGACGTGGCCGGGCGTGGCGCGCTGATTCAAAATGAATGCCCCGCGCGAATTTCTCACGCCTGACGGCGTAGAGATCGTGTAGTGGTGTGTAGTGTTTGCGTTGGACGAGATGCAAAATAATTCATGATTTTCGGCCCTGGACCCAACATCATCCTCGCTGACCTCGACTGGACGGCTGGCTGAAAAGAGCTGTGCAAGGCCGCTCACACACACACACACACACACACACACACACACACACACACACACACACACACACACACACACACGGCCTGGATCGGCACACACACGGCGTACGAAATCTCAGCCCAGTAGGCCGGCGCACGAACCGGCTCCTGGCCGTAACAGAAGAAGGGGGAAGATGTCCAGGAGGAAGAGCGAGGGAAAAGGAAGGAGGCTGGAAGAAGGGGGCAAGAAACTGGGCGGGAAAAGGGAGGGTTCGGTGGTTAAAGGGTTGGAGGGGGGGAGGGTTTGCGAAAAGCCGCCGACCTCTGGATGTGCGCGAGGCGGGGCGGGGCGGGGCGGGGCGAGCCAGGGCCTAACACTGGCCTGTGCAGAGCTGAGCTCAGCCCTAAACACCCCCCTGCCCCGCAGCCCAAATCCCTCTCCCCTGGAGCCTCCAGGACTCGAGGAGGCCCGCAGCAGCGGTCCACGCGCCGCCACCGCCTAACCAGCCACGGGGCCATACCCACCGCGCATCCGAACGAGTACCGTGACGGGGGGCCGCTGGAGTAGGTAACACATGCCAACAAAACTACAGTCTCGACAGGGTAGCCAACCGCATCCAACCTACGGGCTGCCAACACGGGCTGCCAACCCTTCCGACACTGGTGCATGTTGCCTACTTATGTCGCAGCACTGGCTGGAAGGCAATACGTAGCAAAGTCTGACAACTTAATCCCGGAGTGGCGGGGGTGGGGGTGGGGGTGGGGAGAGGCGCCTGGCAAATCGAGCGCTCAGTAGGCATCGCCACAGTCACCCTCATACGGGCATAAGGCCCAACACACACACACACACACACACACACACACACACACACACAGAGAGAGGCCGGGACGCGAACACGAACGAGAGGGAGGGCGGGAGGAATTGGGGTGAAAATCGCCGACGCGGCAATTCTAGTGAGAAAAGTGCAGCCCTATGGTAGATCACTGGCCGCCTGCGACGGCCGGGGGCGGCGGGGGCGGCGGGGGCGGCGGGGGCGACTTGGCGAAACCAACCCCTTTGCCTCCAGGGGAGAGGAGCAGAGCCCCGCGGACGGCCTACCCGTGGAGGAGGCGGACGAGAAGAAGAAAATAAAACGTTTCTCTTGCAAATTTGCCGGTGGCGCCCCAGCTTAAAATTCCACCTGGAATTTCCTCTGGATTTCCTTATTTCCATCTGGATTGCTTATATCCATATGGGATTTATATTTTCCAGCTGGAAAGGGTCATTTCCATACCAGGCTGCTGTCTGGAAATGAGGGTTCCAGATGGAATTTTTTTTTCCATAAGGGTTTGAGTAACCCAGAATGGAAATTGTATTCCACTGTGGAAAGTCTGATTTCCATAGCGAGATTTCCACAATGGATTTTACTAGAAATCCAGGATGGATTTTTCATTTCCAGACTGGATTTTGTAAGCTTTGTCCGCTAGGTGGCGCTAGTGTCGCTTTTTTGTCCTGAAGTAGATAAAAGGCTCTCCTAGCTCAAAGAAAGTGCCCTCATACTTCCGAATAGGTGGATTCTGAACGGTATCCATGAGAGTTATGAATCCTTATGTGAGTGATGTATGTATCAGTATTACAGGCTGAGATTTTTATAATCTAAGTTACCTCTCGCTTGTGACCAAGGCTCCCAATTTCCTTAGTCGAGGAAGTCTAATTCCAGAGGACATGTGACAAATCCAGTACCAACTGGCACATCAATCAATTTTTGAGGCAGTGGCACCTGCACCTCTTTGGTGTCTGTACCATTGCCGAGCTGGCTTTAGCTTACCTACTTGATAAGCTTGCTCTAAATACTCAACTAATTCCTGCTTGAATCAGTATGAACACGTGAAAAGAATCCATATTTTGAGAAATTGGGGGACCACAGGGGGCACGCTCCATTCTAAAGTCACTGCGATTAGCAGTGTTAAAGTAAGCCTCTTTTTTACAAATAAACGAGTACAGTGTATTTAGGAGTGATTTCCATTTCCACAGATGTGTAAATCCATACTGGAAATCGGAAACCCACAATGGAATTTATAAAATTCCAGATGGGAAAACGTTCCAAATACCAGCTGGATTTCAGATCCCCCTGGATTCTACTTTCCACAATGGGAATAAATCCAGACCAATTTCCAGGTGGAATTTTAAGCTGGGCGAGGTTCGTCGGCGGGCATGCACTGCCGGCGCTATGTGTTCGGGGCGAAGAAGTGTCTGTCTGTTGTTGTCACAAGGGGCGGCGCTGGCACGGCGCTGGCATGGCAAGGCGCGCGCCTCTAACAAGTAGGACAAGGAGGAAGGCGTTTGACAGCGCCGCTGTCACAGTCAGACTCGGCAAGTCGGTTTAGTCCCGGACGATTTATGGCCAAAGTCCCGATAGAGGAACAGAATCAAACCTCGCGTCGCACCGCCGGGCCGGGCCGGGCCGGACGACACCGACCGCTACTTTCGGGCTAGAGCCGGGCCGGGCCGAGAAATTAAATAATGTGATTACGTCATGATTGGCTGATTTACGACCGTCTGCCGCGGTTGGCCAGCGAGGCCTTGCGCGTCTCGTCGCGTTGCGTTGCCACTCGGAACTTGACTTGGCCGGACTGGGCCGCTCGGACACTGCAATTGCTGTAGGGGTGCGTTGGGCTGCCTACCCCGCAGGCGTCCGAGGCCGACGGATCTCGCCAAAGCTGCACTCGGCTGTTTTAATTTCATGAAGGCCGTCTCGTCTGTCTAACTACCCCCGACTTATTGGCTGCGGCGTCCGTTGTTTGCACTTCCAAGTTATTCATACTTTGCGCGGTTCTAGTTTATAGTCTTCGCGTGGACCAACTTGGCGAATTGACTTACGGAGGCGTCGGCGCGCGTCCGCGCGGGCGGGGAGGCGCGGCCCGCGACGCGGCCCGGGTGTGGCACGCGCCACGCGTCCGTGTGTGCCCTGGCCCCAAGTTGGCCGCAACTTTTTCCCAGTGTGTCACGGTCGGCCACGGTCGGCGGGCTGTGCAGGGGTGCCACATTAGCAAGCAAAACATTCCAGTGTCGATAGGGTTGCCAACCTGCCAACTAGGCGACTCAAAAAGTCAATAAACTGCGTGGTAGGCAGGGTGATGTTGGCAACCCTTTCAACGCTGGTGCATGATGGGAGTTTTTACCCGCTAATGTGGCAGTCCATTCTCGCAGAGGAAATTAACACTAACAGCGTGTGTGCTGGTGGCTTGCTGGTCGAAAACGCGCTGTTTTTGAATGTGCAAATGGCGGCTTCGGCGCGGTGGCGCACTTTGCTAAAACGGCGCGACCCCGCCCGGCCGCCGCACGCAGCCCGCGCAGCGCGGAGTGGAGTATTGTCATGATAATACGGACGAAAGCCACTCTTTGCACCAGCAGCGGCAGACTGATTCCGGGAGTCGCTTTCGTCGCTCTGTCTCCCTCGCACCTACACGGGACGCCCCGTGAGTGCGAGTGAGACGGAGCGACGACTCTCGGGCTGCCGCGCGCATCCCTGTGATTGAATCAACTCCGCGCGCGCACGCGATATTAATTTTGGCGCGGTTCTTTTGTCGGCGCCCGCCAGTGCTTGCAGTGCAGTACCTCGCAAAACAGGAGTACTCACTTCTCCGGCCAAGTCGCAGTGGTGCGGCTCCTTTCCTGAATGCGTCCGCCACACTGTAACAGCGCCCCCATTTTTCGCGCCACCGACTCGCGGCCGCTAATGCACCGCGTGCACCGCGCCGCATTGCCGTGACGTGCAATACGTTGATATACGTCGGCCGCCCATGAATATTTGATCGAAAATTCTTCCCAAATTGGATGGGCCCGCTAATTTATTAATATGGGCACGCTCTTCCGCGGCCAGTTTTATCGGCTGTGAAGGGATGCCGCGCGGGTGAGTGTGTGTGTGTGTGGGGGGGGGGGGAATACGAGAAGGGGGTGCAGAAGTACGTTCGAACGGTAAGCTCGGTCCAGTAGCAGCCGTCAGAAAAAAACTTTCAGCAGTCTTTCAAAAAAGATGTTCGATTCGTGCTTTTCGCGACAGTCTGACTCTCCCAAGACTGGTGCTCTGTCCCTCTCGTACCCTTGCGGGACGCTCAGTGTGAGAGAGGGAAAGCGGAAAACACCGTCTGAGAGCGGCCTGCTGCTGGGAGTTTCCCGCCCAAATTTTCTCCTGGCTCGTCGTAGAGCTTAGGGGGACGGGGGACAGGCGGTGGAGGTGTCGATGAAAAGCAGACTGGTGCGCCATCCAGGCGACTTACTTAAAATTAGAAGATATCGCCTCGACTGAACAAACACGGGAACAGGGAGGGTCCCGCCGTCACCGTCGTGCCAGCCCGGCGACCCGGCAGCCCCTGGGGGCACGCCGCCGTGCCGCTGTCACGCGGAGAGCCTCCAAAGGCTTTAGAATCTCTTCGGATTAATTTCCATTCGTCTTAGGCATACACCGCGTGCGTTTGCTTAGCCCGGCGGCCGCGTCCTCGAGGCGGACTGGGCGGACGGCGGCGACCCGGACGCAGCCGGCGCGGCGGCAGGGCGGCACGCGAGGTGGGCGTCAGACGCGACGTCGGGGACCGCGACGATTAGTCCAAAGACCCCATGCACCACAAGTGGCGGGCGGCTGACTGCACTCGCCCGACAGTCGTCGCTCCGTCTCTCTCGCACCCTCCCGCCGGGCCGAGAGAGAGAGAGAGAGAGAGAGAGAGAGAGAGAGAGAGAGAGAGAGAGAGAGAGAGAGAGGCGACGCGGAGTGCGCGGACCCATATGGTCCACATAAACACGTCACTCAGCGCCGTTCGAAGCGCCGCGCCGCGTTGCCTTTGCCGTCGTCTGCCTTCGTCGCCATGGCAACCATAATAACTCCAAACAACGGATTCTGGTCCAAGTGGTCGGCCATGGGGCGGAGAGGTTTCACTGTTGAAATAGACGCACCGGGAGAGCGAAACGAATGGAAACGTGAAGGGGGATGTGAAGGGGGTGCTGGAGGTCGCACACGGACGCACGGCTTGTTGCCACAGTGTCCTGCACTGTTATCGCGGCAAGACGCAAGAAGCTCGCGCCGTTCGAGAATCGCCCCGTTTACGGCAGTGGCGTGCCGAGGCGTGCCGCAGCCGCCCAGATAGCCAGCGAGCAGATAAGGCAGCGAGGTACTTTTAAGGGGCGTAAATCAAAATTTTAGTGCTGCTACCAGCGATAGAGGCCTGATAAAGGACAGAAAGATGTTACCCAACGCGGGGCTGCGCGGGGTGGGGCCCCACTGGGGGTGCACTGGGGGTGCGGGGGGTTGCCCGTCGATGAAAGAGGCGTAAATGGGAGAGACACATTCCGCGAGCGCCGCCGGCCGACTTCGAAACATGTCGTCGCTCCGTCTCTCTCGCACCCGTGCTGGACTCTCTAGCGGTGCGAGAGAGACGGAGAGATCCACTTCGCCGCCATGAATACGAAAAGCTTTCGCACTGCCATGCATTAATGCATCCGCGTGTTCCAGTGTACGCTCGCACGCACCAAAACCGACAAAAACAACAACAACAACAACAACAACAACACCATCGGCGGCAGCAACAACTGCGAAAACAGCAGCGACCGCGCCGCCGCGCCGCCACACCGCCAAAATCTGTCCGCGAAGTGGGTCAAGTGCGATGAGGCGGCCGCGCCTGGCCGCCCGCCCCACCCCTTTTGCCCAGTGACCCACCCACCCACGCATAAAGCCCCCCGGCGAATTTGTTGGTGTGTTCGCACTCCAACTTCACTGCCAGCGCTGCCAGCCGGAGGCTGGCGGGGCTGGCGGGGCCGCCGGCAGTGGGGGTCCGGGACGGGGCACCTGCCAGCGCGGGGCGGCGCGGGCAGCAGACACGTCAGAACGGGGGGTACCGGAGCATATTTCGCTCGGCCCCTATGCTGCTGTGTGTCTGCGTTCGCTTCTCTTTTTCATGTCCTTGAACGACCAACACACTCACGTTCACGCACGCGTACAAGGTCAGTGGGACAGTCGTTCCATGACTCCGACCTGGCCAAACAATGCCTTCCTTGGTCCGAACGGTCCGAACCCACACCGCAATTCGCAAAATTTCGCCCCTGCCTTCCCATGGTCCCGTTCCCCAACGAGTTTCGTAACCCGGAAATTGTCCCGCCTTTCTTTTTGCCGCGAAAAATGTTTCCGTCATTACGCAGGTGCGTGGAGAGTGGCGAGGGCGCCGCCAAAGTTTGTGGCGGGGCGGGGCGGGGCGGGGCGGGGCGGGGCGGGGCGGGGCAGGGCGGGGCGGGGCGTGGCGTGGCGCGGCCGCGGCAAACGCAGAAATCATTAGATATGTATATCCTCGGCAAACGAGATGAGATAAGTTTGTCGCGCGGCACACGACTTTCCCGAGATAGAACCACCGGGCCAGAGAGAGAGAGAGAGAGAGATGGAGATGGAGAGACAGAGAGAGAGGGAGAGAGAGAGAGAGATAACCTGGCCGGAATAAAAATGCTAAACGGCGACAAAGGTTAAGGTCACCCCAGCCTCTCGCGAGGGTCTGAGGCCGAGCCGCCGCGACGCCGAGACGGCGAGCGAGGGGGCAAGCACGCCCCCGCGCCGTGCCCTGCGCCCCGCGCCCCGCGCCCTCGCACTGAAAATCCAAGTGTGGGACAGGCATGCACTAGATAACGTGGGACAAACTGTCCCACGCTTGTAAGCGTGGGACAAAATGTCCCACGTTTGCAAGCGTGAGACAAACCGTGTTACACGCTTACAAGCGTGGGACAAACCGTGTCCCACGCTTGTAAGCGTGGGACAAATCCGTGTCCCACACTTGCAAGCGTGGGACACTTTGTCCCACGCTTACAAGCGTGGGACATTTTGTCCCACGTTATCTAGTGCATGCCTGTCCCACACTTGGATTTTCAGTGCGGGCGAGGCTATAGTGGAGCAGCAGCGAGACAAGAATCGCAACTTGAAATTGAATTAGGGCGAGTGGGATGAAGAAAAATGAAACAGCGCGACGGTGGGCAGGGCAGGCCAGGCCGGACGGGCCGCGCAAACTGCCGGTACAGAAATAAACTCCGGTTTCCATGTTGCGCGGAAATGTGGTCGCGCCGGCCGGTCGCCACTCCACTGGGATTGATTGAAGGCCCTCGTCGGCTTCCATCGCCGCGCGGCGCGGCGTTGCGGGGGTCAATGGGAAACCCCCCACAGGAAGGGTCAGGACCACAAATACCAAACTTTTTTTTTCCTTTCGGAGTTTTTTCTCCGCGGCCGGACAAATAAGAAGCAGTCGTGATTGTGGGGGTTGGACTGGGTGGACGGCGCGTGTCGCCATCGTCAGCGACATGCGGCCTCCCGCGTAATCACTGACGGGTGGATGGACAGACAGGCGGACGGACAGACAGACAGACAGACAGACAGACAGACAGACAGACAGACAGACAGACAGACAGACAGACAGACAGACAGACAGACAGACAGACAGACAGACGGGCGCGCCTCGGATATGTCGCCTCGTCGGGGGTCAATTGTCCAAGGGCCGGTCGGCCTGACGGACAGAACGGCAGACAGACGGACAGACGGACGGACGGACAGGCCAAGCGTTCGGATTGGGGTTCAGACGGTTGCCACCGCCTTGCTGGCCGCGCGGCTGATCAACGCGACAAGTCTCGGACAAGGCGGTGAGGCGGCGGGGGAGCGAGCGCGGGCAATCATGGGCGAGTGGGAAGTGGGCAGACTGCCTCCCCAGAGGACCCGGCAAGTAGCATGGCATAGGGGACCTCGACGGCCTGGACGGCCTCGACGAGCATGCAGAAGAAGCGCACTCGACGCGCGCCTCCACTGTCATTTTGATTGGGACTGTCATCGGGACGGCCGCTCCGTGCGCGCTCGACGCCCCACTGCAAAATTTCGCTCCCGGTCGCGGCGCTGGCTCCGGGGCCCAACGCGGCAGCAGGCTCATTCCGAGCGGAGCTTGCTCTGTCTCTCTCGCACTCGTGAGGTGGCTCGTTGGGGCGCGAGAGAGACAGAGCGGCGACGCGGTCCTCGTCCTGCAGCACGAGACAAAGCAGTGGACAGGCTCCGCAGCTCTGCAGTGGGACGTGCCGAATTGCGACTCGGTATTTTCCATTTTCCGCTTTCCGCGAGGGAGAGAGAGGCCGGCGGGGGCAGGCGGGTGAGGTCCACAAAAGAGGTGATTTTCTTGCCGAGTCACCCTCACAACAATTCCGATGCGGCCGGAAAATGAATGGAAAACGAAAGCGGATAAAACGCCCAGCCAGGTACGCACGTCACTGTCTCACTGGTTTTTAAAAACTTCGTTTCAGAGGCCGTGTCTGCCACCACACTGGGGCACGCTCGCCCTGTCCAGCCACCCTTCTCTTTTGATCTGAGGTGCGCACTTTTGGCACGCGCCAACCCCGTCCCGCGGAAGGAGCAAAGTATTCTCGGAATGCGAGGGGCAGCACTGGAGGGATGCAGCAGCAGCGTCATAGAAGAACGCAGTACGCAGTACGCACACCCAGTTTATTTTTATGTTTATTTTTACCGTCCCCGGGCTCCATCGGAAAAGAGTCGAGACGAAAGTAACTGTACGGAATGCACAGCACGCCGCGGCGCTGCACATGTCGCGTTCGTCCCGCTTGCCCGCGGCGCGCGCTCGCGGCGAGGACGCCGAGGTCGCCGAGGACGTGGAGGACCCCCTGCCGGCTCTCGACGGCGCTCGACGGCGCCCCCCGCGGGGCTGTGTAGCCATCAAGGCGCCGCCAGGCAGCCGCCAGCCCCGGGCCTAGTCGGGCCTCGCCCGCCGAACCTGCTGGATGTCAACGCGGGCCTCGGGCTGGACCGCGGCCAGCGGGCATTATGTTTACCACACACATTACCAGTGTGCCTGCCTGGCCTGGCCTGCCTGGCCCAGCCGCCCCCAGGGCCCGGGGCGACAAAAGGACCCGCTAAACACCACGGCCTAGCGAACGCGGGGCGCGGCGGGGCGCGGCGGGGCGCGGCGGGGAGGCCGTGCTTAAGATACAAACACATTCTGCGTGTCGACGCGGATCGGCCGGGGGAGGATTTGAGGTAAAGCGGGGTGGCCCGGCCAAGACAATGCCGCCATCAACGGCTATATTCACCCCCACCCCCTGGCTCCGCGCGCCGCGCCGTATGGACACCAGCCCCATGCACAGAGTCCTCAGGGACCCTCCAAGCATCCACCCTCCCCGATCAGGCTGTGTGTGCGACCACCCCTCATCGGGAGTGGCACGGAGTGGCCCCAGCCGAGCGGGCCAACCCCCAAACACACTCCGCGACCGAGGCGACCGACAACCGGCCCGGGCGGCCCACCCCAAGTAATTAATTTCTAGCTCATTACCTACTCACGCACATGCCCGTGCGTGTTTTGCTATTCGCAGTGACGCAAAGCGTTGTCACGACGGTGTCGCTGCAGGTGATTCGGCTGGGGCGGCTGGAGCAAGGGGCAGTGCGGCCGCGTTATACAGTGTGGTGGCGAACGCGCTCAATGGCACACTGTGGCACACATCCGCCTCCGCGTGACTCAATTTTCGGAAGGCATATCAAGTAGGGGACCCTAGCGGAATTTTCGGGACGTATTCCGGACGTCCCGAGAGCGTCAGGTTTTTCTCATTATGGATGGTCTCAGAACGCGCCGGCTTCGTCCATGGATCGTCCCGCATGTGTCCTTACGTATCCGGAGACTCAATCGAGGGTGTCCCTCCCGCATCCAGAAGGTATCGTCAGTGTCCGTCCGTCGTCTAGACATCATCCAAAGCGTATGCCGACTGTCCCAGGTGCATCCCAAATGTATCCAAAATTAATCCACAATGCATCACATCCGCCTCCACTCTCTATCCCACCCCATAGGTTTCACAATCTGCCGGACATTCCAAATAACGTCCAGTGCGTATCCGCTCCATGCCAGATCCATCCTGAAAGCATCCGAGGCGTCCTGAACGCATCCAGAGGTACCCGGACCGTCCCAGAACCATACTAGATGCATCCCACCCGCTTCCAGCTGTCCGCTCGGCGCCCATAATGCAGCCGGGGGTTTTGAGCACGTCCAGAAGGTATCCGGACCGTCCCAGAGGCAACCCGAGTGCATCCAGTCCGCCTCCAGCAGTCCTCTCGGCGTCCACACTGCAGCCGGGGCGTCACGAGCGCGTCCAGAAAGTCTCCGAACCATCCCAAAGATCCCGAGTGCGTCCCACCCGCCTCCGTCCGTCCTCTCGACATCCAGAATGCATCCCAACCACATCCATCGCATCTTGAAAAAATCCAAAATATTTGAATCGCATCCAGATCGCATCCATTGCACATGCGAGGTGTGGTAAGGGTAGGTGCCGGATGTCGTAGTGATGCTTTGCGGATGACCCCTGTGCGCTGGATGAGTTAGACGACTTCCGGATGAGGATGCGATGGATCTTTCTTGTGGACTGGCGTCTGGCGGAAGTGCTGGGTGTCTTTGGTGTGTGATGAACGTCTTGAAGTGGTGCTACTTTGCCGGGAGTTGAACCCGGTCCCTTCCGCTTGCTGGTCGACTGCTTAAGCCCCTCGGCCACCGCTTCCTTCTTAGAGGAGAAAGAACTTTGAGTACTCTTAAGCTTCATGCAAAAGTGGCATCCACCCAGCATCCTTGTCTCGTCATCACCACGAATCACGAAGCATCCCCAAGCCATCCTCGCATCCTTGCCATCTCTGAGCCAGCGCCCTCGTATCTCTGCATCCACGTAAGCAAACTGTATCACAACGGCGTCCTAGTATCCAACCGTTTGACACGCCCCTAGCGCGTCCATGCCGTCCGTCTTCATCGCGAAAGCATCCAGCGCGACTGAATAGCTTCAATAGCATCCGTAGAGTATCCAGACGACCACCCTCATCCTGAGCGCATCCGTCGGCCTCCAGTCCATCTCAGCAATCCATTTGGCATTACGAGTGCATCCAGGGCGTCCTGTAGGAGTACAGAGCGTATTAAGACCGTCTACTAAACGCACCCAGGATGCGTCTTAAGTACATCCGACGCATCTTTGATGCATCCAAAAGATGTCCAGTGCATCCAAAATGCGTCCAATAGACATCCAGGATACGTCCAAAGTACATCCAACACATCCAGAAGGCGTCCAATTCATATCCAACGCATCCAAGATACGTCCAAAGTACATCTAACACATCCAGAACGCGTCCAACTACATCCACCACATCCAAATGGCATCCACAACATCCAGATGGCATCCGAATCACATCAGTGACATCCAGATTGCATCCGAAACACGTCCATGGCATTCATTCTGCGTCAACGCATGTTGGGAGACTTTTGGATGGGCTGGATGTGATTTGGACGCGTCGGAGACCCATGTTCCGACCACTCTTTGAAAAGGTCTCAACAAGATCTATTCAAATCAACAATAAAAATTTTCAGTTGGTCACCCCCCTTTTTCAAGATACTGATTTTTAAACTCTATCTTGAAAAAGGGGGGTGACCAACTGAAAATTTTATTGTTGATTTGAATAGATCTTGTTGAGACCTTTTCAAAGAGTGGTCGGAACAGGGTCTCCGACGCGTCCAAATCACATCCAGCCCATCCAAAAGTCTCCCAACATGCGTTGACGCAGAATAGAATGAATGCCATGGACGTGTTCGGATGCAATCTGGATGTCACTGATGTGATTTGGATGCCATCTGGATGTTGCGGATGTGGTCTGGATGTGTTGATGTCTTGTGGACGCACCCTGGATGTGTTAGATGTCTTTTGGACGCATCCTGGATACGTTGGATATCCTTTGGACGCATCCTAGATGCGTTGGATGTCCTTTAAACGCATTTTGGATGCATTGGATGTCTTTTGGATGCATCCAAGATGCGTCGGATGTACTCAAGACGCATTCTGGATGTCCTGGATGCTTTCGGAATGCCTTTCGGACACTCCGGCTTCTCTCAGGACGCGTACAGGACGCCCCGGATGCATTCCGGATGACGAGAGGATGGCTGGAGGTGGACGGTATGCATTTCGGATGCCGAGGGGACGGTCCGGATGCGCTTTGGACGCGTACAGGACGCCCGATGCACTCGGATGCCAAATGGATTGCTGGGATAGACTGGAGGCCGACGGATGCGCTCAGGATGAGGGTGGGTCGTCCGGATACCTTACGGATGCTTACGGTACGTTGCAGACGCGCTCAGACGCGCTGGATGTTTTGGGGATGCTTTGCGGAAGAAGGCGGACGCCATGGACGCGCCAGGGATGCGTCAAACGGTTGGATACTAGGACGCTACTGTGATTCAATTTGGCCACGTGGATGCAGAGATACGAGGCGGATGGCTCTGAGATGGCAAGGATGCGAGGATGGGTTGCGGATGGTTCGTGATGAGATACGTGGACACACTGGACGATTTCGGAACGCAGAGATGCGGTGGATACGTCATGGACACCTTATGTTTTTCTGCCTGGAATGCACAGGATCTAATCTTGATGCGCGTCGGACGTCATTGGATAAGTTGGACGAAACTAGGATGGCCTGCAGGATGCGTGGATAGCTGTAAGATGCATCTAGTAGGTCGTGGATGTACGGGATGGCAATTGGACGAATCCTGGACGTCATATTCGCATCCAGCATTCCAGCAGGGGAGGGGGGAAGCGGGGGATCGAAGAAGACCGAGGAGGAGGGCAAGAAGAAGAAGAAGAAGAAGAAGAAGAAGAAGAAGAAGAAGAAGAAGAAGAAGAAGAAGAAGAAGACGAAGAGAAAGAAGACGAAGAAGAAGAGAAGAATAGAGAAGGAGAAGAAGAAGAAGAAGAAGAAGAAGAAGAAGAGAAGAAGAAGAAGAGAAGACGAAGAAGAAGAGAAGAAGAAGAAGAAGAGAAGAAGAGAGAAGAAGAAGAAGAAAGAAAAGAAGAAGAAGAAGAAAGAAGAAGAAGAAGAAGAAGAAGAGAAGAAGAAGAAGAAGAAGAAGAAGAAGAAGAAGAAGAAGAAGAAGAAGAAGAAGAAGAAGAAGAAGAAGAAGAAGAAGAAGAAGAAGAGAGACAGAAAAGGGGTGCTGGGACCGCCACAATCGGCAGCAGGTCCAAGTTTATGCTTTTTCAGCGTGCGTTCCTCCGTTCCTCCGGCCACTTTCGCTGACGTCAGCCCGCGCCACCCTTCGCGGCCTCTGCCTCACTCCCCTCCGAAGGGTGCGGGTAGGCACGGCCAGCGCCCTGAGGGCTTACCCCGCCGCCACTGCACGGTGCACATACGTAATTAATTAATTTTCTGCTCGTTACGTCTTCCAGTTGCACTGCAACAGCCCTCGCCTGGCTGCCTGCCCGCCTGCCTGCCCGGCCGGCGTGAGGGGAGGGAGGCGCCAGGGGAGTGGGGGTGGATGCACGCACACGGGTCATCGCACGGCCGGCTCATGTCCGTCCAAATGAATGACTGTTGTTCCGCGCTACACGTGCCGGGGGCAAGCCGGAGGCAGGCCAGAGGCAAGCCAGAGGCAAGCCAGAGGCGGGCAGGAGAAGCCGGTGAGCATTGTGAAATGACGGCGGGTCATTCCTCTGCCGAGTCATACTACATTCCCCCAGGCCGGGCGGCGAGGCGGCTACGAGGGGTGACCCTACTCCCACCCCGCCCCAATTCGACTGTGTTACCCGAAACTTTTTGACCTCAACGCACCCGTTCAAAGTCAGTCAGCAGCGAGCAGAAAGTGCGACGACTGTCGCCGGGGGGAGTATCCATCCGCGCGGGTGGATGGCTTGGGCTGGGGTGGGGGTGAGGTGCCGTATGGGTGGCCTACCTCCCCGGCGGCGGTCGGTCGGGCGACGGTTCGCCCTGAAACCCGATGTCGCTGTCGCGGGCCAAATTTGCGGCAGTGACCAATCAGGAAGACTGATGACTGACGTGTAGCACCCTCAGGGCCGCGCCGCCGCGCCGCCGGGCTGTCAGCGGAGGACGACGAGGACGACGAGGACGGCGAGGACGTCCCCTATGACAACTTGGAGCCCACGTAGATGAGTGAGGAAGCCCAGGGCTGGTGCGCGAGATACGCGGGCCGCGCCGCGGGCACACTGCAGCGGCACACCCCGCACTCCCCGCACGCACGCCCCGTCTCTTAGAACAAGTCCCGCGCCAGGTCCCGCGGGAGCGGCGCGCTCCTCGGGGAACAGACCACTTGCGGCCTCCGGCTGTCCCCAAACGTCCCCCCAAAGTAGCCTCCCCTCCGCCGCGCCACGCCACGCCACGCGGCGCCGCGGACCGATTTTTCTGCATTTCTGTGCGGCGGTGGCGCCGGGGCGGGGCGGGGCGGGGCGGGGCGGGGCGGAGGTCGGCTTGAATAAGTTACTCCCCGCGGGGGGATTCGTCTCGCCCCGCCAAATTCAGCAGTGACTACTCTTCTCCGCGAACACACCACCACCACCATGAAGTCCCTGGCGTCGAACGGCGGCGGGGTGGACGCTAGACGCAACCTGGTGGCGCCGGGGGCCGCGGGGGCCGCGGGGCGGCAGGCCGTCGTGGGGCCGCGGGGCCGCGGGGCGCAGGTGGCGTGGACACGTGTTTACATTCCGCTCCCTTTACAATGGGCCTCGCATATGCGCTGTGCGGCCCTCGCTGATGGATGGTCATTACGGCCAGCGGAGCGATTTCCGCGCTTCCGTCTCTCTCGCACTCACGGGGCGTCCCGGACGGCGCGAGAGAGACGGACAGCGGAGTTCGGAATCGGCCGGCAGTCAGTGGAATAATTAATTATCGGCCGGATTTATGGCGTGACGCATCCAGTGTCAATCACGCGCACGTCTTGTCCGGGAAAGGGGGAGGGGGTCGAGGGGGAGGGGGAGGGGGGGGGGGCAACCTCCGCCTCGCCGCCGGTCAGCCGTAACAGCACTGTTGGGACTCGGGGGGTGAGCACGGCCGGACAACCGCGAAGACACAGCAGAAAGAGAGAGAGAGAGACACCGACGGAGAGGACCAGCGGCGGCGGGAGAGAGGGAGAGGGAGAGAGAGCGAGCCCATGGGACCGCGCACGACCGCGATTTATTGTGCTTCTTATCACTTTGATTGCTTTTGATCCCCCTTTACAGTATTGCCGGGAGTGCGCAATTTTTCATGGCGGGTGCGTCTGGCTGCACAGCGTCGCGCCGCCTCCATAAAAATGGGTTATTGGGTCTGACGTGCGTGAAAATTTTTACTAAAATATTGTTGACACTGCGGGCGCGGCGGCGGCGCGGGGCGGGGGCGTCGCGACGCCGGGGAGGGGAGAGGGGGGGGGGACCAGTGGAGTGGCGCTGTGACGCTGTCGGTGTGGGATTTCCGAAAAGCCGGGCCGGGGACAAAGTTCGTTCCCACGGAAAGAAGAGGCGCCTCTTTTTCGCTCTCGGAGACGTACGGCTCCACGGCGCACGCAATAATAATACATCCTCGATTTTAGAAATTCAATATCCGCCGTCTGCCTCCAAGTCCGTGGGGGGGTTCTTTGTTGTTTCTCTGTGTCTTTTTCTGTTTTCTGTGTTTTTGTGTGGGGTGTGTGTGTGTGGTGCCACAGCCGATTGGTGGCGTAGTTGTCCTCGACGAAGCCCTACCCTGCGTGCCGCCGCGCGTAGGACCGCGTAGGACAGAGAGACAGAAAGATGCGCGGTCGATACGCCACCGTAAATTTATGGCACTCGCCGCACATATCCAAGACAAACAACTCGAGTTGCGTGCCGTTCCATGCGGCGCGTGGGCGGCGGGGCAGTGGCCAGGCTGCCCAGGCCCAGAATCAGGGGAATACTCCGAGATGGATGTGCAGGCCCTGCCCGCCGCCGCCACTGTTGCCCCACCGCGTTTTCGCCTCTCTGTCTCTCTCGCACTCATACACCACCCCGCGAGTGCGAGAGAGACAGAGCGACGAAACCGACTCTCGGAATCAGTCCGCTGGCTGGCTGGCTGACCACGAGATGGTCCGGGGGGCGTTACACCCGTTAACCCGACGGGCTCTGCTGAAAGATTCATCAGACGAATGGCTGCTCGGGTGTGGCGTTTGTTGTTGTTGCTGAAAGTGTGCGAGTAGTGTTGTTTGGTTGTGCAGCCACCACACCGCTCAGACAGCGGCGGCGCAACGCGCATCGCGTCGGCCAGGTTCCCATCCAGCCAACAAATCAATTTCGTGCGGTGAGGACTAGAACGCGCCGCGCGCAGGGCGCAGGGGTTTCAAGGAGGAGGGGGGAGGGGGAGGGAGTGTTCGACCAAGCGTGGAGCCAGCAGAAAGAGAGGTGGACTGATCAGACCGTCCTCTGGAAGCAAGGAAAAATACAACAACACTAGAAACGACCCATTGGTTAATTAGGTATTGCGCGGGAATGGTAGTTCAAAATCGTGACATGTCGGCGGGGGAAGTCCTAACTCCAACAGACCGAGGTTTATTCAGTGTTCCAGCAGTGTGAAGTTGTTACAGTGTTGCCTGCGGTCAGACCCCCTGCTGTCAGTTTCAAATTTACTTTCGCCTGCGAAAAACGGCTCGGGCCAGGCAAGGAAAACACCAGCACCGCAGCCTTAGAATCCTCCCCCCGTGCCACTCGTCGTGTCCTCTTGAGCGGGGCAGGGAGCGAGGCTAGGAGCGGGGCGGGCGTCCGTCCGAGGCCCGGCCAGGCCGTGGCACGGCTGCCCGGGGTGCAAGGCAGGCTCCAGGCTCCGGGCTGGAGGGCCAGACGAGTGTCGCTCAAGAGCACCTTCGCCGCAACCGTGTTGCCAAACACTCTCCGCCGTACACTACACCGGATAGGCGCACTTGGCCCCGGCTTTTTATTTTCCCTTCCTAAGCGACGCGACACTCCTTTCTTCCTGCGGGGGACACATTTTAGGACGAGGGTGCTTGCTGTTATCAGATTCGCCAGCAGGCGGACGCGTTACCACACTTTGCGGTCGCAAAATACGCGGGAAAAAAGTTTGCCACCGAGGCGGAGCACTTCTTGACCGTCTCGTGCGCTTTCCCGGTCACACGCTCCAGGTGACGGACGGGCAGAATCCCCTCGCCGTCTGGCCGGTCCTACCTAAAGAGACGTTAGAGAGGCTAAAGACGCTAGAGAGACGCTAGAGAGTCGCTAGAGAGACGCTGGGGGAACCAGAGCGGAGAGAGCGTGACATAAATTCCGGCAGGTTGTTCCGACATAAGTTAGCGGCACGCTGCATCTGATAGAGCCAATCGTACGATAAGCATCGACGCGTTTGCCCGCTGCCTCGCCTTTGTGGCCAGCACGGCCCGCGAGGCAGCGGCCACCAGACCGGCCGCCGAAAACGAAGCTCAGCGCGCTGTCATAACTTTAATTCCAACTACAGAACAATCTGGAGCACGTCAGGCGGCGCGGCGCGCCTGGCTCGTCTCGCCGCCCCTCGCCTCGACCGCTTCGCCCGGGGCGGCCGCTGCAAGGTGTGCTGCCTACCTGGCGGGCGACTCCACTGTTTGGCGCGCTGCACCACTACACTGCGATTGTCTGGCAGTGGCTCTCCAGTACCCTGTCTAGTGACGCCCTGGCGACGCTCCAGTGCCCCTCCAGTGACTCCCTTAAATCTTCAACGGCTTTCTAGTGACTCTCCAGTGACTAGAGTGACTGTAGAAACCCCGGTAGCGTTGTCATGAAGTACTTTTCTGATAAAACTTTGACGGCAGGGCGCTGGGCCCAGGCCGGCCGGAATGCTGGCGGTGTGGGGGCGATACGGACGTGGCCCGCATTACTTCGGCTTCTTGCCTCCGGCCGCCCCCGGCAATCTTGGGGACGGAGGACGAGCGGGGTGCGTCGCGGGAGGCGCGTTCTGTCTCCGTCGCTCACCCCGTCCGCCCTGCCCGGAGCGACAGAGGCAGCCTCGCGGCGGCGCGCGGGGGATGCGGCACGCGCGCGACCTTGGGCGCCGCAGAGCGCGCAAAGCCGGCGGTGGAGAGATTAACAGGCCGCAGAGCCGCAGACCGCTTGGCCGGCGATCGCAGCATCGCAGCATCGCAGCGCCACCTGGATCTAATAACGGCCGGGTCGTGTTTCACGTTTCACGCGCGCTCCTCGAACTGGCCGCCCTGGCCGCCCTGGCGGTGATGGGAGTACAGCGCGGCGCGCAACCTTGGAACTTTGAATGGCCGCGAGCTGGGCTTCTCACCTGGGCCGCGGCCTCGACCGCCACGGCCGCCACGCATTCGCACTAACGGGGGCGTTGAGTCTGAGAGCTCGCCCTGCCGGCCCTGCCGCTCCGCCGCCCTGCCCGCGGCCGAACTGGCGGCTCGGGACAGCTTTCACACTGGCCGGCTCAGCCGGGCTGGGAGGCTGGCGGACTGGAAGCGAAGCTGAGTGGCCGGGCTCCAGGCTTCATCCCGGCTCCAGGACGGACCGTCCTTTGGCCGGCTGTCGGCGAGCTGGACCTGCCCGGCCTGCCTGGCCGCGGGGCTCGGCCGCAGAACGGTCCGGCCGCGTTAAGAGGAAATGGTACACCTCCCCTGAAGCGGCATTTCCAACGACGCGCAGGGACCTCTTTCTAACGCCGTCCTGGCCACACCGTTCGAGATATCGATATGAAACTTGGCACACGGGCTCAGAAGGGATCAATCTCAATGACGGTGCGTTCAAAAAATTTTTTGAACGCTTAAGTTAGGCCCCAGGGCAGTCCAGTTCTGGTCCAACTTTCGTTCACAACAAGTCCTAAGAAAATATAAATATCCAAAAAAGGGCCACGGCACGTTGTAGCTGCAACTTTGCTCTATCCAGAGAACTTGTCCCCATCTGCGTGCGGTCAAAAATAGAGATCAAAACCTGGTAGACGGCAAACCTCTGCACGGCGGGTTTGGAGGTAGTCGGAGAGAGGAGGTGCAATATTTGTGCCGACGAGCTGTACTGTCTCCAAGCCCCGCACATGTTGTCGCCGACTTTGTTTCACTGAATGGGGACTGTCGGGCTGGCCACCCTCGCCCGAGAGGTTCGGCACCGTGACAGGTCGATTTATGGCTCTAGGCTGTATGACCAAACTTTTAAAAGGAGACATTTTCTAGTTTTGAAACTTGTACGAAGAGGTTTGGCGTACTATTCTGGTGACAGGCAACTAAAATTTAAGTTTCTACGACCATTTGACCCGCACCTGTTGAAACAATGACAAAGGTCAAAATTATCGTAGAAAATTAAAATTTGATTCGCCTGGCACAAGGAACACGCGCTGAACACGATTGTTCATGTCCTGAAAGTCTAGAATCATCCGTTCAAAAATTTAACTCTCGGAGTACAAGGCCATAAATCGAGCCGTCACGCTGCCGACCCTCTGCTCCGGCGCGTGAATGAGGAGGGGGCCAGCGGGGGGCCCGGCGCAGAGACAAAGCAGCGGGCTGCAGGCGGGTCGCCCGGAGGGGTGGGCGGGGGGAGGCGGGGTTAGTAGAGCTCGTCTGCGACAGTGCCTTTTCAAAACTTCGCAAGATGTCCAAAACCGCCGTGCAGAGGTTTGCCGTCTACCAGGTTTTGATCTCTATTTTTGACCGCACGCAGATGGGGACAAGTTCTCTGGATAGAGCAAAGTTGCAGCTACAACGTGCCGTGGCCCTTTTTTGGATATTCCTATTTTCTTAGGACGTGTTGTGAACGAAAGTTGGACCAGAACTGGACTGCCCTGGGGCCTAACTTAGGCGTTCAAAAATTTTTTTGAACGCACCGTCATTGAGATTGATCCCATCTGAGCCCGTGTGTCAAGTTTCATATCGATATCTCGAACGGTGTGGCCAGGACGGCGTTAGAAAGAGGTCCCTGCGCGTCCCTGGAAATGCCGCTTCAGGGGAGGTGTACCATTTCCTCTAGGTCCGGGCCGTGGCCGTGCAGGGCGGGCAGGGCGGACAGGGCGACGCTCGCGGGTGCCTTTCAGCGTCCATGACCTTGCGCACAAATTAGATCAACTCTTAAAAGTGTGCACTTGTGCGTGGAACTTGGGCCGGTGTGGTCGGGGCCGCGGTCGCCTCCTTGGAATGGCAGCGCTTCACGCCCCAGGCGCCCCCCAGCGGGCCGTGCTCCGTCTCTCTCGCACCGACGGTGACCCCCGCCCAGGTGCGACAGAGACAGACAGGGCCCCGTGGGGTTGCGGGGCCCTGCCTTGGGCCCTGCCCCGCTCATTGTGCCTGGTGACCTTTGTTTCATGTCATTACGAGGCGCTCCGCGACGCGAGGCGACGCGAGGCCCGCGCGACAAAGGCGTAATGGCCTGAGTTATTGGAGAATGACGCCCTGGGCACGCCGTTGGCACGCCGTTGGCACCCCTGTCAGCGCCACCACCACCTTGAGCACCGCCAGCGCCGCCCCGCCTCGCTACCTTTCGCTCCGCCGAGCGGTGGGGTCGTCCCTTCTACCGCGGAAGAAAGTAAAACAGTAAAGCGGCGTGCAGCACAACCAGTGCGTCTCAAAGGAGGCGGCCGAAGGTGTGATTAATGAGTGGCCGCGTCTTGCGCGGCTCCAGGAAGCGTTGCCAACCTCCAAATCCCAATACTGAAAAGGCCGCGGGAAATGCGATTACCACCGCCGGGAAATTCGGCGTCGTCCTTAAAACTTGGGAATAATTTGGGTGACAATTGTGCCCCCCCCCCCACTCTCTCTGTGGGTCGCGCCGTTCCCCGGCAGATAGCGCCAGTGGTGCCACCCTCCCGGCCAACAAAAGGAGCCGTCCTCCACAAAGGGGCCGCGAAATTGGCACTGCGAGTGACGTCACGCGTCTGTCAGGCCCGAGGTCGAGGTAGCCCAGAGGTTGGTAACGCTTTCACGGCGGTAGCCCTGAGAGGTTGGTAAGCCCGCGATGCGCAGGGCAGCCAACCCTTCAGCCATGCCCTTCACCGGCCGCTCCGTCCACTCGTCCACGTCACACCGTTCCGCCGCCGATTCATATTTATGACCGGTCTTGCTCCTGGGCGGGTGTGGCGGGTCGGGGTTGGTATCCCTGGAAACGGTGGCGCGGTTTCGGAGAAGTGGCGCCGCCGGTGTAACAGGAAGACTGCCGGCGATTGAGGAGTTCTGGCAGCTCTGGCGCTCTGAAATGGCGTTGGCCAGCGTTGTACTGTACTACCCGCGGTTGTGCTGCACTAGGATCACCTCGACGGCGAGGAAGTCCACGCTCCGCACCAATTATTTTTCTCGCAGGTCGCGCTGACATCACCGGCCGCCACGCCGGGCGGTAGAGAAAGCGCGCGGCGCCTCGATTCCGACGTTTTCGATGTTTGTGGTTTGCCGAGACACTCGACGGTGCGACGCGTGCAGCCTGCCGAATAGAGGATTCCATTCATCCAAAGTTAGAGCGAGCTGGGATCCCTATATGTTTGGAAACAGCGCGTTATTCCGGCGAGCGTGCCAGCCGGCAGAACGGCGACGCAGACGCCGGCGCCGCAGCGCCCAATTCTCATACCGCTTCTGGCTTGCTCTAATGACCGATCCGAGACTAAATTAAATAAAGTCCAGTGTTTCGCAGTTCAAGCGAGACGGCGGAATAATTGCCGACATGTGCCCAGTGGACTGTTTCAACGCCAATGCGGAGAATCGACGATGTCGTCTCCGTTTTACTCGTTGACCTTGCAGTAATTAGGTGGCTGTGACTCCTTTGTCCTCACACCTCCTTAGCGCGTGACGTAATGAAGCGCCGACGCCCTGCCCTGCCCTGCTCGGCGTGGCTCGGCGCGCTCGGCCACACATGCCTCCGATCACACGGCGAATCAATTGGGAGTGAAATGAATCGTCCCACGCGGCCAACGAGCCTACTTATACACAATGGGGCGTTCGGACGCTGCGGTGTGTGTGTGTCTGTGTGCTGCTGTGTGGCGATTCCGTTCGACTGAGGACGGGGGCACGCTGCAATAATTCGGGCCTCATCGGCTGTCGGCGCTGCGCGGCCGCGGAGGCGTTTAGATTTCGCAAGCCGATGGGAGCAGCGGGAGCAGGGCAGACCGCGGCAGGCCGGGGAAATATCGCTCTGGATTTTATCGAAAAGAGTTCTAGTTTAAAAGGAAAGTGATGCATCGGTGAAGCGAGCACGGAATCCTGCAGGACTTGAGATTGAAGAAATCGCTCTGCGGTCGAGCCCCCTCCCCCTCCCCCTCCCCTCGAAGCTATCTCCGCTCTCTTTCTATCTTCCTGGGATGGTGCCAGCACCGCAGTACACTTACAATAAGCCAAGCCAAGTGAAGCTCGCAGCCGTACGAAAGGATGACAGAGGTCTGTTTTCACGAGACAGTCCCCCCACAAATTCGCCCTCTTAACCATCGGGACTGTCGGCCGGAATTAGAAAGCCCCCGCAGAGCAATTAAATTTTATCGATTTCGCCACACTTACAACAGGGGCCACTAAATCGGCACCGACGTCCTTATTCGGCCGCTCACACAAATTCCCGCCGATTGGTGGACATAATTCCAATCATTGACAAAGCGGGTAATTGGCACGGCTCTGGGAATTTATACAGCTCATCAGCAGTGGGGGACCCTAATCAGCTGATCAGCCGTCAACGTAAAATGAGCGGTGTGAGGAAAAAAAAAGAAAATAAAAGATGGAATGATTCGAGCGGACAGCGCGGCCCACGATCTGCAGACAGACGCGTTTCTTCCCTTGCGTTGGAAACTCGTCTTTTGATAAACTCTTTTGATAATCACTCGCCATGAATTGATCCAGTTACGTAGGGACAGTCCACTCGAAAACTACTCCGGGCCAGCGCTCCCTGGGGCTCGTGGGCTCGTTCTCGGGACGGTACTTGTCGGCACGTTTACCTGCCGAGGTGCAGACGAAAGGGGAAGACTTAATAAGCCGGCCCGCAAACCTCCAAATTATACCCAAGACAGTAACATTGTGAGGAAACAATATGTAAATTTTTTGACCTGTTGGAGGCGCGCTTCGCCTGCCTGCTCGGCTTGCCGCGCTCCGTAACGGCGGCTTGGCGGTGAGACAGACACGGTCGCTCTGCACGAGTGGAACACTGTGGAACTGCAAAGGGTGCGCAATAAACGCGACGACAAAGCGCGCTAAGGCCTCTCTTTTGGATTATCATCACAAAGAAGGCTAGAGATGTGTATGATGAGAGGCGAACCTGTCCGCTGGCGGCGAGTCGCTCCAGGGTGGGCCGTGCCGGCCTGGGCCTCCTTCCACCCCTCGAGGGGCAGAGCCAGCAAGACCCGCGCAACGAGGGGCCGGTCGCGGCAGAGATACCCGCCCGGACGAAACAACGGCCATTGGAATAATACGTGCATATTGGCAGCCCCGCTGCCTTTGAGAGATTCCGGAGAGTCACTTCCACTGTCTCTCTCACACCTCGATGGGACGCCCCTTGAGTGCGAGAGAGACAGAGCGACTCTCCATGCAGCTGGAAGGGTGAAAAGGTCCGTCATATCATGTCATGCCGCGCAGCATCGCGCAGCCCACCGGGACGAGCAGAAAGGATGCACCTTTTTAAGACTTTATTACCTCGCCTCTTTGCTCTGCGTGAGGGCGAGAGAGAGAAAGACCATCATCTCGCAAAATGGGATGCGGTCCCATATTTGCGCTCGTCTTTTTTGCCGCCGCCTGCGGCCTGCGGCGCGCGAGAGCACCGCCACACCACCCGCGCATGCATGCTGCATACCCGGATTGCACGCGGAGGCGCGGCGGACTGAGCCACTGCGGAAGGCCGATCTCACCTTTCTTTGAAGAGAATAACGCATGCGGACAGACCGCAGCGCGGCGGGGCGGGGCGGGGCGGGGCGGGGCGGGGCGGCCACCGCCCCGGGCAACCGTTACAAATAGCCAATTACAGCGAGAAATATAATGCAGAGCGCGGAATTTGTCCGCAGCGCGCTGCCAAGCCGGAGTGATGAACAAGCCGGCCTCGCCAGCGCGGTTCAGTTGTGGCGAGAGCACGGGCCGCGCGTGGCGAGGGCGAAATTTGGTGCCGCTCTCGATGTTTACTGCCGGGAAGCGGTACCTCAGCGGTTGGCAGCCCTGCCTCGCCCTGCCTTGCTCCAGGCCGCTTGCGCGGCCGAAACGGCGACGACAGGGACTCCCAGGGACGACGCGGCAGTTCGGTCCGCCGGACGGGTCTCCGTGACGTGTCACTGTAAGTGTGCTGCTTCACACCCCGCGCAACAAGGGCCGGACACCGCGGCGTGGATTCGGAGCAGCGTATGCAAATGCTCCCCCCCCCCCGCAGGGGCCCAGGGCCGCAAGGCAGGGGCGTGGCGAAGGGTTGGACGCTTTGAGCTGCTCCGCGTTATGCCCCGCCAGCAGTCTCTCTGTCTCTCTCGCACTCACGGGTCCTCCCCTGCGGGTGCGAGAGAGACAGAGCGAGGAGAACGACTCTCAGTCTGCAGGCCTCCGGCGACGTTTCAACTAGGCGAGGCTGCGCGCCAGGAAAGGTATGCAGTGTTGAAGCGCCTCCGGAACCGAATATACGACCAGCACCGTTGTAGCAGCCTTCTCTCCGAGTGACATCGTCTTTGTTGTTTTCGCCCCGGTTTTGACGGTGGCCCAGACACGCGTCCGATTTCACATTTCACCCACCCGAAGCGACGCGAAGCGAGCGCACTTGGCCAAAACGCATCAGGGCCGCCTTGCCTTGCCTGCCCAGCCTGCCCCTGCGACGCGGACGCGCGTAAAACGTTGAAGCTGATGGCTCGTTCAAGGCGAGGTATACGGGGGCGTTGCGTGCGAGTATCTCGAGGAGGAGGAGGGAGGAGGAGGAGGAGGAGGAGGAGGAGGAGGACAACGGGCCCGGAGTGCCCCAGGCCGCGAGCCCTGTTCAGCCGCAAGTTCAGTTGCCCGTTCGACACATGTTTATGGCCGCCCCCCACCTCCGCCCCTCCCCGCCCCGCCACAACGGCAACCGGTATGATGTAAAAGGTAAAACCGCACGGCATATACCACATGACCCACACACTGGCGGTGCCGTGGCCGCGCCGCGCGCTCATCTCCGCTCCTCGCGGCGCGAGAGTGAGGACGATGAAAAATAATTCGCGGCGGCAAATTGACATCGTGAATCGACATTTGTCATCCCGGCGCGCGGACTTACGAGGGACGGGCACTATCTCCTCAGACAGGCTCCTCTGTCTCTCTCGCACTCGTGGGGCGTCCCGTGTGAACCGTCTGCCGTCAGCGTCGCGATGACAGCACCCCGTCGATGGAGGCTGCAGTCGTGTTGCAGGGGCTGATTCCCCCTGAGGACCGCCAGGACAACCAGGTCACCGCCATGTCAGTCAGGGCGCCAAGGTTACGCCAGGTCAAGGGCAACGCTCGAGCGTTGACGCGAGCGCCGCGCTCCTGGCGCCTCCACACTCTAGAACGCCCAGACCGCGAGAACGGCGAGAGGGAAGGTAGGAAAAGGGCCCTCAGCACACGGCGCCGCACCGCGCGCTCATCAGAACCGAGAGACGATTAATCACCCGAGTGGAAGCAAGTGATTCGAGCGTCCCGAGAGTGGTGTATCTGCTTTCACTGCACGCTGCACGGGGAGAGGAAGGTGTGGCAAAAGATGGCACGGGACATTGAGTTCGCAGGGGCCACCAGCATTCCGAACCTTCCGTCGCAGTATCTCCGTTGCGCTCGGGCGGGGCGGTGCTCCGTGGGGGTGCGAGAGAGACGGGTGGTGCGGCCTCCCTCGCCACCGCTCGCGCGGCCACCGCGGCGCTGTTTTGAAAGCCAGCTACTTAATAAACTGCGGTCCTTTTCTTCCAGTCGCCGCCAATATTACAGGCCAGGCGCACGCCCCCCCTGGTTATTGCATCGGGGCACGTAAAAGATAAAGTCGTAAGCACTGCCCCCTCCCTTCCACACACACACGCACACACACACACACACACACACAGAGGCCGGCCCGTCCGGTCGGTCCAGACACTGTTCGGGTATCGCGCCGCGTATCGAAGAGAGATGGCTAGATGGATGGACCAGGGATCACGCTCCGCGTCCTTGATGCTGCCTGCGGTCAGCCCTTACCGCAACACTTATCAGGCGAGCGCTTCGTCGCTCTGTCTCTCTCGCACCCGTACGGGACGCCCCGTGAGTGTGACAGAGACAGCGACAGCGGAACGAAGTCTGGAAACGTAGCCGTGAGAAAACGCGCTGGTCTTCCTCATCCGTGGAGCGTGGAGCGTGGAGCCAGACAGGCCCAGGGTTGCCGTTTTACTCGGATAAGTTTGACTTACTCGGTCTGCAGCTTTGATTCCGAACTGTGGTTTCGCCGGGTTGTTCTCCGTGAGTGCGAGAGAGACACGGCGGCGCCGCTGAGCGGTGCTCCTAACCGACAAAGGGCCGCCCCGCCCCGTCTGCAAGTCGATATAATCGACAACAAAACTGCGGGAAAGTTTCCATGTCAGACTGTGACAGGGCCGGGGCGGGGCGGGGCCGCGCCGGGCCCTTGCTGGGCCCTTATATGAGGCAGGACAAAGTTGCGCGGGACGGCGCGTCCGGAGCCGAAGTTAGGAAAAATGATAACCCCGACGGCGGCATCGCCGGCGCCGCCAGCACGGCCCCTAACTGAAATCCCGTCATCGTCGATCCCTTCCTTGACCCCCTTGCGCCCTTCGGGCCTTCGGGCCTTCGGGCCGAGCCTGACACCCCGTGCCTGGACGAGCCTGAAACAGCGTGCCTACGCTGGCCGTAGTCCAGACCGTTCATTCATTACCAGGGTGGCTTCACATAAAGTGCATTACAACGCAATCTGGGGCGTGCCTCGCTGTGCCTCGCTGCGCCTCGCGACGTTGCGTCGCTCGCGGCGGACGTCTGCCGGAGAGGGCCGGCGAGTGTCTCGGACAGATTTCTTGATAGACGTCGTCGACGATGTGGCATGGCCTCTGCCATTGCCGATCCCGCCGCTTGCTGCATACTGAGGCGGGAAAACCAAGCCTTTGACTACGCTGGGCAAAGTGTATCAGCACAGTAGGCAACGTGGAGGTTGTTTCAGGTGTGATCGTCGAGTTGTAGCATTGAGTGGCGCAGGGTGAGGCCCAGACACCGTGGTGGGCCAGAAGACCGGTGCCGACGGCCAAAACTCTACACGCGTTTGAGCTCCAGATTCACTAAACAGGCTTCGGACCGAACGTGTGACCGCATCAATGGATTCCTCGTTCGGAGAGCAATCCATTGGTGGGGTCACACGTTCGGTTCGAGTCCCATTTAGCGACTCCGAAGCTCGAAACGCGTCCTGGCAGTCTCCGAATCGGGGGACATGGGACGCGACGTGCTGAGAAAACAGTGCAGGGGAATGACCAGACCAGGATGGAATGCTGGAATCGAAGGAGGGGAGTCAGTGAACCGTTGCGACGTCTCTCAGGAAGTAGGTAAGGTTATTTACAGTCAAAACAAGGTCGCTATTGGGATGCATTAGCCCAGGCCGAAGCACTTCCCCTTTGGTGCCCGTTGGTCGGGGTCCGCGTCGGGGCTGCAGGCCGCAGTGGAGGCGCGCTCCATCCCGAATCCCCCACGGGGCCCCCGGGCCCCACGGGGCTGCCGGGGTTGGCGGGGACGGCGCCGTCGACCAGCAACTGGCTACATTCCAATTCCCAACTTGGGCTACTCGTTCAGCCACTAATGGATAAGTAATGAACCATGGCATAATCATCCTCCCTTTCAGACCTTCGATACCCTGTCCCGCCCCGCCCCGCCCCGCCCCGCCCCGCCCCACCAGCACTTCCTGCCTGCGTCCCCCGAACCCGTAGGCAACCCCGGCCGGTCTCTTCCGAAGACTTTATGACCGCGGCTTGCTTCCCCCCCTCTCCTTTTCTCTCTCTCTCTCTCTCTCTCTCTCTCTCTCTCTCTCTCTCTCTCTCTCTCTCTCTCTCTCTCTCTCTCTCCTCCCTCTCTCCCTCACTCGTTTTTCCCGGGGTGCACGCACTTCGCCAGTTTGGAGAAGTTGAGCAGCACTCGAGCCAGTGGTTTCCAGGCGACATTGTGGGGCTTGTTTCAGATGTCATCTCTCCGTCTGGCTGTCGTTGGACTGCTTGCAAAAGTAGCAGTTCTAGGTAAAATTTGTGTCATTTCTGATTGCAAGACAAAGCTTTGCCAAAATTACGAAAAATTGTTGTCTCGTTAGTGATTTGCGCCAAATTTTAGGGGAAAACAACGACATAATATCTTACGAAAATGTGAGCAAGGTTATCCAAGGACCCCGGCGAATTTTCGTAGGCGCGCGAGATCCCCTCATAGCAAAGCCTGCCCTGCTTTTCGGGTCTGCGGTCAGCGGGCACCTCCAGGACAGCGCACACGGGGGGCGGGGGGGCGGGGGGGGCGGGGCGGGGCGGGGCGGGCGGGGCGGGGCGGGGGGCGGGGCGGGGCGGGCGGGGCGGGGCGGGCCCCGGGGGGGGGCGGGTGCAGGTGGGGCAGAATTCGAGTCGAGTCTTCCACAAGCGATCCACGTAATCGGCTTATAGCAGTGTGGGCGCAGCCAAAGCGCAGCGACCCGCGGCTGGGGCTGCCTAGCGCGCGGCGTGGCGCGGCCTGGCTGGCCCCCATGTCGTCCCCGTGCCCCGGTGGGGCCTGGTGGGGCCTGGTGGGGCCCCCGGGGGGTTGGCGGCCTCCCCAAGCGGCTTTGCGTGCCGGCGTCACCGCATGACTCCGTGTACACGTGTGTGCGCCAGCCCACTGGTAATGCGTTTAGGTTTAAGACTGGCACACTGCTACACTATCGGACTGTTCGCAGTGGCTTCGCAGTGGCGCCCCGTATCCCGGAAAGAACACGTCTCATATTCGTGTCACCCCGAAGCATATCGACACCGCTTCCGTTACGACGTCTCTCGCGTGAGGCGCCGGCGCGGCGGGCGGGGCGGGGCGGGGCGGGCGGGGCGGGCGGGCGGGGCGGGGCGGGCGGCGGCGGGGCGGGGCGGGGCGGGGCGCGGCGGGCGCGCGGCGGGGCGGGGCATGGCGTCGCGCAGAGTACCAACAATCGACATTTTATGAGCAACGGAAGGAGCCACACGAAGGGCGACGCGGGTCGGGGCGCAGGGGCGTCTGCATGGCAAATGCATTGGGTGCAGAGCAAGGGCTCTGACCGGGGGGCGCCACACGACTACCGTGTACCACGCGTGTGTATTTGTGTGTGAGTGTGTGTGCGCGTGTGTGTGTGTGAGCTGGGAGAGATTGTGTACGTGTCGCGGCGCGCAAATGACCGGATGATTCGGGCGAGCCCGGCCGCCCCCCCGGGTTTATATTACTTTGTCGTCACCTGCATTCGGATGAGCGAGTGCCGCTTGCTGCCGCGCGCTGTCCCGCCGTGTCGCGCGGCCAAACAATGACGGAGAACTTGAACGTCACGCGTTGCGGTGTTGTTGGTGGCCAAGCTGACCATTGTTGCACCCTGCAGTCTACGGAAGGTCTGAATGTGACCCAGTAGAACCGCTGTGTCTTGGGACTGAGGATGTGATCTTCAAGTGCGCAAGTGACTCGCCACGCTGAAGCGATTTCCCGCCTTGACGCGCGGTGGGGGAGGTCTTGGAGGCCCGTCTCGAGGAGCGGGGCTTCGTCGGCTTCGGCGAATGAGACAGTTGTACTCACAAAGCTGTTCTAATTGCGCACCGCTGGATATGTAAATCTGAAGGAGAGAGAGAGGGGGGGGGAGAGAAATAGGTCACCAGGACTTCTTAACTGGCGCGGACGGAACAGCGTCCGTTTTACAGTGTGACTTACCGTGCCGGCCGCCTCTCCTCTCACTTTCGCTAGTCAAACGCGGCCGGTGAATGGTCCAATCGGCTGCTCATAACAGGTGCGAGAGAGAGTGCGACGGAGATAATCCTTCCAGTGTGCGGCTGGCTCGTCATTAGTCTGGTTTCGCGACTGGCGGCGCTTCTTCGCTCCAGGCACAACTGGAGTCGAGGGACTGGAGGCTCCAGGCGCCGGGCATTCAAGTCGAACTGGCCAAAGCCCCATAGTGCGCCCGCCCGGCCCGGCTTGCCCGCCTGGCCCGGCTCGCCTGGCGCCGCCATTGAGTCCGTGTTCAGTAATGACCTCTCTCTCTCCCTCACACTGCCCGCATTACCCTCCTAGCCTCCTCTCTGTCTCTCTCTCTCTCTCTCTCTCTCTCTCTCTCTCTCTCTGCTCTTCCTTTTTTCACTGTTGTCCTTATCAGGACCGGGGCGAATAGCGTGGCGAAAACGAACAGCGAAAAAAGCCGTCAGCCGGATGAAAATTGAAGCGAAGACGATGCAGGGCGGGGCGAACGAAACGAGCTGCCAAAGGGTTGGTTGGGTTACAGTGCAGCGACAGTCGGGCACCCTTGAAAAGCGAGCATTTTTGGACGCTGCCCGTCCCGAGGGCCGCGGCGTGGCGTGGCGTGGCGTGGCGTGCCACCGTGCCGCCGTGCCGTTTCCGGCGCTGTATTCTGCGCACGCCACCAAAATCTCTTCATCGTTTGCGGCTGTCCGTCATATCTCATCCCCCAGTCGGGCCCCGTGCGTTGCGTTCGGACAGCGGCAATCTACCCCCACCCCTTGACCTCCTTGTCGGCGCCCCTCTCTCCCTCGGCCACGATTCTTCATCGCCCGGCACCTTCCTGTCCAAATGGATTATCGGCAGTCTTCGCTTTGTTTTGGTGCACTCCTCGGGCGGCGCGGCGGAAGGCCCCAAATCAAACGATGCTCCGCGCCAACTCGCGGACAAACGCGACGCCGATACAGTGTGCCGCCGACTCGAGGACGGCCTCGTCGCTCTGTCTCTCTCGCACCCCTGCGGGACGCGCGGGAGAGACGGAGAGAGCCTCCAGAATCGGGCAGCAGTCGTTGGTTGGTCAATGGAGCGAGGCGCGCACGGACTCGGGGATGATGGCGACGCGATGGCGATGTGGCGTCGGAAGAAGCCCTGGCCGTGCTGCGGCCGCGCGGGGAGTGGATCTCGGCCGGCAAAACGGACTTGGCACCACCTCATCACTGGGCTTCCCTCGCCGCCCAGTCGCTCTGTCTCTCTCCAACGTGAGGGGCGTCCAGTAAGAGTGCGAGTGAGACAGAGGTCCGAAGCGTCCCGCTGATGACTTACGGCGACCAGATATATTTTGGACCCCGTGTCCGAGGCCGTGTCCGAGGCCACGTCGCAGCCCCAGTGTCCCGGCCGCCCCGCGGGCGGCAGACCCATTCCGAAAGCCGTTCTGTCCCTCTCGCACCCGTGGGGCGCCCCTCGTGGGTGCGAGAGAGACTCGAAATCAGTCTTCCGGCGCTGGCGGCACGGCGGCCCTCTGTGGCCCGTGCGCGCTGCGCGGTGGAAGCGGTACCGGGTAGCGAATCGATAGCGGATCAGCTGGGCACTGAGCTGCGAGGCGGCAAGGCGGTTCACTTGGGTGGCTCCGGGTCGCGTCGCGGGATGAGCGCTCTTGCCTGCCTCCGCCCGCCTCCGCCCTCGGAAAGCGAATAAGCGGTGCTCCGAAAAATGAAAAACTTTTTCCGCCGCGCGAGTTCCACCCGCAGCAGCGGCGGTATACTGTCAGTTGTCAGTGGCGTTGTCAACTCGGCTTTCTTTTCTGGATGTCGCCCGCGGGACCGGGCGGGTCACTGGCCACCGGCTCCTTGGGCGGGCCGGGCCGGCCGGGGTCGTGACCCCAGATAGCACCGCTCTTATTATCTCTGGATGAGAAATTGGGCGGCTGGCGTCGCACAGTGGTCCAGAGGACCGGCGGAGGCGGCCAAAATTCTGGGAGCGTTTTGAGCTCCAGAGTCACTAAATGGGACTCGAACCGAACGTGTGACCCCAGCAATGTATCCCTCGTTCGGAGAGCAATCCATTGGTGGGGTCACACGTTCGGTTCGAGGCCTGTCTAGCGACTCCAGAGCTCGAAACGCGTCTAGTATTTTGTCCGCCTGGCCGGTCTTCTGGCCCACTGTGCGTCGCGCGCTGTGACGCTGTGACGCTGACAGGCGACCCGCGAGGCGGAGGGAGGCAAAAACACTGCGACCTTCGACTGGGCTCGGCTTGCCTTCGGCCCGTCTGTCCACAAACCGCGCCGGGCTGGGCCGGGCTGGGCCGGGCCGCCCCCGAGACGACGCAGTGCTTTCTATTCGCAATCCAATAAAACGCCGACCCAATTCCAACTCTTCCATCTTCCGCCTCAGATTTCCTCTCCTCCTTGCACTGCACATCAAAAGGTGGGGAAGCTTGTGACAGTCAAAGTGGCGGCCGCGCCGGGCCGGGCGGGCGTAGCCGGCGTCCCGGCGCTCCGGCGTTCCCAGTGTCAAATTCCCATTCGCCTCCCCGCCGCCGCGCCGCCACCCAGTCGCCACCAGCAGGAAAAGAATTGCGCGGCTTATTTTCCTCCAGTGTATTCTCGATCGTCTTTTCGAGGGGCTCACCGCCTCACCGCGACGGTGCAGAAACATTCAGCCCGGCGGCGGCGCTCCCCGCCACCTGAAAGATTTAATGTTTGCGAGACGGAGCGGCGCGGCGCGCGGAGCAGAGCACCTCAAACTGTCCCGCGCCGTGCCGTGCCGTCGCCGTCCCGCGACGCGCTCACAGTGGGCCAGAAGACCGGTGGAGGCGGCCAAAACTCTAGACGCGTTTTGAGCTCCAGAGTCGCTAAATGGGACTCGAACCGAACGTGTGACCCCACCAATGGACTGCTCTCCGAACGAGGAATCCATTGGTGGGGTCACACGCTCGGTTCGAGTCGTGTTTAGCGACGCTGGGGCTCAAAACGCGTCTGGAGTTTTGGCCGCCTCCACCGGTCTTCTGGCCCACTGTGGCGCTGGGCCACGCCGGGCTCACTTGGCGCTCCTTGGCGAAGGAAGCGTCTTCGGCCGCGTCTCCCGCGGGCTTTTCGCTCTGAATTTTTAATGGCACGTATCCGGGGCATATCGACTATCACCGGGAAGGGGGCTTCCTTGCCGCTCAGTGTCTTGCGGGGCGGCCGCTTCGCCGCTTTCGGGGCTGTCTGCCTGTCCGTCGCTCTTCATTCGCCTGGCGTATCAATCTTTCACTGTCTGTTTACAATAAAGGTTCGAAGACGGCGTGTCTCTTTTCTCTCTCTTTCGCGCTCATCTTCCTTTAATCTTCGCCCCCTTTTCCTCCGTCTCTCTCTCTCTCTCCTCTCTCTCTCTCTCTCTCTCTCTCTCTCCCTCTCTCTCTCTCTCTCTCTCTCTCTCTCCCTCTCTCCACCCCGACATGCTCGCCCCGTCCTTCCATCCCCTTCTGTTTGCCTCCGTTTTCGCAAACATACCCCCCCCCCCCTAATTGTGGTTTTATTCGGCCGGGCTAAGCAAACCAGAGCAAGACAAGGACAGACCGCAGAGGGCCGTCCGCCCTGGCGGGGCGCGCCGAGGCCTGGCAAGGGTTGCAAAGGTCGGGCGGGGCCGTCTGCGGGCTGGCTCCGGTCGGGGGCGTCGCTCTGTCTCTCTCGCACGCAAGCGGGACGCGCGGGACGCCCCACGAGCGAGAGAGAGAGAGAGCGACGCTCGGCATGGGTCGCCGGGAGACTGGCAGTCCTAAAACAATCTGGCAGACCGAAAGCGTGCTTTCTGTGTGCAGCATGCAAGCACTTGGCCGAGTGAGCAGCGGGCCGCCGCCATGGCCGTCGTCGTCGCCGTCGTGGTGGTGGTGGTGCTGGTGGCGGACACGGTCTATTAGTTGACGACGTGCCGTTCCTGGACAACGCGCCGTGTAAGTGCACACTGCCTCGTCATCAATCTTTTTCACCGAGCGTCTCTCTCTCTCTCTCTCTCTCTCTCCTCTCTCTCTCTCTCTCTCTCTCTCTCTCTCTCTCTCGCTCTCTCCGTCCTCGCAGACGCCTGAGGGAGAAAGGAAGTGACGGAGAAAAAAAAAGAAATTAAGATCCGGAGACGGAAGTGTTGGTAGCTTACCCGCTGCTGTTTGAATTATTTTACCGCGTGCAAAGGCAGTGTGTCTTCCTTGCTTTTCCCACACTATCACCCCTCCCCCTCCCACACCTTCAATGATTCGCATAATGCAGATCTTGAAAATAAGGAAGGAGTAGTGCGTGCGGAAAGGACAAAAAAATTGATGGGTGTGCGTTGAACTTGCGCTGGCTGGAAGTTGGCATTCAATCTCACGCGTCGGTGCGGATGGCCTCTCTCTCTCTCTCTCTCTCTCACTCTCTCCTGTCTCTGTGAGAATGTGTGTTCTTCACGGGACCCTTGGAGGCGCTAAACGGGCGCAGCGGGTGCCAAAATCAGGTCTGCATAATAAAAGGGCGCGATGAAAGGCTCCTCTCTCTTTGTCGTTCGCCCTCTCTCTCTCTCTCTCTCTCTCTCTCTCTCTCTCTCTCTCTCTCTCTCTCTCTCTCTCTCCCTCGCTCCCAAGGTCAATGACGACGACGGGGGCGCCAAACTGAAAGGGTGGCTTTGGCAGTCCTTTTGTTTTGAGGCGACCACGGCACGGCCAAGACAGCGCGCTGAGGACCTCCATTGCTTTTCAAATCTGAAGCGCGCCGCGCAACCAGCGCCACCAGTGGGCCGGAAGACCGGTGGAGGCGGCCAAAACTCCAGACGCGTTTTGAGCTCCACCGGCCTTCTGGCCCACTGTGCAGCGGGTGAAGGGGAACTAGGACTTCCTCGGGGTATCGGGAGCAGGCAGCCACGCCGCCTTTCGGAGTGATTTGTAACGAAGAAACAAAGTAGCAGATTATCTGTGTGTGGCTGGCGGCAGGGCGCGCGGCAGGGCGGCCAGGGACCGACCCCGGAGAAGCAGAGCGAGACGCGAGTGGGCCAGCCAACGGCACGGAGAGAGAGCGACAGGGCGGGACGATCTGTCTCTGTCTCACCCGATGACTGGGCGTTCTGCGCCACCCCCGCTAACAGAGCCAGCCGCCCCGAGCCGCCCAGACTGATACAAATGAGCTATGCATAGCAAGAAGCCAGCCGGCGTGTAGGTTAGGTCGGAGTACGAAAAACAAAAACCAAAACAAAAAGGCAAAAAAAGTGGAGCCGATGACAAAGTACGCGCGCGAGCGAGAGGGACCGCCGCCTGCGGGCAGCGGCATGCCGTCCCGTCGAGCGCGCGCGTCGCCGCGCCGCGTGGCTGCCTACCCGCCAGGCTGACAGCCGCCCGCGTCGCTCTGTCTCTCTCGCGCTCGTGGGGCGCGCCGCGGGCGTGCGAGAGAGACAGAGCGACGATACACTGCAGCCGTAGGTGTGAGGCGCGTCCGCGCGGTCCGGACACGCCGATGAAAACCTGTTAAAGCCCATCATGCACTCACACCGACTCACACACTCTCTCGGCGGCACATTTGTTAGGCGTAATCAAGTGTGGACGTGCGTGGGCCCTCTGCAGTGTACTGGTCGCGTGGGCCGCGGGCCGCCCAGCCGCTGGAGTCCAGTCGCTGGAGTCCAGTCGCTGGAGTCCACGCGGCGCTGCAGGCTGCACTCCGGAGGCAGAGCGCTGCCGGCCGAGGCGGGACGACTCCTCTAGCAGCGGAGTCAGCTCGCCGACCGAGAGTCCCGTCTCTCTCACACCAATACGGCACGCCGCTCGAGTGCGAGAGAGACAGAGCGACGGAAACGCCTCTCGGAACGAGTCTGCTGCTGCAGCAAGCTGCAGGGCTGCTGGGTGCGGCGGGACGGCTAACTCAGGCAAATTGAACGCTGACCCTAATTCAGGGCCAATGATGCCTCGGCTGCGCTCCGCCATCGATTAGCACGGCAATCCGGGCTGCCTGGGGCGCCGGCCAGGGTGAGGTAGTGGCCGGGCCTTGGCCGCCCAGCTCAAGTCAGCACTTTGGTGCGGGTTCAAATACTGCCCGGGCTCACTAATTTTTATCTCCGTCCTTTTTTGCTATCGTGCTGCATACACAATTTTAATTACTATCTTTGGAATGAGCCCGCATACTACCCCGTATAAGGAAACCAAACGAGTATTAACCGAGAAATTTGAAAGGGAAAATAAAAAAGTTCCGCCAAGGCAAGCTTAGCAAAGCGGTCTTGCCGTGGACCGGCCGGCGAGGCCGGGCAGAGAGGGGGCAAGAAGGGTGGGGGTGGCTGTGAGGAGTGGGGACTGGCGCGGCGGCGCGGCGCGGCGGCGCAGGACGACGACAGACGACGACGACCAACACGACCATGCAGTCCCCTCCGAGCCCGAGCGCGCTGAATGGATGGATGGGTGGATGGGATGGGATGAGTGGGATCGGATGCAGAGCTAGAAGCGGTAGCAAGACCGCTTAAAAATTTGAACTCTACACCCCCTCCCCAGTCTTAATGGGGAGGCCTCCTGCTTTACTTCGGTGTTCGGGATGGGAACCGGTGCTATCAGGTACCTGGGGTTAATCCCGTCAGCGACCCAAGCGTTCGCCGGGGGACCCAGTAGGACCCCAAAGCTCAGGCAGTAGGGTGAGAGCACCCAGTACGAAGCTCTTTGAGGGGCGGGACGTAGAGTGAGACGACAGAGAGACAGAGAGAGACTCAGACAGAGAAGAGGTTTGGTGGGAGCTTCTTGTTTTCGTAGGGTTGGTTGTGTACCCCATGGTACCCCCACTGTCCGGCGCTCCCGTACCGAACATACAGCGTTTTAGGCCAGCTTCAAAGGACTTATCATCGCCTCCCCGACGAGTCAAGGAGGCACCATCCGCAACCACACACCGGATGGTCTGGATTGATGGATCAAATACTCCATCGCTCCAGTGCCGAGGCCAACCCGCCGAAGCGGATTGCTTTTTAGACACCCACAGCGGAGTGGCCAGGTGAATGTGACTCTGACCACTACGCTATCACGCTTGTACGTCTGGCAGCGTGTTGGACGACGGGTTTGAGTTGCACTGGGAGGAAGGCGGTCGAAAAATGTAATGAAATGATGGGATTCGATCCCCGGACCCCGCCATCGGGATCACACGACTTTACGCTCTCGGCCACCACGGCCCATGATGAGGGGGTCGGCGTGAGGTGGGTTCTTGACGCAACGGGACTCGACCGACCCGGTCAAAATTTCGCAAGAAGTAGGGGGAGTCGAACCGCCGACCCTAGCACTGGGAACCGACGCCTCTACTCCCTGGACCACCACGTCCCATGTTCGGAGTGGGCTCACGTTTACGGGTTTAAACCGCATTGGGTGAGGCAGTAAAATTAAATGGAAATATTTGTTAGGAGTCGAACCTCCGGCATGTGGGCCTGTTGCACACGGCTCCGCTCTCATAGCCTCGAACCACCACCCTTAGGATAGCAAGTCGAAAAAACTTTTGTGACGCTGGTATTCGAACGACGGCCAGCGGTAACTCGATCCCACGTCTCTAACCTCTCGGCTATCACAGCAGTTGTGAAACGCGGTGGATCATCTGCTTTCATTAACGTTCGTTGAATGAGATTTTTTTTTCAGCCTAGCGCGGCGCGATGCGGCGGCGGCCGGGCAAAGTTGGGTGCTTTCGGCCGGCCGCGTGTGAGCGAGTTTTGCTGCTCCGATTTGCGCGTATCAGGGCAGGGCAGCACTTTTCCCGTGCGCCAGATCATCCGGGCTTATATGGGCAGCAATCTGTCATCGCGGACCACAATGGCTCGGCGCGCGCGGCGCGGCCGACAGCGGGAACATTGTTCTAGCGGCGACGCGTGTGGCGGGGCGGGGCGGGGCGTGGTGAACAGGAAACGCGACCAGAAGATGCACAACGCGACCTGCTTTCAATTCGTTAAAAAGACACTCTCGAGTTCCTAAACCACCATTTAATTTTTGAGAACGATGTTTGTTGGCTGCATTTGGAAGCTGTTCTGCTGCCGGGTGAAAATTAGTTCCGGAAATTTGTAGTAGCTGCTTAAATCGTGGCTTGAAACTCCCGCGGTAGGATAGAAGCCGTCGCTCGACGCTGATTAATAATCCGGTGCGGTACGAGAAGGCGGTGCCGTGCCGTCCGCGACAGCACGCGTGCAACAAATTGATTCGACCCCGGAAAACTGTATCTCTCTCTCTCTCTCTCTCTCTCTCTCTCTCTCTCTCTCTCTCTCTCTCTCTCTCTCTCTCTCTCTCTCTCTCTCTCTCTCTCTCTGTCTCTGTCTCTCTCCCTCTCCCCCTCGGGGTAGTACGAAGGAAGAAGTCTCCCGATACGTGTTTCCCGAAACGAGGCCCGGTCGTTGGTCGCGCCCGCATTAAAATGCTAATATTTCCAGGTTATGTCTCTATATAGCGGCCGAACAGGCCGGGCCTCTGCCTTCCCGCCGTAAATCCACGCTAATCCAGCCGGCTCTGGCCAACAGAACACCGCGCCCGCTTTCCTGAAATGTGAGACACGTAAATTGACCACCGCTCGGCTTGCTTGCTTGGCTTTCCCCGTGAAATTCCGCGACAGTAAAAATCCGGCCGGGACGCGCCATGCCGTGCCGCGCCGTGCCGTGCCGCGGTAATCCTGGGCGACAAACTGGCCAGAAAACGCGAGACGCGCTCCAAACAGGGACGCCTCATCTCGCTGCCGCAGTCGCCTTGACGGCTCGGTCGCAGCCCGGCAGGTAGGCAACCTGCGTGGACAGGGAGACCGACCGCCTTAAACCACGCGTCCTGAAACGGCGTTGCACTATGTTGATGACGACCAAGCTGACTTTACAAGGCTGAAATACCATCGAGGAGGAGATGTACCGTTCAGTTGAGGGTAAGAAACTCAAGAAAATGTTACGTTCGATTCCCTCTCCCCTGAGCGAGTAGTGCTGCATAGTTTCGTGACGTGACCCTCGACCCGAGCCTCGCCCGCCTTCTGGGAACGCGGATGACTTGGACACTCGGGAGAATCTCGACGCCCCGCCGCGACGACAGCGCGAGGAAGCCGAACGCAGCCGAACGCAGCCGAACGCAGCTGAACGCAGCCGAACGCAGCCGAACGCAGCCGAACACAGCCGAACGCAGCAGCCTAACGCAGATGAGCGATAGCAGCACGATAGCAGTTCGATTCCCCCGGCGGCCGGAAGTACGGCCCTGTCGCGTCGCGCGGCTGATCCCTGATTGGGCGGCTGTCTCACTGGTTTCGCTGGTTTCAATGCGGGCTCCAAATAAAAACAAAGGGCGCAGGCGGAAAAAGGGAAAGGGTCGAGATAAATGATTTAATAGAGTGGCCTTCCGAGTCATTTCCAGCAATCTGTCGACCCGGCTGGGCCCCGCGGCCCCTGTAGGTCGGGGCTGCCCGTCTGGCTGGCTGCCTGGCTCCCTGGCGGTGCGGGTGTTCAATCGAAATTCAGCACCGCAGAGGGGCTCGTGTTTGGACAGCGAGAACGGGTGGACCGCAGTGTGTAAACTGTGTGCGTGTGTGAGCGTGTGGGTGTGTGCAGGCCAAGCTGGGCACAGAGCACCTGTGTAGCCCGCCAATATTTATAAATCTTGTTTCAACGGCAAATTCGCTCTTTTAAATATCAAATAAGTAAAGTTTTATTCTGTTTTCAGTCTTCCGCGCAGTGCATGCGCCCTTGGAGTGGCCTCGGTGCTCGCCGAACTGAGAGCCAGGCGTCGAGAGCAGAGCGGAGCACAGTGTCACGAGTCGCAGTGTGCCCGCCGCGCTGGCTGGGGAGACGACGCATCGACTTGGGGGTCACGGCCTTGAAAAACTGTTGTGGAGAAAGTTGCGCGCGTCCGCACTGGGGAAGAAGAAGAAGGACGAGGCGGAGAAGGAGGGCCCCCACACGCTGAGCCCTTGCCGCGTGAAATAGTGTGCCTCCCACCTGAGCGGCCGGGACGAGGACCGGGCCGGGCCTCTCTCTCGCACTCATGGGGCGGCCCGGGGGGGAGCGAGAGAGACAGGGACGGCATCGGCCCGCCGGCCCGGTTTCTATCCGCTGCACCCGCGTGCCACAGTGGGCCAGAAGACCGGCGGCGGCGGCCAAAACTCCAGACGCGTTTTGAGCTCCAGAGTCGCTAAATGGGACTCGGACCGAGCGTGTGACCCCACCGATGGATTGCTCTCCGAACGAGGAATCCATTGGTGGGGTCACACGTTCGGTTCGAGGCCTGTTCAGCGACTCTGGAGCTCAAAACGCGTCTGGGGTTTTGGCCGCCTCCACCGGTCTTCTGGCCCACTGTGTGCCGGAGCCAGCCTGCATGGGCTGATCGGGTCGCTCCGTCTCCCTCGCACTCATGGCCGCGCCGTGGCGGAGCGAGAGGGACGGGAGAGGAGACTGGCTGGAGCTGGAACCGGCCGACACCTCATGCGGGCGGTGCTGGAGTGCTGGCGGTGCGATGACATGCCGGGCCGCGGCCGCAGATTGGGCAGTTGATTAAGAACAACAAACAGGGCCTGGCAGCCTGGCAGCCTGGCAGCAGAGCGACGCAGAGCGGCTGCACACAAAGCCATAACTCACAGACGATAAGGTCCTAATTACGCATTGGCTGTCCTGCTGACCTTGCCCTTGCCGCGCCACGCCGTTCGTAGGGCGAAGAGGGCCCCTGGCGCTGAGCCCCGCCAGACTTTCTTCTTAATCCCCAGGCCGTTCGCGTCGCCCGCGGGCCGCGGTCAAGGAGGCCATCACCGTGGAGCAGGGTTCGACGCCCACCTCGGCGGTGCTAGCGTCGCTGTCTCTGTCGCTCGCATGCGTCCCGTCGGGCGGGGGGCGAGAGGGACAGCAGATCCTCCTGGAGCACTTCGGACAAGTTCGCGCGTTCTTCTTGATAAACTGCGCAACGCTCGCGTTCATAATCCGTGTTCACCATTAAGCCTGACCACAATGCGTGCTAACGACCCAGGCCGGCCAACCTCGCGCCCGCCTCGCGGTCACACGGGGGTTTGTTTTTGGCGCGGGCTGTAAATTGGGCTCTGCTGCTGGCACGCCCGGTCTGGCTTGCCTGCCGGCTCGCCTGTTGGCGCGAATCTGTACCTGAATCACGCTGCCTACAGGTTCAATGGCGAATGGTGCTTTTTCCCGTGGTCCACATTCTCATCACACCGAATGGCCGGCCGGGCTCCAGAATGAAAGGCTTTGCGCCAGTATACATAGTTACAAAATGCTTTGCCTGCTATTTTTCCACCACCCGTCTGCTGAATTTTTGCGACGCATCACTCTCGCATATGCTCCACCCGAGCGTTTATTTCGGTGCGGAGGAAGTCTTAACTTTCTTGCCTGAGACGGAGCAGGACAGACAGACAGACAGACAGACAGACAGAGACAGACACGACGCCAGAAAGGAGAAAAATGACAGCATTGTTCGCAAACGACGCGCATCGCACCGTATGAGCGCATGAAATAAGCAGCAAGCGAGCGCGCTTTGGCTTTCCTGTGTCGAATTATTTTCTCATCGTACTTGACTGGTGTGTCGCAAGGAAAATGGTGACACCCGCCGCCGCCCCGCCAACTTGTTGATGTTGGAGTCTCGCTTTAAAAACTGGCGCCGCTCCAGCCGGTCGGGCCACCGGCAGACTTGACAGCGACAGGCCCGAATTAGAGGAATTAGAACTGTCACAGGAGCTAATTTGGCCAGACATTTAAGGAAAAAAGGTTTGATTTTGACGTATGAGCTTTTGATAAAAATTCCATGATGCAGTTTTGATTTTTGAATTGCGCTTTTCGATTCGATTCTTCCAATTTTTCCCGCAGTTAAAAACTATTTTTCAATTCTGGGTTTTTGGTTTTTTTTTGAATTGTTGTTCTTTTGCGGGCACGTGTGGGGGGTGCATGGGTGGTCGTCCCGGTCCCGCTACTCTGCCTGCTCTGCCTAGGCGCGACTCTACGCGCGGATGAGTCTTGTTGCACGCGATGCCGCCTTGTGGTCACAGGCAGACAGGCAGACAGACAGACAGACAGACAGACAGACAGACAGACAGACAGACAGACAGACAGACAGACAGACAGACAGACAGGTAGACAGACAGGACAAGACGCCTTGCCACGCGCCCACTCAGGTCAGGACCACGATAGCAAATACGCGAAACGTTACCCTGTCAGCGAGGAGTGGGGGGAGTGGCTTCGCCGCAGCTGGCTTGCACGGGTTATCGGCAAGTGCATCGAGTTGGCACTACCGCCGTGCCTCGCCGTGCCTCGCCGTGCCTCGCCCAGCCTTCCCCGTGCCGCTATGCGTTCACGCGTTCGCGCCGCCCGGTGGGAGGGAAGTCACCACGGAAAAAAATCGAGAACCATCAATGAGTATTTTCAATTTCATTTTATTACTTTACAGCGGACAACGCACTGAGGAAACCTTACAAACTATTTCAGGCCTTACAATGCAAAGCAGTTTGTTAGGACAAAGTATTTTGAGCATACATAAGCTTTTCGTCATTTACGAACTATTTCTTCGTGTAACAAAGTAAATTAGTTTGTCCGTATGTATGCTCAAAATACTTCTTGAGGTTTTAAGGGTGCGCAAAAACCTGCGAAACACATTTGTGAAGGGAAAAATGTCGGCAAGCAGTGCAAATGCGCCGCCGTCGCGGTTTCTCCGGTCGGGTTGTCATTTTTCTCGTTGAGCCTGCGCGTCGTCGTGCGTCCGTCCGTGCGTCCGTCCGCCAGTATTGGCCCTGTCCGCCCACGCGCCGTACGCCCACGGCACGGCATCGGCACGGTGCCGTGAGAACAGGGCAGGTCCGGGTCCAGTCAAGTTCAAGACCGCGGCAGAAAGAGAGGTGGACCACAACACCGCAACGAGATACAGGAACCAATGGCACGCCCCATTATTCACATCAAACATAAAAAAATCGCAATTTAAAAAAAAATCTACTGTTTAACTGTTTTTTTATTTCTCTGCGATGGCAGGGTGGATGCGTTGCCGGCCTTCCCTTCGCCTTGCCTGTCGATTCCGTGTTCCTGGACGAGACTGGACGCGACCGGACGGACAACGGTCGCGCCAATTAAAAGCGTGATGTGGCGCCCCCCCCCCCCCCCCTCTCTCTCCCCTCCTCCCAGACAGGTCCCAGGGCGTTAATGCGAGCCGACAAGCGGCGCTCAGCGGCGTCACACCAGAATGAACTCCAGGCCACGGCGACCACCTCGGCTCCAGCCGCTCCAGCCACTCCAGCGCCTCCAGACGATGCGGAATGCACGCGCTGCACGCCGCGGTGGCGGTGGCGGTTGCGGATCGGCAGGGCACGGCAGGGCACGCGCGGGGGCGTCGGGGAGCACCGCACACCGTTGGCTTGCTTCCAGCTCTCCCGGCTCTTCCAGCGGGCGGCATGGCCCGCAGACCGATTCCGAGAGCCGTTCTCGTCGCTCCGTCTCTCTCGCTCCTACACGGGACGCCCCGCGAGTGCGAGAGAGACGCGAACGACTCTCGGAACGAGGCAGCGGGACACCGGCGCGCCGCACCGCCGGCGCCACACCCTTTTACCGGAGTGCACACGGCAAGATTGCCGGCGTGCGGCGCTCTGCGGCGCGGAGCCAGCGGGGTGCGCGTGGCACAGCCAGCACGGCCAGCACGGCCACCATGCGGTGGAGGGTTGATAGTCGAATCGACACGCCGAACCAAATGTGGAACGCCCCGTCCGGGCCCGTCGCGTCGGGGCGGCAGGCAGCCGCGCAGGCAGCCCAGGCCGCGAAGCCCATTTCAGTGGATAGCGATCTTCCCCACGACGGGGCTTCGCGCCGCCATGCGCCGCTTTGCGCTTCGCGCTGCGATTCCTATCCCCAATCACTCCCGCCTTTGCACAGACAAAAAGAAGTTGGTTATTAAAGCCGCGGCCCGTTTGGAAGACGTCAGCCACATCGGTCTTTCTGGAAGACCCCCGAAGGAAAGCGGGTAGTGACGGACTTTTCACGACTCTTTTCGCGTATTTCCCGCGGCGAATTTTATTTTTTTGCCGGCCGCTCCGGCCTAGGTCATGCACCCCACGACAATGATGTCTCCTGAGCGGCGCTCGGCATGCGTCCAAAAGCCCCCCCCCCCCTCTTCCCCTGGTGTCTCCGGTCAATCCCCTCGCGTGCATCGCGAGTGCCGACGACGGCGTGGCGGCGTGGTGCGGGGGACGGCGACGTGGAGGATCCCCAGGACGCCGAAGTTCGGCGCCGACGAGATCCCTTCGTCCTTGGGCCTCCGGATTAGCAGTGTTGGGACCGTTCGCACGCGTTTCCCGCTCGGCAGCACGACCCACTTCTAGTGAGCGCATAGTGGGCCAGAAGACCGGAGGAGGCGGCCAAAACTCTACACGCGCCTTGAGCTCCAGAGTCGCTAAACAAGACTCGAACCGAACGTGTGACCCCACCAATGGATTCCTCGTTCGGAGAGCAATCCATTGGTGGGGTCACACGTTCGGTTCGAGTCCTGTTTAGCGACTCTGGAGCTCAAAACGCGTCTAGAATTCCGGCCGCCTCCACCGGGCTTCTGGCCCACTGTGCAGCGCCCGCAGCGGACACCGCTCGGACCAGCCGGACCGGTACGGCCCCTTGCCCGCCACCGCGAGGAGCGAGGCCTCCGATATCGGCACGAAAGCAGGTCGCCTTTTGACGGCCTTCTCTCTCTGCCAGCGGTGCTTTCGTCGCTCTCTCTCCCACTCGCGGGGCGCCCCGTCCAGGTGCGAGTGAGACAGGCGGAGTCTTCGTCCCGCGGGACGGCCCCCGATACGGCCCGGCGGACTGATAGCCTCCGGAAGGGGGAGAGCCGGCCGGCGTTTTCAGACGAAACCGCATCAACGTCTCAACGTCGCACATTTACATTCCGGGCTGTCTAGGGCGGCCTGGGCGGCCTGGGCAGCCCGCTAAGAGGCGCCTGCACTGCCAAACAACCACACTGCAAACGGACAATGGGCTCGTTCCTCATACTGCATCCCAAGGTAATTTTAGCAGGATAAAATACCGCTGTATGACGGAGAGGAAGTGCACTTTCTAGTTTTCATCGCCGAGTGCGCGACACTGAGCTGCACTGAGCCGCCTGCGTGGGCGGCAGGCCGAGTGGGAGGGGCACCCCCACCCCTCTCCCTTCCCCTCTCGTCCGGAGCAGCGTCCATCAGTCTGTATGAATATGCATTACTCAATAACGACACGCGACCTGCATGGAGGTCCCCCCCCCTCAAGGAGCGCGGGGACTTTACGAGTCTCCCTTGATGGCACAGCTTTGTTCGAGATGGATTGCCGTCCGTAAGGCGGCATGTGTGCTCTGTCTCTCTCGCACCCGTGGCCCGCGACGCCTGTGGGTGCGAGAGAGACGACCCGCGGCCGCCGCATGCAGGCCGCGGTGCAGGCGGCCCGCGCCGTTATAGTGTCACCGTGTCGTGTCTGCAGTGCGGTGCAGTGCGGGGCCTGCCGCCTGGCCGCCTGGGCCCTTTGTGAAGCCGGCCAAGTACGTATTTTACTCCATTGACAGCACGGACTGCATTGGCGCACCAAGGTCTACGCCGTTAAAAATTCACCATTTTTGGTTTCGGTTGAACTTCTGTAAATTTTTTCTTCACTGGCCGGGCAGCTGCAGGAGGTACCGACGCGACTACTGCTCTCACACTTCCACGGCCCCGAGAGGGTTAGCCCCCTGTCAGCGCCTCCTCGTCATGTCGAGCGGTGACGTTGGCCACCGACGTCACGCTCTCTCTCTCTCTCTCTCTCTCTCTCTCTCTCTCTCTCTCTCTCTCTCTCTCTCTCTCTTTCTTTCTCTCTCTCTCTCTCTCTCTCTCTCTCTCTCTCTCTCTCTCTCTCTCTCTCGCTCTGCGACCCCTGACCCGCGCGCCCGCGAGGAGTCTTCGGGGTGCGGCGTGCCAGAAATTCTCCGGGACATGCGAAACGTCAAGGCGTCTGTCAGGGCGGCCGAGACCGCAGCGGGGCCGGGACGTTATATGTCGTCTGGGAACGCCTCGGGAACGCCTCGGGAACGCCTCGGGAACGCCTCGGGAACGCCTCGGGAACGCCCATGCGTGTAAGCGACCCATCAGTCTGTCCTCGACGAAGTCGAAAACAATCGCGAGTGAGGTCCTGCACTCCTTCCTTTCCTTTCCTTTCCGGCCCTTGAGCCGCCCACGTCACGCGGCTGTGTCGACTCGCCGTCCCTCACGCTGAGCGACACCCGCTTCCCACACCCACACTGTAACCCACCGCGGCCCGCCCCGGTCCAACACGGGACCAACCAGGACGCAAATGGCTTTTGAAACTTCAGCCGAGTTGTTCTCAGCCAGGTTTTTTCAGCTCACCCGACCCTGGGTTTACCACTGCATTGCGCGGTTTATTCAAATTTCGAGTTCAAGGTCGTCAAGGTCGTGGTGCCGAGGGCCGCTGTCAACTCGGAAGGGCCGCGGACAGGTCCCCGCCCACCGCGGCGAGGACGGCGAGGACGGCGACGTGGAGGTCCGCGAGGGCGTGGCGTCCTGGCTGCGGCGCCGTGACACGCCGTCCGACAAAGGCGGCGCGGCGCAGCGTGCGCGGATAATCTCACGACAAGAAGAAAGCACATCGGAAAAACAAACATTTTTTCATAAATTTTTGTGCAACAAAACTTCGGAAATTTTCGTTCTTAGCGTGATCTTTGCTTTTTAAGTGACCAATGTTCGTCGAGTTTTTTGTTTGTGCCAGTTTTTGCCGGCCTTATGCACCGCGGCCAAACACGCGGCGCGGCGCGCACGTGCGCCAGCACGCGCGAGTGCCATTGTGTTGGACGCGCATTGCGACGCACTCATTGATGAATGGCGCGACGCATCGGCCTGCATTCACCCAGGTACACCAAAAAAAATCACAAATTGTAACGAGGAAAACAAGAAAAACTTTGAAAAAGAGTCGTTTTTTTTACAGCTCTCATTTTTTTAAATTATTATTTTTTAAATATTTTTTTGTCCAAAGGGCTGTTTGACAGGTTTTTGTTTTTCAGTTTTGTATTTTCTGACAAACACATTCCGGGCGGACCGGCCGGCAGCAAGCCGAAGAAACCGGAAGCGAAGACAGCGCGGCTCCGGAAACGAATCGGAAGCCAAGCGTCACATCATACGCAGCAGTGATATGGTATTCAAGCCCAGCGAGGCGTGGCCTGGCGCGGCGCCGCGGGGCGGGGGGTTCCGCCGGACGGCCCGCCACCTGTCTCTCTCGCACCTGCCACGGGGCACTGCCAGAGTGAGAGAGAGAGAGAGAGAGAGAGAGAGAGAGAGAGAGAGAGAGAGAGAGAGGAGAGAGAGAGAGAGAGAGAGAGAGAGAGCTGGACGTAGGGCGGCGCGGGGATTCGAACCCACGCCGCCGTGCCGCACGCGCGGAGTTCTCGCGCGTCCAGAGAGTCCAGGCCGTCCAGGCGGCGTCCAGGCCCACAAAAAGGAGCGCCAGGAAGGGGCGGGGGGGGGGGGAGGGGGGGCAGGAATCAGTGTGTTGGCTCACCGGCATGTCCCTTCGGAGCAAACGCGGAGACGAGACGGCCGCTGTCCAAACAGCACAGGTGGGCGCAAACAGCACGGGGCACGCGGAAAAGATGGCCCGCCTGTGTAGCCAATAAAGCGGCAGCAAAAAAGCGCGCCTGAAAAAAAAAAGACTGGGAATCAGCGTGTTTGAATCGCCGACCGAAACCTGCTGATTTTTCCGTCCCGGCGGTTGGAATCACTTCCGATAGACGCGCCACGTGTTTTGGCTCGCATGACAAAGCGGTTACGCACTTGCGCGTAAAAATGCATAAATCATGACTCGCGCGTCTGTGTGTGTGTGTGTGGTGTGTGTGTGTGTGTGTGTGTGTGTGTGTGACCGGTCTATGTGTCGGTGGCTGTCCCTAGTGTGGTGCTGGTGCCCGCTGACAATAGAGTCGGGGCACAACGCAGCGATTTGACAATACTGTTCCATCTCTTTACTGACGCCTCGCCTTCCTTCCTGCACTGCTCGCTGGCTCGCTCCACGCTCTGTCTCTCTCGCACCCGTAGGTCGTCCCTGGACGGTGGGAGAGAGAGACAGAGCGACGGAGCGAGTGCTGCAAGTGCATGGCAGTGCCCCGGCAGCGACGCTCGGCCGCGGTCATATATTTCAATGATGCTATAGTTCCGGTGCCCCGCGGCCGGGTCTGGGAGAGTGCGCCCCGCCCCGCCCCGCCCCAGTCGCGACGTCCGGGCTAATTGAGACAGAACGATTCATTTTCGACGCGGCCGAGAAGCGTCAGCGGGGGTCCTCCGAGAGGCTCGGCCGCTCGGACAAGGCGGTGCTACTCGTGATGGAGGAGGTGAGAACGGAGGAGCACCATTTTCAACATTTTCTGTTTCGTTTGGACGAAGTGGTGGTAAGGTTTTGTCTGTTGTTCCGGCCGCTGGAGGACTTGGCGCGGGAAAATACATTCCGAGACTCGGTCGTTACTCGGTTCGTCAGGCCGAGACTGACCGCGGTGAGGGGCCGACTGCAGCACTGCCAGCGCTAGCCTGCGTGACGGCGCGGTGCCCGTCCCTCTCGCTCCTAGACCGGGCGCCCTATGGGTGCGAGAGAGACAGAGCGACGTCAGGATGACTCGGGAGACGCACGGGTTGCCTACCCGACGAATCGCGGGCGCTCTGGGACGACTTCGCGCCGCAGCTATGCTGCAGGCAGTGTTCCATTCCTCCAACTTTCCTTAATGTTTCCACGGTGTGTGTGGAGAGAGAGAGAGAGAGAGAGAGAGAGAGAGAGAGAGAGAGAGAGAGAGAGAGAGAGAGAGAGAGAGAGAGAGAGAGAGAGAGAGACGGCGCGCGATGTGCTGCAGGTCAATGTTCTGTGACGAAATGGCTCCCGTTTCCTGGGCATTACAAGCGCGTCTGCCCTGCCCTTGCCCGCGCACCAAAACTGCATTGCTCCAAAGTTGGAAACCAACTCGCGTGCCACCAACGTCACCAGCGGAAACCTGCTGCCCCGAGAGGCCAAATTCGGGATAGGTCCATTTTTGTCCTTGTTGTGTCTGCGGTTTGCGCTGATGAGGCCCTGGACAAGGGCCGCGCCTGGCCCTTTGTCCGCCTGGACACGCTGGCTGGACCTGCCCTACGCTGGATTGCGTGCCTGCGGGTCGCGGTGGGGCCGCGGCACCGCACTGCAAAAACCAGCAACATGTCCTCAAACACTGCCGCGCGGGAGAGGTTTTTGTTTCTGATAGGTGGGCTATACGCACAGCCTCCTTGTGTCGCCTTGTCTCGACAAGGGAAGGCATGTCCAGGAGGCTGATTTCGAGGAGCAGCGCTCCGTCGCCCTGTCTCTCTCGCGCTCATGGGGCGTAGGTGCGAGAGAGACAGGGTGACGGACTAGCTCGGCCGGCAGGGGACACGCCCCCGTCGCACCGCGCGCTGTGCTCCACAATTCGTGTAGTCTTGGCCAACACGCACTGCTTGTTGCAGGCGGCCGGGGAGGCGTGGACGCGTCGTGGACGCGTCGTGGACGCCGCGTGCGGGCGGACGGACATGTCCTTGTTAAGGTAATGGCGTTTCCGCGACAGGGCGACCGCAGCGACGAGGCACTACGCGCAGCCCCGCAGCCCCGCAGCCCCGCATGGCCCGGACCCGGAGACACGAAAATTGGCCGCGAGCACCGAACTTCCCTGTGCGTTCGCACACGCACTTGTCTTCAAACACCACCAAGCAGGCAGGAATTGTGGATTTATTTGAGGAGCGGTTAGACGTTTAAGTTTGACAACATTTTGAAAAACGTAGAAAGTGAACAGTGGTTGCAGGAAAAGCCGCAGCCCAGAACCCAGTGGGCAGCGAGCACTCGAACCCGGCGGCGACAGGAGTGGAGAGAAACTCAGGACGGAGCGGCGGAGCGGCCTCGCCAAGGCGTTTTCCATCAAAGTTGAACCGCCCGGCCTTCCACCGCCGCCCTTCCCATCACTTAAGTGTCCGAGGAGGATATGGGTCGTTGGTGGTCGGAGACACCTGCTCGCGGGGGACAAGGCGTGTCTGTGGAACGACGAAATGGGGGGGGGGGGGCACTGGGAGGGTGATAGCCATTATGGCTTCGCTTAACACGGGGACCAATAAGACGACATCAGTTACTCGAAGGGAAACGGGGGGGGGGGGCACCGGAAGTTAACAGGTGAGGCGCGGGGCAGAGCGAATCGTCCGTTTGTTCCCCCAGAATGACTTTGGACGATAAGTGATTAACTGTCAGGAGGCAAGTGGGGCCTTTTCCCATAGCAGTGTCGTGGTGTGCAAAGAGAACGGCGACGCACTTGGCTCCCCTCGTCCCTGCCGTGCCGAGCCGAGGGAAACGATGATTTGTCTGTCTCTCTCGCACCCCTACCGGACGCCCCGCGAGGGCGACGGAGACAGAGCTGCACTGTTCGGATCCGGAGCCTGCAGCCGGCCCAAATGCAATTGGGTTGCATCCCTTGGAGCTGCGCTGCTGCGCTGGCGGTGCAGGGAGTGCTCTGCCAGGATGGGGCTGGAGCACTGGAATACTGGAGCACTGGAAAACTGGAATACTGGAACTGCAAAAAAGTTTGCCTGGAGGCTGAAAGCCGAGAGCACAAACACGCCCCATATTTGGCATGACGATGGTCGCCCCAGTGGTGGGCAAGCCTTTTCAGGGAAGCGCTTTGGACGCCGAGTTTCGACAGTTTCCGCGCCGAAACTTTTCAGCCAGAATGAAACGCTCAGGAATGGACTGCCTCTCTTCAGGGGCTTCCTTCTGCGCATCGAGTCCTTGCCGGTCCTTGCAGCCAGTGCACCGCGATGAGCAGACCAGTCAAGGAAACCAGCGACGCATTCGGCGTTTTACTCATTACGTCTTGGTCAATTTAATAACCCTTGGTGACCTGGCGTTCTTTTTCTTGTTTGATCACTCACACACGCGCACGTTACACGCACACACAGCCATCCAAACAATGGGTCGATCCATCTTTGTGCTACACACACACACACACACACACACACACACACACTCACACAGTGTGATAAAACGCATCAGCTCTCTATACCTAATTGATCAATCTCGCAGCGGCACGCGGCGAGCCTCGGCCCCGGCTGGGGCCCTGTCTCTCTCTCTCTCGCTCCCCGACGGGGCGCCCCGTGAGTGCGAGAGAGACAGGCGCCAGGGTGGGGCACGCAGCGTCGCGGCGCGTCAGAGCGTCCTCCTATTCGTACGGGCCGACAAAGGGCCGGTGCGACAAGAGGTGTGGTGCCTCGCCACACACACTCACACACACACACACACACACACACGAGCAGTTGAGCCGCGCCTCAAAGTCAAAGGCTTGTCTTTCGTGGAGGTCGCCGTCGTCGTCGCTCTGTCGATCCGAAAGGGCAGGTGGATGCTGCAAAGCGCTGCGAGCCGATGAGTCGACCCGTCAACGCCCTTGTGGCCCTCCAAGCGCTCCAAGCGCTCCAAGCGCCACACCCCAGCCGCTCTGCGTCTCTCTCGCACCTGCACTGTCTGTGGGACACCGCGAGCACTGAGCATCACACCTCCTCACAGACAGCTGGACTTTACAATGCTGTGTATTTTCTGCAGAATGTGAGCGTATTCTTTTCCTCGTCTATCTCTCTCCTCCACCTCCCCCCCCCCCCCTCTCTCTCTCTCTCTCTCTCTCTCTCTCTCTCTGGCGACAACAGTGCGACGCGTCACACTTTCGACTCTGCGCCACACGGCGTTGCACATATGCGTTTGCATGCTCGTGTCACTCGTGATTTGTTTGGCCATCAGTGCGGTCCTCGGCTCCGCTTTGACGGACGAGCGAGGGAGAGAGAGAGAGAGAGAGAGAGAGAGAGAGAGAGAGAGAGAGAGAGAGAGAGAGAGAGAGAGAGAGAGCGGCCAGAGACATGATGGAGGCAATAATGGCCGTCAACGCCGCAGCGCCGCCACCAGCAGGCTCGTTCCGTCTCTCTCGCACTCGCGGTGGTCCACGGCCGGCGCGCTGGGGTGCGAGAGAGACAGAGCGACGAGGGCCGTCAGCGGAAGCAGCCCGTACGAGCCCCACATAACTCATCCCTAACGGAAAGTGTCGCAACAAAGCAGTCTGACCTGGCGGCGCCGCCGCGTCCGCCGCGGCCATGAGGCTCCACGAGGCTCCGAGGACCGCGAGGCCACGCCGCGCCGGCCACACGGGCCGCCCAGCCCCAAATTACCGCCACACTGCTCGCCCCGGCCGGCAGTGCTCTGGAAGGCACAGGCACTCGCCGCGCTCGCCGCCGAGAGCACCTTCGGGAAAAGCCCGGCGGTGTTCGGCAATGTTCGGGAGTGTTCGGCAGTGTCCGGCATCGGCCGTCCGCCGCCGACGTCACATCCTGGCCGGGATCCGCTATTCATAATGGGCGAAATTAGATCGAGGTAATAAATTCTGACGTGGTTCGGAGCGTCGTGATACAGCGGGCCGGGGCGTGCTCGTCTGGCGTCGTGTCCAATAACAGCTCGACCGCGCGCCGATCACCGGCGCAGCCGCCAGCGCTAAAATTCGAACACGCCTTGTGTGCTGTTGGGGTACGCGCGCGTCAAAAGCAGGGCGGTGTTGTTGCTGTTGTAGTTGTTGTTGCTCGCGGTTTCCTTGATCCGGAAATGGCGGACGACGCCCCTCGCGTTCGGGGCAGCAGCACCGCAGCACGGCGGCCACCTGGGCGTGATTTGGGGCCGGCCTCAGCAATAATTTGTCACACAGGAAATTGAATATTCCCCGAACTAATGCTGCCAGTGATGAGGCTGCGGCGCGGGGCGCGGGGCGGCCCCATGCACGCGGTAACGTGTTGTGTGTGGGACGGACCGGCCGGGTCCGCTCCCCCCAGAAATACCATTGACTGGACTTGATGAATCGGGCAGCCTTCTCGGCCACGAGAAATTTACGACGAAATTTGGCAAACGTCACCTCGGCCCGAAAATGCAGATGAGACGTTCGCTCATGCTGCAGAGGAGATTCTTCTTTTTTCTCCTGCCTCGCCGCGAGCGCGTCCAGCGCGTCCCTCGGCCGACTCGGCTGCAGAAAGGTTGGGATTCCGGCAACACGCAGCCGAGCAGGGCGTGGCAGGCGTGGCAGGGTCGTTGCTCTAATTTTCATCGGTCACCATAAAGAAGAATCAAGCCGCACGTCTTTTTGAGCCCGACCGGATTCGAAAGGCGGAGGTGGTGTGCAGAAAGGAGGGGAAGGGGTAAACAAACACGCCCTTCTCTCTCTCTCTCTCTCTCTCTCTCTCTCTCTCTCTCTCTCTCTCTCTCTCTCTCTCTCTCTCTCTCCCTCCCTCTTTCATTCATCGCCGTCTCCCCTTTGCCCCCTCCCCGATAATCATCGCACACAACGTATTTCGGAGGAGAGGCGCGGAGAAGCAGTGAGGAGAGGAACGAAACAATAACAGGGAAATCATAACAATCAGAGGAATATATATAAGAGAGGAACCTGTTATTACGCGGTGCAGCGTCGCGCTCCAACAGCAACCTCAACCTGGGGAACCTGAGGCGCCGAGTGTTGACCACATTAAGAACGGGGATACTGGGATGAGCGATGGATCGACTCTCCTTTAAGGCGAATTTTAAAAAAATAACTGGCTAATTACTCTCTCTCTCTCTCTCTCTCTCTCTCTCTCTCTCTCTCTCTCTCTCTCTCTCTCTCTCTCTCTCTCTCTCTCTCTCTCTCTCTCTCTCTCTCTCTCTCTCTCTCTCTCTCTCAGCAGTTGGTATCCATATTCCCTCCGGATTTATATCTCTCCAATTCCATTATTGGCGCCGACCGCGCTGCCGGAATAGTATGAAAAATAGAGACGGCCGCGCTGACGGCCTGGGCGGCGCTGGGCGGCCGGACGGTGGCGCGCCATGGCGGCGAAGACTCGCCGTCTTCATCGCGGATTAATAATTTGAGCCTCCTTTTCTTCGGGCGCCCCTCCGTACGCCTCAAGTGGCGCTGCCCGGCGCTGCAGACGGGCTAGTCTGGGATGAGCCGCGCCGATTCGGCTTAATCGCCCGCAGCGGAGGGGCTGGCCGCCGAGCATTGCTCACTTCACCTGGAAATTAAACTCAGACCGGCATTGGCGCTCTCGAGTCTCAAAAGAAAGTAAAAATGTTTTTACTCGATATCGAAGGCGCAGTCCGCTCGCTCTGGCTCCCGCAGCCGCAGCACCGAAACCGAAGACGAAAAAAACGACAATGTCAGATGCAGTGAAATTACATAGGTTATCAGGCTGCCTGCACTTACGCCCTACGTGCCGGGCCTAAACGCGACGCCCGATGGCCGGTAACAGGCTGCATGTCTGCGCATCGACCGCTCTGATGCTCTGATCGGGGCAACCGGTTTTCTATTTTGAATTTCGTTTTGTTTCTGTGTCGGGACGGGCGTCAAACCCCCGCCATGGCCACGGACAACGGGTGTAGGCAACCGGCCACTACTTCGGAACAAAATGAAAGCCTCGGATTTTCGTTCACCGTTTTTCTGTTGGTTACACGGTGGAAACGGTACCTGGTTTTCCCATGAAACCCATGGTAAAGACATATAGGCGATTTCCAGGAAGTTCCTGGGAAAATCAGGAACCGTTTTCACCGTGTACATTTTGAATTCCGGCGGGGGTTTTGGACAGAAGGTCTCTCCATTGGATCGCAGAGAAGTACTGATTTCCATGGTTCATTGTAGATGACAGGTTAAAATTCACTCTGTGATTTGTTACATCTGTCTCGAGGAGATCCCGCCCCAGCGTTGTAGTGTTGGCAGGCTTGCCCCGCACGCACCTCAGGTTGGTACCACTGGCTGGGTGCCCTGGGGCAGCCCGGGGCGTGCTCGGCTAGAGTACGCCATGGCGCAGCAGGGGCGTGGCTGGACCGCTGGAGAGGCACTATGCTGAACCTCGTGCGGCGAACGTTTCGTTCTGATCTTCGGGGTCTCGTTGTCTCGTTACTGGCCGAGGCAACGGCCGATCTCTTATCCACCATCTCTCTCTCCCTGCTCTCCTTCCTCTCGCGCCACCTTTCTCTCTCTTTCGCGCGTGCGCGCGTGGATCGGCTTTTTCCCTTTATCATTGCCATATCGGCCGGTGGTTATGACGGTGAAAACGGCTCAGCAGACTGATTGTTCCGAGTCGTTTTCGTCGCTGAGTCCACCCTGCCTCCGTCGCACCTACACGATATACCCCACGAGTGCGAGAGAGACAGAGCGACGCATCTCGGAGTCAGTCGAGAGGGGCTGCGGGCTGGCTGTGCGGACGCGATGACACACTGGAGTTGCTGCTGCTGACCAGGGGGGCCTCAGGCCGCCTCCGAACAGCCACTGCCAACTGCCGGACTGGCGCGCTCAAGAGCAGACACCACTCGAAGGCAGCCAGCTAGTATATAACTCGGTGCTCGGGGGTGGGGGCGGTGGGGGCCTCTGTCAGTGCCGCGGGGCTGGAACGGGCTACCCCTCGGGGGGCTCTGAGGGGGCGTCGCGGGGGCCCCGCTCACTCAGTGCTCTCGCGGTGGCGTCGCGGGGCGAGAGGTCCTACCGAGCCGAGCCGAGCCGAGCCCCGAACAGGGCCAGGCGAGACGGGAGGGGCAGAGCAGGGCCGCTGCGGCTCCCACACAAAGGTAATCACAGTGCTGAACCCAGGTAATCACTGCGCCCCGCCCCGCCCCGCCCCGCCCCGCCCCACCCCGCCTTTCCCAGCCTCCGTGTCGTGTTTGCCGCTTTGTCACCTCCTCTGCATGCATCCTCATTTTCGCCAAATTATTTTGCAAACAGAAAATAATAATGATAAAAGGGCTGCCGAATTCTCCGCCAATTTGGCTGCAAGCTTGTTTGAGGAACCCCTCCCCCCGCCGCGCCTTGCTGCGCCTTGCTGCCGTCGGCAGGCGAGGGGGCCATTACGCCATTACCGCCATTAAGCTACTATCGCGCGTAATTATTATTTTTCCTCGTTTTTCTTGTCTTTTCGCCTCACGATCTGGTTAGCGCGGCGCTGACGAAGTCTGACGACGCCACGCAGCCCAATCTGATTAGCAAGGCGTCGGCAGGGAAGAACCAACAAGCAATTCGCCAACTCACACACACGTACAGAGAGAGAGAGAGAGAGAGGAGAGAGAGAGAGAGGAGAGAGAGAGAGAGAGAGGAGAGAGAGAGAGAATAGAGAAACACACACGTGGACAGATAGGAAGTAACGAAGGCAGGAACACAGGTTGCAAAAGAAAATGGACATATTGTTGTTGTTGCTGTAAAATTTTTGTTGTTGGGCCAGTAGACACCTAACAAGGCGAAGGGAAGCGCGGTGGACGCTTAGTCTGTAATCACACCTCATTAGTAACGAGCTCAAGTGCAGCAAGTCCGGGGCTAAAACTGGGCTAGTTCCCCTCTGCCTTTTCGTCCTTGCCCCCCCCCTCTCTCTCTCTCTCTCTCTCTCTCTCTCTCTCTCTCTCTCTCTCTCTCTCTCTCTGCCGCCGGCCGGCTCGGCTCGGTTCAGTGCCCGTGGCTGCGCGCCGCGCTAGGTTAGGCCCCTTCACCGATTCATTACAGGCCCAGTAATCTTGCAGTCAGGCCCCTTTTCTTCTTTATAAACTGTTTGGGCTGACGGCCGCGCGAGGCCCGCGGCTGCAGGCTATGCACCTGAACGGCAGCGTCGTGTCACACTCTTCAAAAGCGGAACGCGGCTCAGGAGGACGTCCCGGAAAAATGTTGGAACCAAAAGTGAGAATGAAATAAAAGTACCATAAAAATCGGTCCACTCCAAGACAAACGGGTCCAAATCACCTGCTCCACAACTCGGTCGGACAGCGAGGGAGTCGCGCATGCGACAGTGCCCCACATTTCGCTCCAGCCGCTCCAGCCGAGGCCGAGCCTGGAATCAATCCCACATTATGTACTTTGAATGCGGGACGAGGCGCGACGTGCCCCGCATGCTCCAGCGCTCCATGGCGCCGGCACTGCCTGCACGGCCTGCACTCGGCGGCCTGCACCCCCGCCCCTCCCCTCCCGCCCCCTCCCGCCACACCGCGGCACCGCGGCGCGGCGGTGCATCTGATGCGTGAGGCTAGATCGCCGGCGCAGCTGACGGCCCCCCCCCCTCCATGAACTGCACCGACCTCGGTGAGGGTCTGGAACGCCTGGAGGCGGGCGGCGCCGCGGCGTTGGCCGCGGACACGCCACTGGAGAAAAAAAATGCCGAGCTTTGCCTTCCACCAAATCAGTCTGCAGCAGTCGTGCGAGCGCAAGCAGGTTCACCTTGGCCAGTCGCTATTGACTTTTAACTAGAAAGTGTGTTGTTGGCCCTTCGTTCTTGCTCCGTCTCGTTTGCCTTTGGCGGAAGCCTCATGGTCGCTCCGTGTTTGGCTTGCTTTTCTTTCCGCCGGTCGGAAGTGCTAATTTGTCTTGGAATTTCTGCTCCGCTGAGGGCCGCCGCCACCACGGCCGCCACTGGCCGGTGCAAGAACTGCACCTCGACGCCTCCAAGCAGGAGAGGCTGCTGCAGTCGGACGCAAGTTGGGAAAAACAAAAGTGGCATTGCGAAATGAGTCGATAGGCGCCGGTTTCCTCACTGGACTCGTCCCGACGGTGGGCCGCGCTGCCGCGCTTCAGAAAACAAAAACATGCCTGAATAATTGGTGACTTTTTGCGCACGCTCGTTTTGTTTTTGTTTTGTTTCCGTATTGTTTTTGCGCCTCGCGTCCGGGAAAGAGCGGAACGGCAAAAATGACCTCTTAATTATGAAATCTCTGGCGCGGTCAACAGAACTGGAACAAACGCGCAGCGACTCGCGGCGACTCGCGCGCGCGGGAAAGTTTGAAACAAAACGCGGGAAAAATGCGGGGAGGAATAAAAGACGGCGCCCAAAACTACATATGAATACATATGCATAATTAGTTGCCTACAGATGGCCGCTAAATTCACACGTTTTGTTGCGCCTCAGCGACTCGGCTTCGGCGAAGTGCCGCCGACAAAGCAACTATTTTACGCAACCTTCGGTAAAAAGTTCAAATAAAAATCCCTCGAAACTAGAATGGCCGCTGCGATGTCACGTTCAAAATGATGCGCTTTTAGCGTGGACTGGCCTACATATGATATTCAAATGGAGCCAAACTTGCGGGCTATTCCCACGCCCGCTTCGTCTCTCTCTCCCTCTCTCTCTCTCTCTCTCTCTCTCTCTCTCTCAGTCTCGCTCTCGCTCTTTCGGGCCGCAGGGCCGGCCCGTCTGGGCAGCGCGGCCTGCGGACTCAAGATTACACATTCACGAGTTGCCGAGCCGAAGGAATGTTGACAGGTCCTGATATTTGACGTGAAGAGGAGGGAGAAGTTGAACCCGCCTTTCCTCCGTGCAGACAGGGGACATGATGTGCGCCCATGGCGGCGGGGAAAAAGAAGGGACAGACTGACAGACAGCAGACAGACAGACAGACAGACAGACAGACAGACCCCCAGACAGACAGAGAAGCAGACAGGCGTGGACCGCAACACTGAGTACGACAAAAGTACTAACTTGAAAACGCTCCTTGCTACGTTTTCAGTACTTGAACCCGAAAGCGAACCCGACCAGCCTGGGCAACACGACAACTAAATATTGCTTCGGAAAACCTTAAAGCCAACCCTACTCAACCTGCAAACCGGTCTGTATAGTGACTCACCCACATCAACTAGCTCGTCGTAATCTCAAACCACCGCAACCACTGTCAACCCCTTACCTCCCCCCCCCCCCCACACACACACACACACAACCCGTTGCGTATCAGAGCCCCGGCACAGGCTGAGCACACCATCAATCTGTTTCAAGGCATTACCGGCCCACGTGACGTGTGTGTGAGATGCTGCAAAGGACGTGCAGGCGCCCCGCCGCTGCACCCTCCAGGACCTCCAGGGCCTCCAGGGCCTCCAGGACCTCCAGGTAGCCGGCGTCACCGCCACCAACCCCCCGGCAGGGAGTATCTTGCGGCAAGATGCGGGCCGGTGGGGCGGTTTGCAACCTGTGGAGGGGAATTTGTCCGCGGGTAGGAGTCTGGCTGGAACAGATAGGCAATCTGCTTCCGCTCGGCGCGCCTGGTAAAATGAAAAACAGCGACACAAAAGCGCCCGTCCTGTTTGTTGGTACCCGCACCGGTTGCGGCTGAGTATCGCGTAGGCGTCAGCAAAGCAGCCAACTTTGCGAAATCAGAGAGGCGCTCTGAAAACGCAATTTCGAACTGACTGTACTCCACCCCCGACGCGGCTCGCCGCGGTGACCTCGCCGTCTCAGCTGTTCCCTAGACAGCCCCGCCGCCCCGCCCCGCCCCGCGCTTTGAAAATTCGCGCCCTGAAGGTCCCGAAAAGCGGCCGACTGTGCAATCGTACATCCGAGGAGGGCGCGCGGCGAGGGCCCTGAAGGGACAGCCGAGCCAAGGTCACGCCAAGGTCACGCACAGAGGCAGGCGAGCGTAGGGCCTTGTGCCGCCGCCAAACCGAGCCAACACAGCCAAACGGAAATTTACCGTCAGCTTCTCGCCCTTTCCTTTCATTATCGTGAATTATTTCTACGGAGCGTCTCAAGAGGAACCCTTTCAACTGCCTTTGTAAGGACGTCTCTATATCCCCTTTCTTCTTCTTCTTCTTCTTCTTCTTCTTCTTCTTCTTCTTCTTCTTCTTCTTCTTCTTCTTCTTCTTCTTCTTCTTCTTCTTCTTCTTCTTCTTCTTCTCCTCCTCCCCCCCCCTGCCCCCCTTTTCACTCTCACACCGCACCTCTATTGACGGGGCGTGCACCGTAGGTGGTTTCCGGTACCTGAGCTCTTTCAAATTCGCCGCGCCGCCGCCGTTCGCGACACGCGCCAGTGCACGCGCACGCGAGTACGACGGGGGCGAGTGTGTGTGTGTCTCAGTGTGTGTGTGTGTGTGTGAGAGAGAGAGGAGAGAGAGAGAGAGAGAGAGAGAGAGTGAGTGTGTGTGTGCGCGTGAGGGTGATATCCACGCGATGTCCATGCTACGCACAACAACGTCGACTGTGCCGTGGCTGACGACGCACGGAGGCACACGCAGACACACACATTTAGCCTCGTATACAGCGCCACACAAACAAGGAAAACGTGCGAATTCCGGGCGCGCAGCCCGTCGTCGGTGTGTGTGTGTGTGTCTGGGTGTGTGCATGTGTGTGTGTGTGTCGCCCGCGCGGCCAGTTTATTACACACACTGTGTGTCGCACCGACACTGCGCCAGACACCAGTCTGTGAATTACTGCTGGGCCGAGTAGAGGCCGAGGCCAGCGGCAGCCAGCACGGCCCGCGGTCCGGAGAGGGGAAGGGGGAGGGGGGAGGGAGGGGGTTGCAGGGCCGCCAGGCCGTACAATAAGGGTTTAGCCGAACGGATCGCGACTTAGACGCCCCGGCGCATAGGCAAAGCAAAGCCAGCCGCAACACGCTTGTCAGCTAACTGTGTTCCAGCCCGGCTGTGGCGAGCAAGCACGCACAATACACGCACACGCACGCACACACGCACACACACGCACACACACGCACACACAGAAGGTGGCATGCACCTGGCGTCACAACAGGGTGACGACTTTCTCACATTCGAGGCGTGACGGATGCGAGGCGACTTTGAAAGCGGACCGGCCGCTGCTTATCAACACATTTGCGGGGAAATTTATCTTGCGTGCTGCCTGCTGCCGCCGTCTTGCTCCGCTTGTTCCACCGGGTGACGATATGGTGGCGGTGACGCACCGGACAGAGAGGGTGGCTCGGCTCGGCTCGGCTCGGCTCGGCTCGGCTCGGCTCGGCTCGGTCGGCCGGTTTTAATAACATTAATTAAGGCGGGGAGGTGCTATACAGCGCCAATGAATATGTAAATGCAGGCATCGGGACTGCTGGCTGGCTGCGGGGGTGCGGCACAGAGGCTAGGCCTGCCGGCTCGGCTGGGCCTGCCGGCGCCACCGATGCACGTGGACGGCGAGGGGAGGCGGCGGCGCCGCCAGCCGCTTCCAAACGCTCTGTCTCTCTCGCACCCCTCCGCGGCGCGCCGTGAGTGCGAGAGAGACAGAGCGACGCCGTTCGAAAAGCGACCCGCGCGTGTTCACTTGGCGGTGACCGGCAATGCGAGTGGTTTGCCTGCCCGCCTGGCGCACCACCGGCAGCGCCTCGATGTCGGCTATCCCGAGGTTCCCGGTTCGATACCCCGCGAGGCCTGCAAAATTTGCCATATCAGTGCGCCGGGACCGTCCCAACTGACAGATCTTTCTCCTCGCGAACTATCACCAACTGAATGAAAGAAATTCTGCTCGGACCGGGGATCGATACTGCCCGTTGTACACTGGGAAAGGCCCGTGCCGCCTGACTTCCCCCGTCGTGCCTGCCTCCACGCGCACTGCAAGCGGCGCACCACTGTATATTGCGCACCGTCGCCACGCCACCTTGATGTCCCCACGTGGCGCAGGGGGAGGCCAGGTTGCGTATGCTCGTCACACGAGCGCCGGCCTGCAGCCGACAAGTGTCCCAAGGTGAGGCGGTGCTGCAGGGCGGCGTGCAGGGCCTGGACGCCGAGTCCCGGTGCACCGCGGTGGCGGCCGCGCGCCCACAATGAAGAGCACCTGCGTGGCGCCGCGGTCCGCATAGCAAACGGTGCTCGGCTTGCGCGGGGAGGCGCTCGGTTTGAGTGTTTTCTGACTGCCGGGCACCGCCAGGACGCCGTCGTCAGGGCGCCCCGCCCCGCCCCGCCCCGCCCGGAGGACGCCGTCGTCACGGCAACGCGCTTTGTGGCGGCTGTAACAGAGGTCAGCTTGATGCGGCCATAGCAGGTTATGGATTCACGCTAACGCCGCGACGTGTGCTGGGAGTGTCCGTGTGTGCGAGTGTGTGTGTGTGTGGTGTGTGTGTGTGTGTGTGTGTGTGTGTGTGTGTGTGAGCGCACGAGCGCCGCGTGTATAACATGACTGGGTTTGTTTGATTACCGAGCGAGGGCCACCTTCTGGGATTGGGGGTACGTACGTACCGCACACGGCAAACAGGGTTGGCATGGCGGGTAGCGCAGCTCGCGCGTGTGTGAGCGCGCGCGTGTGTGTGTGTGTGTGTGTGTGTGTGTGTGTGTGTGTGCAAATGTGCCGCGACTGTGTTTGTGATAGAACGGGTGCAGGCGAGGGGTTTGAACTTGGCACAGACAGCGCGTCGGGGCCGCTGGGGTACGAATTTCAGGGCGGGGGTGTAAGGGGGGTGGGGGTGGGGGCGACGCACGACTCGACGCACAGCGGCGTAAGGGGCATACCATGTCACTCCCTAAAGGGGTGAGAAATGAAGGCACCGGAAGATGAATAGCGATGAAGATAGGGGTAGCAAGGGAATGCCGCCCCGTCCCCCCCCCCCTTTCCCCCCTCAGACATGACACCGCCCCCTACACGGCCCCGGCAGGGGTGGGCCGCCTCCCCGTCCACCATCACCTCGCCGCGGTTCAAGCGCCGTAGTGTGTCATGTAGCCGAAATTACCGGCAGGAAATCTCGGAACCGACAAGCTCAGCAGCTCGGCCCGCCCCGCCCCGCCCCGGGTCTTAAACTAGTAATTTCCGACAAAAGCGGCTCGGCGCGGCGTGGGCGTCGAGGAGCACCGGGGCGCCGTGAAATTCCCGACAGCTGACGATCGCGGCACCGCGCGCGCCGAATTCGGATTCGTACTCACAGTGTAGTCGACGCGAGAGGAACAGTCTTTGCCCTTGCCAGGATGGGGCGCGGACGGCGTGGATACCCCGGTCGGCGCAGAGTGGGCCAGAAGACCGGTGGAGGCGGTCGGAATCCCGGACGCGTTTCGTGCTCCAGAGTCACTAAACAGGACTCGAACGGAGCGTATGACCCCACCAATGGATTCCTCATTCGGAGAGCTATCCATTGGACGTTCGGTTCCAGTCCCATTTAGCGACTCTAAAGCTTAAAACGCGTCCGGGATTTCGACCGCCTCCACCGGTCTTCCGGCCCACTGTGCGGCGCCGACGCGCGGTCGGTGCGGCGGTCGGTCGAGGCGGATCGGACGAAGGCAGGCCGGGCGGGTCAGTGGCGCCGAGCTGACACGCGGAGCGAACTTCACGCGCGAGCTGACCCCGGGATCAGATAAGGGCCCTTTGCTTTCAGAAATTTAGATTTATGACCAATGTGTCAGCTGTTGTGCCGGACACCACCGCACAGCACCGCCGCGCGTGGGTTGCGGGTTCAACCCCCGCCTCCCCCTTCCCCTTTTCTGATTGCCGACTCCGTCCGCAGTGTATGGCTCGCGTCAGGGCAGAAAGTATCGCTTGCCAAGTCTGGTCCGAAAGGGAATGGCGGAAAAATAAATTTAGAAATTGTTTTTCTTTTTCCAGTGTACGGGAAATAGCCTCGGCGCGGTAACTGCTGATAAGAGGCCGAAGAAAGACAGTGACGCGCTGGAAGGCTGGAGCCACACTGGAAGTCTGGAGTCGGCGCTGCACTGGGAAAGGGGTGCGCCTTTCTTCCCGCTTCATTCTTGAGCTGCGCCAAGTGATTTATTTAATGGTGGGGGAGCTCGCGGCCTCGCGCGCCGGGGCCTAAAAGGAGTGTACGGTTTTGCATGTCGACTGCAGCGCGGGCCACGTGCGCGTCGCGGCGCGCGCAGCCCCTACCCGATTTCAGGCTTTCAATACAAACTCATTTACCGGAGTGCGGGATGGCGTTTGGCCCCGCCACGGCCCCGCCTCCTTGAAACAACGCCAAGTGCGCTTGCAGCAGACTACTCCCGAGAGTCGGTTGCGTCGCTCCGTCTCTCTCGCACTCATGGGGCGTGCCGTGTAGGTGCGAGAGAGACGGAGCGACGAAGGCGACTCTCGGATGCGAAGCGGACTGAAGTGCGTTTGCGAAGACGCCGTAGGGATGCGCGGCGTTTGGCGTTTTCTCGGGAAAGATGATGAATGCTGCCCCGATTTTCATTGTTTTCCTCGTTTTTTCCTTCTTGCAATTAGGGAATAAAGGGACTGTGGAACGGCGCGCCGAAAGGGTAAGCAAGCAGGCCTTTTCAAAATTAGCTGCAGTCACACTGGGGCGACTCGCCGGAAGGGATGAGGCTCCACCAAGGCCGCCGGGCTGGCTAGCCACTCCGTCTCTCTCGCACTGGCCGGGACGCGCCTCGGGTGCGACAGAGACAGAGCGACCGTCGCCTGCTGGCCGCGCGGCCGAGCCGAGCGCGCCTGCGCTTCGGCGGGTGTGCCGTCCCGCGGCGCCTGGCTGTCGAATGGGTGGCCTACCTGCCGGGGGCTCCCCGCCACTGTAAAGCCTCCCGCCACGCCAAGCAGGCCGCCAGGAAGGCCGCCGGCCGTTCGAACTCTAAGCCGGCCTTTCAGGGCCCCGAAAAGGGAACTCGGAGGGCCAGTCGTGTAGCGAGATAGGTCTTGTTTGCGTCGCGACGGCCGTCCTCGCCGCCCCCGGCCCGCTCCCGCCTTCCCGGACGTGTGAAAGGGTGTCGGCCTGATGAGGAGGGAGGCTGTACGGAAGGAGGCCAACAAACAAGCCCAGCCGACGGGGCGTGGACGCGTGCGGGGGGGACTTGCACCGAGCCGCCCCGGACACAGCCAACGTGTTGGCGCGGACTGACAGACAGAGAGACAGGCAGACAGACAGACAGACAGCGTGGCTGCAGCGGGGTGGCCTGCATCGCCGCGTCACTCCCAATAAGCAAACCCATCCAGCTTCCAGCACCGGCAACCAGAGAGAGGCACACGTCAATGCAGCCCTCTCTCTCACTCCTCCCCGGCGTGGTGACGTCATCGGCATCAACACTCGACAATGCCACCCACTCGTTACGCGTACGCGTCGAAAACAGAAGGTCGCCGTCGTCTGCCACGCCCCGCCACGCCACGCCACGCCGCCCCTCGCCCTTGCAGTGTGGGAGCGCTGGAACGCGCGCTAGATCGCCAACACTCAAAGCACGCTACAAGTACAAATAGCGAGGTACTACCGCGAGTGGGGCTCGCTCCTGCTGGGCCCTTGATAAAACGGGATTTGCGTCGCGCGAAAAATACCCTGCACTCTGTTACGACGGACTCATTTTGACAGGAAGGCTTAATAGGGGTGGGCACGTACTCCTACTCCCCCCCTCCCGTTAAATCGTACCCATCTCTAACTCAATGCCCTCACCACCTCGCCCCTCACGCCCCTATCAGCAAGGCAGCTACCAGCCGCTGCCCCTCCGCGCCGCCCCCGCCCCTCCCCCGCCGGCGGCTTCACTGGCTTCATATTTTATACCGCTATCAAAACAACTTGGCTGGGGCCGGGCGGCGCGGCGCAGCGCAGCGAAGCAGCGAGGCAGCGGTTTTGGCGCCTTGGCGGCGTGGAGGCCGGGCCTCGGGCCCCGGGCCGGGCGGTCTCGGCTTGCTTGCACATTAGCTTGCAGGCGGCACTTGACTGCAGCAGCCTGCAAAAGGGAGAAGTGCCGCCTGCGTCTTGTCGAAGACCGGCAGCATTCAACGCAAAAACACGCAAAAAAAAACAAGAAAAAGACACAATTGCCCGCGAAATTTGGCAAGCAGGGCCCGGCGCTGCCCGGCGCCGCGGGTACTTGAGGTAAGCTGCAGGGTACTAGCCCCGCCCGGTGACCTCGCCGACCCGGCGTCTAATTTGGCCGTCCTGGCCTTGATGGCTTGCTTCGCCTGCTTCGCCTGCAAGGCAGCAGCGCCAAGGCTGCGCCAAGGCAGTGCCCCCCTTGTAGCGGGGCGGGGCACTAGAGCGGGCCCTGCCGGCCCCGGCGACGTACACGGAGTTCATGCGAGTTTACAACAGTTGAAACGGGGGAGCGAGATCTCTTCAGCCGGCTTCAGCGCGCTCCAGCCCCGCCCCCTCCGAGACCCAGTCTCCACAAGTCTCCACCAGTCTCCACCCGCCCGGCGCTCAAGTACAGTAAGTTGCCTACCACCCAGGCGAAGCGGCGCAGCCACGGCCAAGCCGCGGCCAAGCCCGGCGAGAGGAATCAAGTTTGTGTCAAAGTTGTTGCGCGCGTAGAATTTGACGGAAATTTAGACGAGCTGTAGCCACGATGGAGCTGCCACGAACACTGAGAATGAAAGAGTCATGATCATGACTAAAATTTTGGGCGAGGAATTCTTTACTACCCAAATTTGGGTGAGGAAATTTTCCTCGCCCAAATTTGGGTGAGGAAAGTTTCCTCACCCAAATTTGGGTCATAATACTATGGTGCTATATAGGGAGCTGATACACCCTTCCTCACCCAAAATTGGGCCAGGAAGCTTTCCTCGCCCAAATTGGGCGAGGAAACATTCCTCGCCCAAGTTTGGGTGAGAAAGTAAACCTCGCCCAAAATTGGGTATTGATCATGACTTTTTCATTCTCAGTGAAGGGGGAAGCGGGAGAAACAAGGAGAGGCGGGAGGAGAGCGAGAAAGAGAGAGACGGAGAGACGTAGGGAGAGTTTGTGCCGAATACATGAAGTAATTATAGTGGGTCCAGTTGGAGAGTTGACTGCGGTGATGTCCTTTCCCCGGCGCCCCTGGCGTCCCTGGCTTCCCAGGGCGATTCCGAAACGAGTCACTCCCCGCACCCCGCACCCCGCGGCATTCCCCATGGGTGCGACAGGGACAGAACGACTCCGTCCGGAATCACACCACAGACTGGCGTCCCCCGCCGACACATGCTGAGTTTCCACCGATTAGCCGGCTCTGCTTTGGCGGCTGGACTCCCTTGCAGCGCGATTTGGTAATCAAGTTTCCAGCTTCAGAGCCGAACGCCACCAAAACGCGTCGCCGCTCGGTTTTTCTCTGAATTCTTTCAGATTTCTTTCAATGAAGTGAACAGGCCTCCCGCTTCCACGCACTCTCGTGTGTGTGTGTGTGTGTGTGTGTGTGTGTGTGTGTGTGTGTCATCGATCCGAGGCGCCACGCGGCGCCCGGACACCCTGTTTGTTTATACACACCGAAATTCGGCCTGCTGTTGTGGGGCTGTGTCGCTGCGTCGCCAGGGAGGAGGATGAGAATAGGGGAGCGGAGAGAGAGAGAGAGAGAGAGAGAGAGAGAGAGAGAGGAAGAGGGAAGTCCTCCGCCTATCTTTTCGCGCCGATCCCAGTTTCGCGACCAGGCATGATCCCTCTCTACTTTCCATCCCATTTCTCTTGTTCTCCTTTTCCGGGCGGTAAATTTTGGGTTATGTATACACACGGGTGGGTTCGGGGGCCGCGAAGCTGCGCGGAGCGGAGGGTGGGCCACGGGGTGGGGGTGGGTGAGGCGGCGCGGCGCGGGGCGGGGCGGGGGTAGGACGTCTGCACATGTTTAAACTACTCCAGTGGCTCATCGCTGCGTGACCGCACGATCGTCCAGGTCACAGTGGTCAGGGTCACGCGGCGCTTGCGTTGAGCTTGAATACCGATTCGGGTCGCTCTGTCTCCGTTGGACCGTGGGGGTGCAGTAGACTGACTTGCCACCGCGTCACATTCGACCACAGAGGTCGTCCGTTTCTTTTTGACTCCTCGAGTCCTGGCGGCTTCACACCGTTGCGAGTCACTCCGAGTGGCTTTGATCAAGTCGGATGAGAGTTTTGTTTCAGCCCCGCGAGGCCGGCCCAGGCCCCCACGGCCCCCACGGCCCCCACGGCCCCCACGGCCCCCACGGCCCCCGCGGAAAGAAGTTGTTGTGGGGGTGGCGGCGAGCTGCCGGCACTCACCAAGTTTCCCTCTGGCCGTACGTAAATTCGGGGGCAGCGCGGCGCGAGGAGAGAACACTGTAACGGCAGAGACAACGGGGGTTGCGGCGGGGCGGGGCGGGGCGGGGCGGGGCTGGGGCCAGTGCAGCAGGGCGATTCCGCGGAGTCATAACCATAACCCTCGCCCACCTACCGCGTCTTGGCGCCCCGCCCCGCCCCGCCCCGCCATAAAGCCACGCGAGGCGCAGGCCGTACGCGCTCGAAGAAACAAGGCTCGCCAATTTGTCTGGGGATTGCCGACCGCAATTAGCAGTGTGCCCCGCCGGCCCGCGTTAGCAGTGTCACCGCGCCCCGTCCAAATATGACGTGTTATTTGCGTGTGGGAGGATCGCCCTGGTGGCCAGCCCGGCCAGCCCGGCCGCTACACATGTATGGGGTCATGTGCCCGGCCGGGCTGCGACACACTGACCCACTGGGGACCGGCAGTCACACACCCACACGCATAAACTCACACCCTCGCGCACCGCACTCACACACACTCACACATACACACTCACGCACACACACACTCGTAGGGAAACACGCGCGTGCGCACCCCGGGGGGGCTCCCCTTTCTCTCCTGGAACTGCGTTTTTTTATTCGCAGAGCGGCAGCCCGTTATTCGCCCGTCTCGCGTGTCTGTGTGTGTGTGTGCGTGTGTGTGTGCGCGCGGGCGTGTCCGTGTGTGCGTGCGCCGTGCGTGTGTTTGGGCTGGCTGGACCGGGGGCTGGACAGTGCTCAAGGGGGCGCAATGGTGGGAGGGTCAGGTTGCGCTCTGCTCTTGGAGGCGGGGAGGCGGCCGCGGGGTTGGGGGGAGGGAGGGGGAGGGGGAGGGGGAAGGGGAAGGGGAGGGGGAGGGGGGGGGGGTGGTGGAGGGAACGGCCCAGACTGCTCCGCGTATGAGGGGATTGTGACCGGGGAAAAGAGTGCCACCTTTTCTGGCTTTTTTTCAAGGGGCGCAATGGTGGGAGGGTCAGGTGCTCTGCTCTTGGAGGCGGGAAGGCGGCCGCGAGGGTTGGGGAGGAGAATCGCAAAGGGGAGGAAGGTTAAGGGATGGGAAGAAGGTGAAGGGAGGGGAGGAAATGGTCCTGACAGAATTGGGCCAGACTGCTCCCGCCCAATTGAGAGGAAAATTCTGACCCGGCGAGAATAAGAGTGCCCACATTTTTTCTCTTTTTTTGCCGTGGTGTGCGTGTGCGTTGTGCGTGTGTGCGTGCGCAGTCGCCCCCGGGGTCACGCCTGCCAGGAAAACGAATGTTCCACGCCACGGTAAGAGCCAAGATTAAAGAAGCGCGCTGTTTTGGCATTCCAAAGCTCGCTAGTTTGGTTGGGCGCGCGGGTCGCCCTCGCTCGCCCGCAGGGTGTATGAACTGGCCTCGCGCGGTCCAGACCGGGAGGCGACCGCCACCGGGCGACTGGCCCAAAATAATGCTTTTCTTCCAGGCCAGCCCCGAGGGCCAGGAACAGCCACGGCCAGCCACGACACGGCAGAGGGGCACCCAATTTGAAGTCGCTGCTGGCATTGCCACGGCACGCCAGGGCCTCGGCCAAGGCAAGCCAAGGCACTGCCGGCAAAGGGGCCATTTTCCTTTTTCCCTCCGCAGCCCCTGCTGCTGCATGGCCGCCGCTCGCAACTGAAATTCATTAAGGCCCTGGGTCCTCGGTGCGGGCCGTCCGGGCGACTGGGCGACGACTCGGCCCGGAATTCAGGTCATCTCGCAGTCGGCCGGCAGACTGCATTGCGCACAGCGCGGCACAGCGCGACGCAACACAGTGGGCCAGAAGACCGGCGGAGGCGGTCAAAGTCCCGGACGCGTTTTGAGCTCCAGAGTCTCTAAACAGGGCTCGAACCGAACGTGTGACCCCACCAATGGATTCCTCGTTCGGAGAGCTGTCCATTGGTGGGGTCACACGTTCGGTTCGAGTCCCATTTAGCGACTCTGAAGCTCAAAACGCGCCCGGGATTTCGACCGCTTTCACCGGTCTTCTGGCCCACTGTGCGCCGCCGCCCTCTAAATATCTCGGCGCGGCGGACGTCCCAGAATGCAGCAAGCCGGACGTGTGGCGCATATCGGGCAAGCATGTGCATAACGCAAAGCGCGTGCCGCCGCGTCGAGAAACAACGGAGCGGTCTCTCTGTCTCTCTCGCACTCTTTGCGCGACGGCCCACGCGACAGAGGCAGCGCCGAGCGAGGGCGTCGCGCTGGCCGAGGTGGGCGAGTGGCTAGAATAGCCGTGGAGGTCTAGCCGGTCTGCAGCGTGGGCTGCGCCAGGACTGTGCTGCGCCGCGGGGGAGCGGACGACGCGCACAGGCTTTCGGACTCCACCGCCTTGTATTCATGGAAAAACTTTGGGGCGGAGGGCGGTGACCTCGCGCCACCTCGCGAGGGGCAGCGGTCCTTGAGATTCCCCTGCAGGGCCGGCCGGCTCGGCTGCAGGCAAGGCCAGGGCCGGGCAGGGCCGGCCAGGGCGAGCACACACCCTCATTACCTGCGAAAGGGTAGGGAAGGGCTTACTTTGAGGCCCAACAAGTACTGCATTATTTATGTCCGCGATATTCGAGAAATAGTGGCCCCAGCAGGCCGGGCCGGGCCGGGCCGGGCCGGGCCGTTCCTCACTGCGTAACCAATGTTCAGCCGAAGGGCTCGCCGGCCTGGTCACCGCCGCACCTGCGCGCCCAGTTTGTTTTCGGCAGTTTCGTTTTCAGTTTGCCCCTTTTCTTTACCGCGCAGGCAAACACGCGGCGCGACAAAAGGTCCGCGTTGCGTCATCAATTCACAGCCAGCAAATATTTTTTTTTTTCAGCCACTATTATATTGCTTCCTGTGCATGGAGGGGCGTAGCGACAAAGGTCGAACCCAGGGACTGGGGCTGGCCACCGCGCCGCACCAATTGCTTGCCCCCCCCTCTCTCTCTCTCTCTCTCTCTCTCTCTCTCTCTCTCTCTCTCTCTCCCGCGGTGTTTGATGTCGGCCCGAATCACAAAGGGCGCGGCGTTCGGACTGCCCCAGGGCGCTCCCCGCGGGGGTGGCGGCGAGCTGCAGCGGCACTCCGTCTCTCTCGCACCACGCGGGACGCCCCACGAGTGCGAGAGAGACAGAGTGCACTGCAGCGGGCCGCAGCCGGCCGACGCGCCGAAACGGATGCGAGTCACGGGGAAGGGGGAGAGAAAGATGGACTGCATGTTTTCTAATTAGCGTTAAGGTGGTGGACTCGCTGCCGTGGACCCGGTGGACGGCTCCAACGCCCCACTCCCCACTCCCCTCTCCCCACTCCCCACGCCCCACAATAAGAGTCCGCCCCGCAGCTTGTTTAAGAGCTCGCGGCCCCAACGCCGTAAACTTTAATGCTGAAAGTGGATAAAACATGAAAATAACTCGGATGGCTCGCTTGCCGCCCTGCCTGCTGAAGGAGGCTCGCCCTTGGCTCGCCCCTCCCGGCCGGCAACCCTTCCCCGCTGGAGGAGTCTCTTAGGGCGTAGTCGCGCAGTCGTACCAATTTGCGCTATGACTTATATCTAATAATATCGCCCTCGCTGCGCCGTCGGGCCGTCGGCTTCCAGGGGCTCTTTAGCAAATTAAGGAATTAGCCTCTTTTATCTTCTTTAACGAGGAGGAAAAAAATGCTAGTCGAAGTGGAATCACCTTTCACAGTTTTGGGTACCGTTGACGATATAATTGGCAGTCGCAGAAAGAATAAAACCTTGAACAACCAGAAAGAAAAACAAAAACATGCCGTTAACACAATTGCGGCAGTGTTGGCCAGCTCAGGGCAGTAACAGTGCCACCGAACCGCACTGCCACCACGCCGGCGACAACGTCTGTGCGCGCGCGCGGGCAAGGAAAAAAAAGAAGAAAAGAGACAAAAAAGAGTTGCTTTCTAAATTAAAAGTCTCGTCACTTCTCCTTTGCTCTCCTCGGTGTCTTTTTTCTTCCCCCTCATCCGGGGCGGGCCTTGCCCTCTTCCCTCGCAGTCCGGAGACGTTGCGCCCCCTCCCCCTACGCAATAATGGGAGGGGGGAGGGGGGGGGGGGCTGGACCGCTCGGACGTGGCCCCCCGCTGTGGCGCCGCCGCGCTTCGGAAGGTCGTGGAGTCGCTGTGCCGTCGCGTGGCAAGTGAGCAAAAGTGAGGCTGGCCGGCACCTAAGAACTGAGCATAATAGTGCGTACGGGCAAATGTGTGTGGTTTTCAATTTCTTTTTTTGTCCTTTGGGTGTGGGTACTTTTGTCGGTTGCTTGCATGAGCCATGATGACGTCACGACTTCTTTTCTCTCGAAGTCCCGTCTGTGACTCCGGCTGTCCTGACCTGGCGGCCCCATCCATAAGCCGGCTCGACTCTCGGCGTGCAGTGCCAATGCCTCTCGCTCCACCCCTGGGCTGCTGATTGGAGGCGGCAGGTTATTGTAGGATGTGCGGTGCGGCGGTCATCGGAGGGGTGGGGGCGATTTTCTGGGCTCGCACAGGCAAAGCAGCTAGCTAGACGAGGGCCGCAGCGGGGGACAGTATCACGTGACCTCCATCTGGCTGGACAAGTGCATTCCCCTGTGAAACGGGCCACCCCCTCCCCACGGACGCACACGCACACACACAGAGCACACACAGAGCCGGCACCTAGCCTTATTCCTGAGGGTCCCACCTACCCCACTGGTTCTGCACATCCCCCCAAAACCGTGAGATGTAGGCTGGGCATGCCGGGTGAAGGGCCTGGCTGGCTGGCTGGCTGGCTGGCTGGCTGGCTGGCTGGCTGGCTGGCTGGCTGGCTGGCTGGCTGGCTGGCTGGCTGCCTGGCTGGCTGGCTGGCTGGCTGGCTGGCTGGCTGGCTGGCTGGCTGGCCGCCTGGCGGTCCCCTCGCTCAGGTGCGGATGGCTGCACATGCTGGCTGGGCCGGGCCTGGGCCGGGACGGGCCGGGCGCGCCCCTACTTGGTCAGTTGAGCACAATTCAGCCCCCCTCCCCCCACCCCCTCGGCCCTTCTGCCCTTTGTTTAATTCCCCTTTGAGTCCCGCCGAGCGATATGACGCCTTGTCTCGGCGTGTCTCTCTCGCTCCCGGGGTGGCGAGGGGTGAGGGGGGGGGGCACAGGAAAGGGGGACCGCCACACCGCGCCGGCCAGGCCGGCCAGGGTGGGGGGAGGGACTGGACGCGTTATCTCCATGCCCGCCAAAACTGGCGTGGCTGAGAGTGCCTGCTGGAGAACGGCGTGGCGCTGGTCGCACGGAAGGACGGATGGGCAGACAGACAGACAGACAGACAGACAGACAGACAGACAGGCGGACAGACAGACAGGGCGGACAGACAGGCGGACAGACAATCAGCGTCCACATGCAGGATGCGGGCAGCGGCAGCGTGCCCTCTGGGGCAGTGCGCAACCACGGCTCTCTTGTCTACCTGCAGATATTCCGATCTCGCTCTGGGATTCCGTCCCTCTGCCTCGCTGCCCCCGCCTCCCCCTCCCCTTTTCTTCGTTCGATCCCCGAATACGCGCGCCTGCTCTCACTATGTATACCTTTTGGTCCCAGGGGCCCGCTTCACAATCCCATACCGCCCCGCCGCCGGGCCCCGCCGGGCCTCGCCCGCCCCGCCCGGCCCACAGTGCACCCCCGCCCCCCGCCCCTCCCCTCCCTGCGCATCACTGCACCGTGCCGTGCCGTGCCGTGCCGGGCAGACGCGTTAACCGGCTGATGCTCCCGAACCGATAAGCCGCCCTGGATACCTACCGGATAAAACGGTGGAACGGTGTCGCGCTAAACGGCTGCCACCGCTGTTGCGCCGCTAAGCGGCATTCCTTTCTTTTCCGCATTTACGCCGGCGGCCCAAGTTATTCGGAACGCGCTGTAGCGACGAGCGCCCGGCGGGTAGGCAGGGCAGCGCCGCTCGGCGCGCCGCCGACCGACGGGTTGCCTACCCTCACTTCGTCGGGCGCCCAGCGCGCCCAGCGGCGGGAAGCAAGAGGGGCTCGCCCTCTGGTGGAACTAGCGCACCGGAAGAAGCGTACCGGAAGTAGCGCACCAGAAGTAGCACACTGGAAGCAGCGCACCGGAAGTAGCACACCGGAAGCAGCGCACCGGAAGTGGCGCACCGAAAGAAGCGCACCAAAAGTAGAGCACCGGAAGAAGTGCGCCGGACGAAGCGCACCGGAAGAAGACTACCAAAAGTAGTGCACCGGAAGTAGCGCACCGAAAGAAGCGCACCGGGAGCACCGCACCACCACGGCCGAAGTCGCGCGGAAAGCGGAGCGGATAATGAGGGTAAATAGGAGGACGCTGGATGCCGAAGATCGTCGTTCTGTCTCCGTCGCTCTCGCGTAGAGTGGGCCGTGCCGGAGCGAGAGAGACGGAGCGAGGGAAGACGGCGCAACGGGCAACTCGTTGTGCAGCAGCGCCTCATCAGTGCAGCGCTTGGATTCCCCCAGGGCCCTCCGCCCGTCATGCAGGCCGAGAGCCCCCTCGGCCCCCGCCACGCCCCCGCCACGCCCCCACACCACCCGAACGGCGCTCAAGTCTAGCCCCCTCCCCCACATCAAAACCCACCTCGCAAAGCAGTAATTAATAATATTTCCGATAATTCGGGCCGATGATGGCCGCGGTAATCTTATAACCGCCCCGCTCCACGCGACCAGCGCCGGGGTGCCGCGCCGCCGCCGCGGCCAACGAACTACAAGTTGGGTACAAACTAATAACAGTTTGGGGAACAAGTGACATTCGATGTGGGTCTGGCGTAGGTGTGGCAGGGAGGGGGCCGGGCCAGGTCAGTACTCCAAGCGGAGCGCTGACGTCAAGGACGAGGAGTCGGAGGGGGCAAGGGGGGGGGGGAGGATGAATGTGTGAAAAAGAGTGAGAGATAAAATGAGGGCGGCAGCGCAGGGAGTGAGAGAGAGAGAGACAGAGAAAGAAGACCAAAGTCATGACACAATTCGACAGCGCGCGCGCGCGCGCGTGTGTGTATGTGTGTGTGTGTGTGTGTGTGTGTGTGTGTGTGTGTGTGTGTGTGTGTGTGTGTGGCCGCTGAGGTTTTACGTTCGGCCTGATTCGGCCTTTCCGAAAGGGCGCGCCGAAGGTCCTTTCCGCCGCCCCGCCGCACCCTTTAGGCCCTTTGGCACCGAGGCCGGCGAGGCGGGGCCGAGTTCTGCAACTGTGATGAAAGTGTCAGACAGGCGTAGTTTTGGGCCGATGGGAACGGCAATGGTGATGGCCGGCACGGGCGCATCAGCGCATCAAGAGACGCCGACGTGACCGTAAAACGTGGGCGGGCTGCGGGCACACCGTGAAGTTGGCCGGCCGGCCTGCGGGGCGCACTCGTTTTCGAACTGCACAACTTGCAGTGCTCAATCAGTGGGACGCGGGTCCCGTCGCGAAACACTGCCAACCCGACGAAAGCATCTCAACGCCGACCCCCACATTTTATGGGCCCGAACCCCAACCTACACGGCCCCAAGGAACAAGCCAGACGCAAGTTGAACGGCAGTCTGTCAGAAACGAGTAGGTCCCCGGCGAGATGAAGTCCGCCCCTCCGCTCGCCGGTTTGGTTCCGGGTTTTCGACCCTCCACGATATCCGTGTCACGTTCCAAGGAAGGGCCATGATGCCGGCAAAGTTCTGCAGCACGGAATCGATTTGCGGCTAACGCCCGGGCTAACGCGTGTGCAGAGAGTGAGCCCTTCAACTCCAAGGACGAGCGCTGGAAAGGTGGACGCCTGCATGTGTGTGTGTGTGTGTGTGTGTGTGTGTGTGAGAGTAGAGCGGGTGGAGCCGGGGCGGCTGAGACCCCCGTGGTATTGCGCATGGGATAGGGCTTAGCCGAGGCACAAGTGTTGATTAATTGATCAACATGGGCCCTGATAGACGTATAGGGGCGGGGTACACGCTCTCGCGCGGCACACACACACACACACACTCGCACGCACGCACGCAAGGGCCTAAACGCACAGGTCTACGTCAGTGTGATGGATTAGCCGCGATGCCCGTGTTGAAGGCGCATGAATTCGCAGTGGGGGCGGCGCGGGAAATTCAGCACCATGCCGTGATTTCGCGGTGAGGGATTTTTGCGAGAATGGGGTTGGTGGGACTGGCAGTGTGGTGGCAGGGCGGTGCCTCGGCAGTGCCGCAGTGGTCCATCTCCGTCTGCAGGCCCAGCCGTAATGAGCAAGAGAGAGACAGAACCGAGGCGAGGTCGGGGCAGGCCGAGGGGCAGGCTCATTCCGCTGGGTTGCCGCAACATGCGTCGGCCAAAACAGGCCAGGAAAAGAGGACAGAAGCGGTGTTCGTATTTTTAAACTGAGTTGCCTGAACTCAACCCAAACCACCATTTCTACACATTTTTTTGTTCTTTTGATCTTTTTTTTCACGTTAGCCTTACTACCTCTGTAAAATATTTGAAGTTAGACGCTTTTTGGTGGACGCAGTGTGACGCCGTCCCCTCGATACCCACCCGGCACTCGGTCCGCCCTGGCCGGGCCAAGGCCCCACGTTTCCTGGAACCAAAGTGCGTCGCGGGCCGTCGCGGGTGCCGCGCGGTAGCTGTGAAGAAGACCCGCTGCGGCGTATGCGACATTATCACCCACACAGCCACGCATCCGCTCACAAACACCATCGCACGCCTTTCCTTTCCCTTGCAGTGCACGCACGTTAAAGCGGAGCGCCCCATTGGCTGGCTCCAGCCGCTCCAGCCGCTCCAGCCGCTCCAGCCGCGCTAGGCCGTTCCAGACTCGCACGCCACAGTCGCCGATTCGGCGGGGCTCTTTGTCGGTCAAAGCGGAGCCCAATGCGTTACGTAATATCCAGCTGCCGAGTGACTTCCAGAGAGCCGTTGGGTCGCTCTGTCTCTCTCGCACCCCTAGCGGACCGGCCTGTAGGTGTGACAGAGACGGAGCGACCAAACGAACTCCTCGGAACCAGCCTGCTGGAAGTACAGCGCGTCCGCCCAGCCGCACCCACGTCGCACCGTTCCCACCGCCCTGTCTCTCTCTCTCTCTCTCTCTCTCTCTCTCTCTCTCTCTCTCTCTCTCTCTCTCTCTCTCTCTCTCTCTCTCTCTCTCTCTCTCTCTCTCCCCCTCTCTCTCTCTCTCTCCCTTTCTCTCTCCCTCTCTCTCCAGCGCGGGCCCCCTCCTCGCTCCAGGCGCGCATTAAAGGGGAACTGTCACCCTCTCCTCCAGCCTGCGGTGAAAAGGGGAAGAACGCGGGCAAGGCCGGCAAGGGCGAGGACGCGGGCAAAACCATGGCCAGCCGAGGACCAGTCGGACTGTTGGAGGACAAGAACTGGGGCAAGAGCGTGATCACGGACGGAGGCAAGAACGTGATGGAAGAGGAGGAAGAATGAGATTGAAGACGACGAAGTGGAAAGGCACTCGGATAAATGCCTTCAAAGAACGTCCTTCGACGATTTCTTTGCATTTCCAAAAGTTTAAGAACGTTCTTTACAGAGTGTGAAGGGCGTGGGAACGATATTGAAGACGAGTACAAGGACATGAACGAGCTTGAAGACGAGGACAAGGGCCAGTTTGAGAAGGAGCGGGGACACGACGGGAACAACTGTGCCACCCTGCCAGTGGCGTAGATAATGTGTTTTGGGTAAAAGGGACGCTTCGCAGGCCACGCAGGCCACGCAAGCTCCAACTGGGCTGCGAACTCGCCAACAGCGCGCGGTTTAGTTTAGATAAGGCGCCACGAGCAGAGCGACCAGAGGGACCAAGGGGACCTGGCGGCCTGGCCGAGCTGGCAGCGCGGCACGCCTGGCGCGGACATGCCGTGGCCGCCGTGGCTGCCGGGGCCTGACGCGCGCCCTTCCCTTCCAGTGTGCTGGCTCCGCCGGGCTCCGCGGTGCTCGCACACAGTGTGCCACACAGCCGGCTTGGCGTCGCTGCCTTGGGCGTGGACGTGGACGTGGACGTGGACGCGGACGCGGACGCCCGGAGTCCGGCAAAAGTTAAGCCCGCCGCGCCGCAAAGCTTCCGGGTCACATTAGCTAATTGAGTTTGCCGGCGCGGGATTTGCAGCAGGCCTGGGCGGCTGGGTGGCACACTGTGGCACACTGTGTGCGCAGGGTCGGGATTCCGTTTCCGGATTCGCCAATCTGGGTCAGAGCTTGCCGCAGTTGTCTCGCTGTTTGCAAGACGGACCGCCTTTTGTGCGCCTTTGAAAACGCCCAGCAATGATCCCGCCGTCAAACAGAGGAAGCTGCTTGGCGCTCCATCGCGCGGAGGGCGCGCAGCCCGGCGCGGCCTGTGGACGTCCCCGTCCCCGTCGTCGTCGCACAGTGGGCCAGACGACCGTGGAGGCGGCCAAAACGCAAGACGCGTTTTGAGCTCCAGAAACGGTATGGGACTCGAACCGAACGTGTGACCCCACCTATGGATTGCTCTCCGAACGAGGAATCCATTGGTGGGGTCACACGTCCAGTTCGAGTCCTGTTTAGCGACGCTGGAGCTCAAAACGCGTCTAGAGTTTGGCCGCCTCCACGGTCGTCTGGCCCACTGTGCGTCGTCGTCCCGGCCCCCCAGGCCGACCAACTATGCGGGCATGCCGCGAGACGCACCGCGAACGGGCGAATCGGCGAATTGAAAAGCGTGCCACAAAAGTTGGAACGAGTTTCCGGGCGGCAGACTTCATCCGAGTCCCCTTCAATGGCCGCCCCTTCCTTGGGTTCCCTTCGGCTCCCTTCGGTGCCCTGCCTCCCTCCCTCCCTTCGCCGTCCTCCACTGCCGGGCCCTTTACTATCCAATTTCCCTTGTATCCTCCTGGTGATCATAATTTCGCCTTTTGTTCGACTTGGGGAACAACAAAGACGGCGGGGATGGTGGATTAGTGCCAGCCGTGGTTCTCCGGGACAAGTTCTCCAGGCCTGGAGCGACAGCGCCTTACGCCCATTGCCACTTTTCTGGGTCGCCGCGGCGTTTCCGACCGGCGGAAAGAAAGACTCGATTCTGATTAGCAAATCTGCGCGGGTCATGCCTCTGCGCGGCGATGAGGCTGCCTGCGGAAAGTGGGGAGGTAATTGGAGGAAAAATGGCGACCAGGCCGAGCAGGCAGCACACTGGCGGCACAGCCTCGGCAATGCCCGTTCCAATCCATTTATATCAGTCCGGAGGAGTTAAAGGCGCGGCGGTGCGATTGCCAGGGACTCCGGAAGGAGGGGAGGGGGAGGGGGCGTGCGGAGTGACGGACAGGGTGACGGGGAGGAAAAAGTCAAGGTCATTAGGAGGGTGGCCGAGGAACAAGTGTGTGCGCCACTCCGCCCGACAGGGGGTCCTTGTCCACTGTGCGCCCGCCAGGCCTGTCACAAGCCAAGGAGAAGAAAAAGAGGGACAAGAAGGAGGAAGATAGAGGGAGAGAGGATGCAGGCAATAACGGTGGCTGAGGACTTAAGGAGCGCCAAGATGGATTCTCTTTGTCGGGCCGCATGCTAAGCAAGAGTGTGGTAAAGAAGAATGCCGCGGAGCCTGATAGGGGGCGTGGCGGCCTCAGTGGCGGCCTCGATGGCGGCCTCGGCGGCGGCCTCGGTGGCGTCCTCGGTGGCGGCCTCGATGACGTCCTCGGTGGCGGCCTCAGTGGCAGCCTCGGTGGTGGCCTTGGCGACGAAGTCCGCGTGCGTGGTGGGCGTCTTCCTTCCCTGACAGAGGCACCCTCGCGGTGGTGGAGTGCTGCCGGAGACAAAGGTCGAGAAAAACAAAAAACAGGGACAGCGGGGAATTTGATGAATCGACTCGCGACGTGCAGCGGCCCTGGGTGAGGAGCACCGAATGCGAAATGGCGGATGGCGGTGTTGGCGGCGGCGCGGCGGCGCCGGAGACGGAGTGGGGCGGCGAGCGAAGACGACATCCGGAGGCACTGGAAGGGGCCGCGCCGGGCCGCGCCGTGCAAAGCCCCATCCGTTCGAATTGAAAGCAACTGTGGGTAAGGGCCTGGCTGCCGCTGCACGGTGGGCCAGAAGACCGGTGGAGCGGCCAAAATTCTAGACGCCTTTTGAGCTCCAGAGTCGCTAAACAGGACTCGAACCGACCGTGTGACCCCACCAATGGATTGCTCTCCGAACGAGGAATCCAATGGTGGGGTCACACGGTCGGTTTGTGTCCCATTAAGCGACTCTGGAGCTCAAAAGGCGTCTAGAGTTTTGGCCGCTCCACCGGTCTTCTGGCCCACTGTGCGCCGCTGCCGCCAGTCTGGGTGCTGGGCTAAGAGTGAGGGCGTCAGGGAGGATTTCCAGGAACCCGCGCGGCATTCCGCAGCGGCGTGTTCGCAGCGGCAAGCCAGCCAGCCTGGCCTTCCTGGTTATTCTTTCTGTCATTGGCAAGGTATTTCCTTTGTGCGCGTGACAAGGAAGACGATTTATTTCGCAGCGTAGGACCGTCGCACTCGGCCCATTCACCGAGCCGCTCGCCGAGGAGGGAATCGCTAACGGAGTACTCGTGCGGCAAATACGCCAGAAAATAACCCAACTGTAAACATCGGATTTTATTCAAGGGAGAGGGAGGGGGCTCGTAAGTACCGAGGCAGCGCGGCTTTATGGAGTACCGAGTGCACGTCCTGCAGGATTAGGGCTCAAAGATGAATGTCCTCAGAATCTTAGTTCTCTCTTTCCTCTTTATACAGCCATGATTTATCTTATTTTTTTCAACAGGAAAAAAGGACAAGGCAAAGTTTGTAAAGAATTATCGAACGGTGTTGGACAGCCTGAGGACGAAAAAAAGACAGCCTCCCTCTTCCAATGGACCAACAAGGGGGACGGGAAAGTTCCACAGCAAGTCCTTCCCATTGGACTGAATTACAAATGAGGGTTAACAGTTTTCCGTATGATGTGCAAATATTTCTCGCGTGCCTTTCCCTTCCCGCTGCTGGAAGTGGCTCTAAGTTGGTTTGTGTTTATCAAAGGAGAATTCTTGCCGGCCTGTTTATCCCTTGAGTAAATGGGGTGATGAGCTATTTGGAAAAGGATGAGAAGTTTTGCCGCGGCGGCTGGGAACGGTGCAGCAGCAGCAGCAGCAGCGGGATTAAATAGCGTAAGGACGGGGAATGGGCCAAGCAGCGCCCCCAGACTCCTTCGCACAGCGCGTCCAAAGGGAAAATTGGCCTTAAATTTTCAGCTAATTCGAGGATCCAATTTTGTTGTTGTATTTATTTTATTTATTTGTATTAGTTTGGGAACCGTGTTTGTTAGCGAGAACTAGCAGCGGCGCCCCCAGCGGGCTTGCACGGAAGCCCGGAGTGGAACTTGGTGGGATAGACAGCCGCCACAGCGGGACGAACCAAACCGTAGTCCAAGACTCTGCTAACTTATTGATTTTGTAGGAATTCTTCTAACACCTTGTGCAGTTCTCTCCTCGTCTTTTCGATGACCTTACCGACAACTTCACAAATACGAAAAACACGCAGAATCCTCTTTTCTCTCCGTGCGTATTACTCGATGATCGCGATGCGTGAAAAATAGGCGGTACACTGTCATAGCCCCCGCGGTGGCATAAATTCTCCACTACACTGTGCGCGCCAGGCTGCTTCAAGATGGACATGGCCCTGGGGACAGCACACACCTGCATGGGGCACTCTCTCTTGGCCGCGCGCGCGCTGTGTGTGTGTGTGTGTGTGTGTGTGTGTGTGTGTGTGTGTGTGTGTGTGTTAGTGCGTGCATGCGTAAGTGCGAGGGAGAAAGAGGCAAACACGTGCAAGACATGCAAGGCGCCGGGTGTGCGGCGTATTAGTTCCCCGGCCAGGTGTGCTTTATCGGCCACCAGGCAGCTGTTAGCACGTCTGCGCACCTGCAGCGAGAGGCCCAGGCCCTGCGCACTTAACTCTCGCGCCCCTCCCCGCCGCGGCCCGCTGGCGGCGCGGCTCGCCCTCGGCACCTCGCACAGTGGGCCAGAAGACCGGTGGAGGCGGCCAAAACTCTAGACGCGTTTTGAGCTACAGAGTCGCTAAATGGGACTCAAAACCATCGTGTGACCCCACCAATGGATTGCTCTCCGAACGAGGAATCCATTGGTGGGGTCACACGTTTGGTTCGAGTCCTGTTCAGCGACTCTGGAGCTCAAAACGCGTCTGGAGTTTTGGCCGCCTCCACCGATCTTCTGGCCCACTGTGCCTCGGTGCCGTCTGACCGGCCGGCTGGAGAGAGCCTGCCTGGATACGCCACTGGAGCCACTGCCCTCAGAGCGCGCCCCCGCACAATTCGATCGTCGTAAACTTTAACGACTGCGGCGAAAAATGGGCGATGCTGGGCGCGGCCGAGCGTTGAGGGCGCACCGCTCGGCTTCGTTACCGCCGAATTTACGGTGGCGGAGCGAGGCGTCGTTGTTTCGAGTCGAGAAACAGCGAGGCGATGCACAGGCCGCTTGCTGCGCTTGCTCGTCCAGCCGGTCCATGCAGTCAGCACCACGCGGCACGCCCCACGGCACGCTCCGCACCACCCCACCTGGGGCTCCCCTCCCGTCTGCTGGCCGCCTCCCTGCGGGCCGAGAGTGCCCCAGACCGCCTGGCCCAAGGCCTGGCCCAAGGCCTGGCCCAAGGCCTGGCCTGCCCCCTCAGGACCCCTCCCCCTCTCAGCCCTCCGCCGACGTTCCCCGGCCCAAACTGACCATCGTTAATTTATGCAGTCATTTCCACAATCCCTCTTAGCCTTATAAGGGCGGCGAGACGGGGGGCTTATTCTGCATTCACGGGCCATTTGGGGCGTTCACCCCGCCCCGCCCCGCCCCGCCCCGCCCTGCCGCCACGCACCGCGCACGTCACTCCTTGACGGGGACCCCCTTCTTCTTGCGGGCCAGCACACGCCCGGAATAAATTGGTGCCGACAAAGTCGACGCTTTTTTGGCACTCCCCATTTTTGGACCACCTTTTTTTTCGCAGTGTCGTAACTGGTTCACATTGTTTCTCCCGCGGCGGTCTGGGCGCGATCGCCGGCGTGGTGGCGGCTCCGGACTTGACCCCGATTCCAACTTCTTCCAGGAAATAGCGGTGGTTGTGTCTATGGCGGGGCGGGGCGGGGCGGGGCATGCACCTCATGCAAGTCATGAGAGTCATGGGGACGGCTGCCATGAGCGGCTGCAGGGATTTCTTTTGTGCCTCGCGCACTGCCCCGACTGGCCCTGGCTCCGCGCTGCTCCGCGCTGCTCCGCGCGGCTCCGTTGGGGTGAAAGATGGGGCACTTGAGGGAGACTGCAAATCGTCACAATTTATTTCCGGATAGTCTAGTGCCCCTCATAAAAGCGACGGACGGACGGACCGCGCAGAAGCATGGCGGAAGCAGAAGAAAGCCCGCTGGAGTCGGGGCCAGAGTGTCCCGGAAATTTACACTAAACGAGCTGATAGTGTGGCAGCGAGGCTGGAAGGCTGGAATGGGCGGCAGGGATTCACCGTGTTCTGAATAACATCCAGGAACAGCAGCAGAATTATTAAAGTGCGCAGTCTTTACGTGGGCTGGGCTCGCATAAGAGGCTCGGACGGACGGACAGACAGACAGACAGACAGACAGACAGACAGACAGACAGACAGACAGACAGACAGACAGACAGACAGACAGACAGACAGACAGACAGACAGACAGACAGACAGACAGACAGACAGACAGAGACTTTGGTTCCAGAAGTGCCGGCCTTCCAAGCTTCGCGAGACACCCAAATCAATGGAAATCCCCAGCAAAGTTGGGCGGTCCATTTTAAAACAGACTCGATGTTAATAACTTTGCAGCTGCAGGGCTTGGCGGGGCAGGGCGGGGCTGGGCGGGGCTGCACCTCTCTCCAGCAGGCTGATATTCCGAGCACTGGTAGTCGCTCTGTCTCTCTCACGCCCTTGCCGGACGCCCCATGAGTGCGAGAGAGACAGAGCGTCGAAAGCAGTGCTCAGCCTGCAGGCCAGGCTCGCCGGGCGGTGTCACGCTTTGTCTTCCCTCTCTGTCCGACTGTCTGACGAGGCGGCGGCTGTTTCTTTTTAATTGCGGGAGGCAGCGCTTTTCTATTTGAGTCCGTCCCGCGAGGCCGCGCCACTGGCGCCACTCTCGCCAAAGTGGCCGCGCCGCTGTCTCTGTCGCACTCACGGGGCGTGCCGCACGGGTGCGACAGAGACAGAGCGCTTCGGAATCGCTCGGCTGACGGATGCCTTCGGGGTCGCAACTCGCAGCGGTTGGAGGGCAAAAAGTTTCCCCCTCTCCCTCGCCTCCGAACTCGCGGTGCATTTGGCCTGTTCAAATATTTACCCCAAGGAGCCGAGCTGTTTTCGAAACGAGGCCTAATTGGGCTCCGAGGTAGAGGCGAGCTGGCGGCCCGGCGGCACAAACATGGCCGTGGCCTTCAGCATTATTTCCCCCATTCTCATTATTTTGGGTCGGTGCCCCTCACTCGGTGCCCCTCGCTGCCCTGCCCCTTATTTTAGCGAAATGCCTTCTCCTCTTGGTATCAGCAGCGGCCTTGGCGGACCGCAGACGATAACGAGTGTTGCGCGATGGGCACCTGATTCGAAACAATATTTAGCGCCACAAAATAAGTGTCTGGTTTCGTGTTGCCTCGAAATGGATGCATGGCGTTTTCCTCGTGGCTCTCGCGCTGTGAGCAGAGCGAGGCGTGAGCACGGTCCCGGAGTGGGTGCGGGCCTTCAAGTGGTCCAGCAGGCCTGTCCTTGGGTCGCGGGGGATGGGGGCTGAATGTCCCGAAGTATTCGGCCCGAGAAGTTCCTCTTCATCTCGCAATCATTGCGCTGGCGAGCACCTCGCGACTGCAGCCCACCCTGCCGGGCGGGGCGGGGTGCCCGGCCCAAAAACAAATTTGAGCATCGCGGCCAACGTGAGCAACCCTGGTGACCAGGGTGTCCCGGCCGGCCGGCACGCCGCAGCGAGGTGTATTGAGACTCCGAGTCCTCGATATCAAACTGTCACTTAGCCGCGTGACAAGGGTCTGACCGCCCACGCCCCGGCACGCCCCGGCACGCCCCGGCACCCTGTGTCCTGTTCCAGGACGTCACTTTGAGGTCCGCTGGAGCGCGGTGGGGCGGGGCGGGGCGGGGCGGGGCGGGGCCATTTTATGAAGTCGCGGCAGAGATCGTGTGATATAACCGGTGACAGCGCCTTTCAGGGGGAAAGGCCTCGGGTTTTTTAGCCAAGTTATTGGGAAAGGGCCTGGAGGCGGCTAGGAGGCCTCCGCGGGGGGCGGGGGTGGGGGCGTGGGCGACGCAGGTGGCGGTTGGGGCAGGTGGGGGCGGCTTGGCAGGCAGGCAGGCAGGCAGCCCGGGGCCCAGGTGTGTCACATCAGGTCGACATCAAGATGGATGATGGGCTGGGCCTGGCCCGGGCGCCCTTGATGCGGTTGTCGTCGTGGTCTTCATGAACGTCGGACCGCGGGCCGCGGTGGGCCGCCTCGCTGTTCGAAGCCTTAAGGGCCTCCAGGGCCTTCAGCAGAATCGCAGTCGAGAATGATGGCACTGTGGGCGCACAGTGCGGCCGAGTCTTCGATCGTTTGTTGATCTGCAGCGCCCCCGGCGGTCCGCACTCGGACCGCAACGCCGAGGCCGACTTAGCCAACGTGGCCGTCAACGACGGGTTGCTCGAGGCCGGGAAAGGAACACGATCCACGCCAAGGGTTTCGAGGTTCTCGTCGGGGCCTCGGTGCGCGCCAGCCGACCGGGCGGATGGGGCGTGGCGTCTGGAAGCGGCGGACCAGCAGACGATCCGCTCCACCGCCATCCTGTCCCTGATCCTGTCCCTGATCCTCTCCCTGATCCTCTCCCAGGCTAATTGGGCAGGGCTCGGCCATTATTTATTTAGCGGCCTCATTAATCTGCAGCGCGCCCCGCCTCAATGAGGGCCTCGATGAGCGCGCTGGGGAGTGACAAGCCTCGCTTCGGTGCGGCGAGCGAAAAAGCAAAACGCAAATATTCAATTTGTTTGTGTGTCTCGGGGGGTGTAGATCGCCTCCACGTCCCCAGCGGTGAGCACAGATGCGTGGCAAGGTAAAAGTGGTCGTGCCGTCTTCGCTCACACAGTGGGGGCTCCAGAGCCGCGCCGAGCCGCGCCGAGCCGAGGCGTAGGGGGATGCGTTCGCTTGTTATAATGCCTTTGTGGCGGGGAAGCGGGCTTACAGCTGCCTACAGCGCGGGGGACATGGAGGACTGGCAGACTGGCTTGCCCGCCTGCACAGACACCGCCTCGCAGCTAATCCAAGGACGAGTCAGCTCAGTGAGCACGGCGGGGTAAAAAGAGCGAGAGGGAGAGAGAAAGTCGTCCCTAACGATACGCGGTAGCAGCCTCGCGGCCTTCGGGACGTAGCCCCTTGCTGGCGGCGACGTAGGCCGCGCGCTCCGGACGCGTACCCAGCGCGTTGCCTACCCTCGACTTCACAGGCGCTTCAGGACTGACGCGCAGCGCGCAGCGCGAAAAGGAGAGAACCAGGACAACCAAACACTCCGCGGCAACTCAAAGGAAGTCAGAATCACAAAACTTTCAACACTGAACGCACGGCTGAAATTTAAAGTGTGCCACCTTTCTAAGGAGGTAATCCATTGGTGGGGTCATACGTTCGGTTCGAATCCTGTTTAGCGACCCCGGAGCTCAAAACGCGTCTGGAGATTTCGGCCGCCTCCACCGGTCTTCTGGCCCACTGTGCGCTGTGCTGTAAAGTTTCCCCTTCCACCTGGCGGGGCGGGGCGGGGCTGGGCTGGGCTCTACGCGGGAAGTGTTTCGGGGCCATTCAATTAATATCGCGCATTCCGCGCTGCAATTAAGCACCGCCAAGTCGGTAATTAGCATCCGCAACAAACTTGCACGGATTGGAGCTCTGTCTCTCTCGCACCCCTACGGGACGCCTCGCAAGTGCGAGAGAGACAGAGCGTCCGGAATCATTCGGTTGGCGGGCAGAGGCAGGCAGAGGCAGGCTGGCGCTGCAAGGTGTGCGCTGCGCGTGCTGCGTGCGTGCGTCGCCTTGTCGCGACTCGTTAGCCCGTTCCGCGGAAGGCAGTGGGGCGGCAAGGCGGCGAAGGCGCGCAATTAAGTCCTTCCTTCCCGACGTGACGCGGCGACGCGGCGACGCGGCGAGCAGCCCCGCCTCAAACTCGCAAGAGTCATTTGCGGAACGAGGTTTGGGGTGCCGCGCCGCGACGCGCCGCCACTCGGCATTGACCCGATGCACGGTGGGCCAGACGACCGGAGGAGCGACCAAAACCCCCAGACGCGTTTTGAGCTCCAGAGTCGCTAAACAGGCCTCGAACCGAACGTGTGACCCCACCAATGGATTCCTCGTTTGGAGAGCAGTCCATTGGTGGAGTCACACGTTCGGTTCGAGGCCTGTTTAGCGACTCTGGAGCTCAAAACGCGTCTAGAGTTTTGGCCGCCTCCACCGGTCTCCTGGCCCACTGTGAACGGGGACGGCCCGCGAGTGCTAGAGGGACGCAGAGACTGCTTCGGAACGAGCCCGCCGCCACCGCCTTCGCCAAAGCCATCCGATCCAATGTGGGTCACATTGGTCGATCCCGCCGCGTCGCGCAGCGCATCGTGTTTGCCCACCTAAAAGGGTGGCGGCGGCTTTTAAAGAGACGTCGGTCTGCTACGCTGCTGCGCGGACAAAAAATTCCACAATTTTCTTCTTGACGAATTTCCTTTTGTGATTTCACTTCTACTCGCCGGCCAACCCTCTCAGCTCCGCCGAACTGAAACTGAGTGAACACGCAGCCACTCCTAGGTAGTGTCGGTCCACGCGCTGCCGCTCCGCAGGGCCCTTGGCGGGCATGACGTTGACGAAGCACGTCCGCGGTGACAGCGGCGGCCGTCCGAGTCCGCCGTGGCCGACGACGGCGACCTAGTGCGGCTCACAGTGCAGACACAGTCCGTCCGATCGCAGTAGTGGCTCGCTCGCTAAACTTAGCCTGCTTGCGTCACTGCATCGCAGCATCACGCTGGAGTGCGGCACAGTGTGGCAGTGCGCGGACTCACAGTGTGGGACGTCCCGCCGACGCCGTGTGCTTATTCCAGGAGCGGAATGCACTCACACACACACAGACACACACACACTCACAACAGGAATACGCTGCGAAACCGCGACGCAATAATGCGCGATAAACAAGGAAAAACCGAATCTTTGAGCAAACGGCTCTCCCCCGCCTTGCTTCCTCTTTTTTTCAGCAAACAATTTAAAGTTTCTGGAATTGGATGAGCGCGCTCCTCCCGCGGGGGCGAACGCGGCGAACGCGGCTTCAAAGACCCGGGCGGGCTGAATAGAGAAACCGCATATGAGGAAAGTTGTTGTGCATTCCGCACACACGCGCCAAAACTCATACCCGGCGCACACACACACAGACGTGGGTGTCCGGTCGAGGGGCTCCATTCGTTTAATTTTCCTCGGCGGGCTTCACGGTGAGGAGTGCGGTACCTGCCACCGCCCGACAGCGACTTCCCGTGCGTTCTTCCTCGTCCGCTGCTTGCCGAGCGTCAACTGAGACGCACTCCGCAAACGCCACAAAGAACGGGTCTTTGAGGTACAAGGAAAACGGTGCAGCCACCAAGGGCTCCAGCACACTGATGCCGCGAGTCACCCTGTCTCTCTCGCGCCTGTACGGTACGCCGCGTGAGTGCGAGAGAGACAGAGCGACGAAAGCGACCCTCCAGGCTCCAGGTTCGTTCCCCTCCGACCCCAGCGCCCCTGGCGCTCCCGGCGGCCGCAGCGAGAGTTAACGCGCCACTTGTCATTGTTAGCCGAGCACGCCTGCTTTCCAATTGGCCCGGAATCGGTCTCAAAGAGAGACAAAGAGCGGCGTGACGCACTGGATGACTTTGACAAGGACGGATCTGGGGCGCGGCACGCTGGCCAACTTTGCCGCCGGATTCGTCGGCCGCGGCGCGCAATGCGAGCCGCGCCACGCCGCCGTGGAGTGGAGTGTAAAGTTGGCAACACCGCCGCGAGACACCAAGTTTACGAGCCGCCCCCTCCCCCTCTAACCTTCAATCACCGGCATCAGGAAAACATGAGTCGGGTAGTGCACACCTGCACCTCTCGCCTCAGTCACACTGACCCAGAAAGAGCGTTGTTTGAGGGCCCAGTTTTCGGCATCCGGACATTTTTCACCTGAGCCAGGATGGGAACTGCTGTCCCAAGAAAAGTCACGACGGTCAAGAGAACGTTGTTGCAAGGCAGCAAAGAGAGTACTGTGACTTCCTAGTCAAGTCTTTCCATTTTTTCCCTCGCCGTGGACTCACGCCCCTCCACGTCGGCGAGGTACTTCCAGAGCTCCAGCGTCACGCCTCGGCGGCCTCGGCCCGCTCCTTGTGTTGGCTGCTCAGCGGCGCCTCCAGGAGGCACACTGCACCCTTTCGGCCCGTGGGGCCCTTTCGGCTTCGGGACGATAAATTAGGCCGCAGAGTAATTAATTTCATCTTGTTTTCAAAAGTTTTTGTCCTCGGTGACAACAATGCCGACCCGACAGCTGTGCGGCGCTGCGCGGACGCGGCTTAAGGCGCGAGCAAGACGCGCAAGGCGGCGACAGCAAGAAAGAGGGCGGCGGCGCGGCGCTCCAAATATCGCCCAATTGAGTGGCGTTTTCGCAGTGCACACAGCCGGCTGGGCGAAAGCGAAGACTTCTCCGGGCCGACGGGGCTCGTTCGGGCTTCTGAGGTCGCCGACGACGCGCCAGTGCTGCCGCCTGGCGGCGCGACGGGAAACCTAAGCGCTCCTGTGCGGCGCCGCCGCCCACCCCGGCGACGACGGCGACGCTGCGCCACGCCGCGCCACGCCGCGCGGCGAGACGGTTGGTAAATAAACGCCACTCGGCATAAAAACAGGCACGGCGTCATTCGGGTGGTGCGTCGCCCCGCGTCGCCCGCAGTCTCCGTGTCGAGTACAGTCCGGGCAAAAAATGACATCGCAGTCACAGGAATGTTGCCGCCTTCATTTATGGTACAGACTCTCCTTTTCTTTCCGATAGTACGTGATCAAAAAATAAAATTGAAAACGAAAGGGGGAGAAAAAAGCGCTGCACACCGCACTGCCGGTGGTGATTGATGACGTCGGGAAAGTGATATCACGGTGACGGCACAAGTTTGACGGTGATGGCGCTCTGTGGCGTGTGGAGGCGAGGGCGACGCAAAGCGACGTGAAGCAACGCGAAGCGCATGCGACACAGATTTGTTTGAAAAGGACGGAGCCTCCAACTTATAGTTTTCGATACTGCGAGGCCCTCTCATACCCCTATGGGAAATTTCTCTGTAAGCCATCGTGTACAGGGGCAACGATTTGATCTCAACGCGTTGTTTCCGCTTCCGGCTTGACCCTTGCCACGCGCTGCACGGGCCAGCGAGCGAAGCAAGCGGAGCCAGCAGAAATAAAATGGAATTGTCCGCCCAAAATCAAGGATTTTTCCCTCGTATTTTCACGTGCGAGCGCTGCTTGTCCGCATGTGCGGCTTAATAGCCCCTGATTCCGACTGATTCCGCCGAGCCGAGCCGTGCCGAGCCGAGCCGTGCCGAGCCGTGCCGAGCCGAGCCGAGCCGTGCCGAGCCGAGCCGAGCGGCCTCAGCCGAGGGCCCGAAGCGGCACGAGAAAAGCGTATCAAGAGTTAATTAGCGTTCAACAGCCCTCCACTCCAGTCGAGCCGAATGTGAACGCGAACGCGAGTCGGCACGAATGTGGGGCGGAAAACCAAAATCTGGAATGGAGAGCCGACGCGCGACGCGGCCGGCCGGTCGGACGACCCCAAGCAAGGCGAGGCCCAAAATTAAGCGGCAGAAAATCGGGCCGAGTCGGTTCGCTGCACAGAACAAAGAGTTTCGTCCGGCACACAAATGCCCGGGAAAGAGTGTAATGGGGGGAAAAGAAAAAGGCGAGGGGACGGTGAGAGGGAGAGAGGGGGAGGTGCGAAAGTGAGGCCAAAACAGTGTGGCCGCAGCGCGGTGCCGTGGCGGTGCGCCGCCTCCCTTTGATCGGCCGGGCTTGCCTGCCGGGCCAGCCCGGCCAGCCGCCGCCGGGCCGCTCTTTGACAGAGATCAATTCGATATCTCGATATCGGGCGGGAGAGCTTGGCACCCTTTTCACGCGTGTCGCAAAGGCGAGACCAGTCAGAACCCTTTTCGCTCTGGTCGCCCCTCTGTGTGTGTGGGAGTGTCAAAACGCACCACTTTGTCTTGTATTCCATGCGAGCAGGCGGGGCGGGCGGGCGGGCGGGCGGGCGCGGGCGGGGCGGGCGGGGCGGGCGGGGCGGGCGGGGCGGGCTTCCTGTCGCTGCGCGCTGCGCCGTGCCGCGGCACTATACACAGTGTGGCGGGGAGGCCGGGGAGGTGGCGGCCTGACCTTCCAACAAATTGGAACGAATTCGCGCGACAAGGCGACGGGAGGCCGCCCCCCTTTGTTTACGACCTTTCTATCGGCACGCTGCCGAAGATGAACGCAACGCGTGGCTTACCCGCCCACGCCACCCCCTTCCGCCCCACTGCCCCACATCCTATTTTCGAGTCACCTATTATTTTGCAACCTGCCTCCTCCCCTTCATACCGCCTTCCCGATTCCCCCCACCACCACCACCACGCCCCGCCACGCTCCTCGAATCCCAATCAGCCAATCCCCTTCTCGCGTCCCACTGCACTGCAAAATCGAATGCGGCAAAATCGAATCTCGGATTTCCGGTCGCGTCACCTCTTCACTGTGTCCCAGTGCAGCCCAGTGCAGCGCGACAGCGCGACACACTGCACAGCATTCCGAAAGCGTCAGCTCCGTCTCTCTCGCTCTCAGTAAGCGCTCAGTGTGGCGGTGCGAGAGAGACAGAGCGAAATCAGTTTGCAGTGTCGCTGCCGCGTGAGAGGGTAGCCAAGTTTCGGCAAAGTTCATAAGCGCGGCGGAAAAATCGAAAGGCGCACGCGGCGGCGCCGTAAAACAAGCAAATACGCCGGCAGCGCGCGGCAGCGGCACGACGGGCGCGGCGGAGCTCCCCCCTCCACTTTTAAAACCGCACTCTGGAGTCAAGGACGACGCCTCGACGCGCTCCGTCGATCAGCCTCCCTTGCTCCGCTTGCTCGCGGCAAGGCGGGCAGGGCGCCTCGTGCGGGCCGTCGGGCCACAAGGCGCCATCTGTTGCCACCTGCAGCGCGCCCCGCCCCGCCCCGCCCCGCCAAGGAAACTCTGGGGGTGCTTGAGCAGCGGGATCCACAAGAGAAGTGGAGCCAGGAGTACTGGCTTCGGCGGCGTCCCACAGTGGGCCAGAAGCATGCGCCGGCGGGCCAAAACTCTCTAGACGCGTTTTGAGCTCCAGAGTCGCTAAACAGGACTCGAACCGAGCGTGTGACCCCACTGTCACCGCTCAAACTGGCCTCGCGCGCGGACGAGGTTCCGCGAGTCGCCGCGAGATGGCGCTGCGCGCGCCGAGCCGCCGCACGCTCGCGGTGGCGACCTAGGTTAGCGTAGTAACTAGCTCGTAAGCAATTCCCGCACTGGCTTGTAACCGCATTCAGTCCGAATCACACAATGCCATCGTGGAGTTCTAAGAGTGCTGATTGGTTGCCTGCTTTAGCTTTCTCGTTCACTGCGTGCGGCCGTCTTCGTTTTCCTGAACGTCTTCTGTTTCTGCACTCTGCGCGGAACTCGTTCCCTTTCCCCTCGGGTTCCTCGCCACCCGGCTAGGTTACGCGAGGGCCTGTCGCTGTCTCGTTTCGGCCGCAAGTTGCCGATGGAATCTGGTTAGCGCTGTGTCTCTCCCGCGCTCGTCCGGGACTCACAGCGAGTGCGACAGAGACCGTCCTTCTCGGTAAATAGTACCCGGCGGGACCGTAATCGGCCCGGACGTTATCGCAGTGTTGGCTCCAGTTAGGCGCAGCCAATCGGAATAAGAGGAATCGGTAGCGGAGGGGAGGGGGGGAGGGCAGTCGACGACGGTCTCTGTCCCAGCGCCGTGGCTGCGCCATGAGATTTGGAGGTAAAACAAACGAGGAAGACTCGAAAAGAAAAACATTTCTCAACGGGTATTCGAACCCGCGGACTTTCTTCCTTTTTTTTCGCTGCAGCTCCCTGGTGGCAGGCTGCTGCAAAAAAGGGGCACGCCCCGAGTCCTTTACAGTGAGCTGGCCTGAATCTCGTCACCGCGTCGAGGATTTGAAGCCGGCACACCGTGGAGACACTCTGACGGAGCGGATCCTGCTGCGTAAAGTTTGCGCCGCGCGCTGCGTGCGACGGTGCCACGCCACTGTCTCCGTCGCACTCGCGGCGACGCTGGGGCGCGCCGGGGCGGCGGGTAGCGCTGTCCTTGTGCCTCCACCGGGGCGCCGCGGACGCGCCGAGCCTCTGGCACACATGTTGCAGCGGGCGGCGCGTCGCACTAGTTGGGCGACGCTGGAAGTACCACTGTGTTGTTTACACAAAGTTTCACGGCGGCCCTGCTGCCCCCCCTGCCGGGCAGCCCCGCCTCGGCCCCGCCAGTGTAGGTGCTCGGCGTGCTCGGCGTGCTCGGGGAGCGGCTCCAAGGAGATAAGCGACGCTGCGCGCTGCGCCCGTCGACTGCTCAAAACTCGCGGCGTCACCGCGCTGCCTCCACCTGCCGACGGCTTCCGAGCAAAGTCTCTCTCTCTCTCTCTCTCTCTCGCAGTCGTGCCGGGCGGGAGCGAGAGAGACAGAGCGACGGGGCGCGGAGGCAGTCGGCAGCAACACCTGGCGGGTGGGACGCCGCACGACGCACACGTCGAAGGCGTAGAGTGTGCGCCTGGCGGGGCCTGGCGGGCCTGGCCCTGGCGCGCTAACTACACTGCAAGTCCGCAGGTCCGCTCGTTGAAGTGTCGGAGTGTTACAGTGCTGCGGTCGTCATTGTGCGACACGTTCCCCCTTTTTTCAGGCCTCATTAAAAGATAAAGATAGATGAAGCGGGGCGGGCTCACACCTCGAGCTGCCACTCCAGCCAGCCACCGCACGGACCCGGAAAAGTGGAAGGAAACGCCCTGTTCTGTCTCTGTCGCACCCACGGGGCGTCCGTAGTGGCGCTGTCTCGCAATACGCGATCGCCCCTGCACCGTGATCCGGCTGCCCGTTCCGAACCGTTCTCGAACGGCCGGGCTCGGCCCCGGCTCGTATATCTGTCTGGCGAATCACAGCGACGGGCCGGGCCGTGCCGAGCCGGGCCGCATCTCGCAGAAACATCCATTCTTTCGTCGTCCGCTTGGCACACATCCGGCCGGCCCAACCTGCCCTGCACTCATGTCCTCACCAGGCGGGGCGGGGCGGGGCGGGGTGGGGGGGGGGGGGTGGGGTGGCGCGCCCCGGCGTCTGGGACGTGCGGGCGGGGCGCGCCACGGGCCCTCCACGGGTGCAGCCCGGAAAAAAAGAAAAGACGACCGAAACGAACGGGTTTTATACTTCCGCGTCGTGAGTGGGTCCCTGCCGGTCCCTGCCGCCATGTTCGCGCAGCGAAAGGGTGGTACTCGGTCGTCTTCTCGAGAAGTCGAAACCATGCGCCGCAGAGCGACCCCACACGCCGAGGTTGCTCCGTCTCTGTCTCTCTCACGAGTGACGGACGGGCCGCTCCGTGCGTGCGAGAGAGACAGAGCGACGCTGTTCGGAGTCAGTCCGTGGCGGGAATTAGAGCGGAGCGGAGACACCGCAGCAGCACACATCCGTCCGCCTCACTGTTTTCCGTCCACACACACACACGAAGACACACACACACACACACACACACACACACACACACCACACACACACACACACACACACACACACACACACACACACACACACACACACACACACACAACACCATAGCAAAGGCGAGTGAACCTCACCCTGTCCCGGAATACATCGGAGGCGCGTTGCCGGGCATCGCTGGGCGTTGCCTCGCATTTATAGTGAATCTTTAATACGTAATATCTCCGCTACTCGCGAATGGCGGTGGGTCTCTGCCGTTGCCCCCCCCCCCTTTCCCCCGACTTCCGCGTAAAGCCTCGGCCGGCCAGGGGAGATTCCCTGGGACTTTTGTTTTACCGCCAGCAGCCCACTTCCTGCACCCTCTGGCTCCACCTGCCCCGCCCCGCCGCGCGCCGCTCCTTCAAGGAGGTTCAGGTGACCGAGGCGTGTCGAGAACACGATCCGTGAAAGGGGCAGTGCTGCGACTGCTAAGACGCGCCGCGCTGCAGCGCCCCGCCCCGCCCCGCCCCGCCCCGCCCCTTCACAGCCGCTAAGCACCCCATTCCCGAGAAAGGACCCCAAGTGCGAGGGGCCGAGGAGGGGGATGGAACCACCATCCGTGGCTTGACCTACTCAGGCCCGCAACACACTACTCAGCTTGCAGTCCGGCCAGACGGCCCCGCAGGACTCGATGGCCGCAGGACGCCGGCCGCAACGACCCATCCGAGTTTCCATACCGACCGACCGAGTCCGGAAGAGTTGCTCGTCCCGCAGTCCGACACGACACGGTCCGCGGTGCCTCCCCCACTGCATTACCTTACACAGCTAATGGATAATTCATTGTGGGGGCCGCCTTGGGCGGGGCTGGGCGGGCCGGGTCCGCCTGGGCCGGCCGGCAGGGCACCGGCCGTCTTAGAGGCACCCCTCCTTCCCTTGTGGTTCGCCCATGCCCTGTCCCCCTTTTCCATTCCCAGAGCAGCCAGGCCAAACCACCACGACTATATGCCTCCCCAACCCTCTTTACGGCGCCGAGGGGGCGGGGCGGGGCGGGGCGGGGCGGGGCGGGGCGGCAGCCTGCCATTGACCCAGAAACGCGCTCGGCTCGGCTGCGAGGCTGAGCAACAATACAGGAGGCACGAGAAGTTGCGCTCGGAATCTGCATCTCGCTTCGCTCGCGATTTCCCCCCTCCCCTCTCCAATCGTCCGCACGGCCTGTGCCCCCGGCTGCAGGCATGACGTCACAGCCGGCGGCCTCGGGGGAAGTCCACCGCACCGTGCGCCCCAGCAGGTGCTGCTGCACTGCAAAACGCCCTCGAGTCGAGCCTGCCCGTCGTTCCAGCCACCCTCGCCGTGTGTACAAAGTCGGCACGCTGACACTGGAAGCGCTTAAATCACGTCGCAGCCACGCCGCGCTGGGATTGGCTGGCCGCGCCGCTCCGCACAGTGTCGCGCCCGGCCAGCCAGGCGGTGCACCTGATCGCAGTGCAGGAGCGGAGCGAGCGCCTCGCACGAGTGCATTCCACGCCCCACCCTACCCCAACACGGCCCGCCCGGCCAGGCCGCACCAATTGAATACGTGATCAGCAACCTCCCCCCCCTCCCCGGGGCGCCCCTGCGGAACTTGCCATTCGCCGTCCGAGGCCTATTCACCGCAGGCCGGGCCGCTTGACAACGACGCCGCGATGCCCCAGGCTTCGCCCCCAGGCTTCGCCCCCAGGCGGCAGTCCGGCCTGGCGAACCCGAAGGCCTCTCTCGTCTCTCTCGCACCTGTAGGGACGCCTTGCGGGAGCGAGAGAGACAGCGACAACCTGACCTGCTGAAAGAATAAACGGTGTGGCGGTGCAGGCGGCGGAGGCGCTCAGAGCCCGGCAGAGCCGCGTGCGGCCGAAAGCAGCCAAAGTAGGCGGCCAAAAGCAGCCAAAGGCAGCCAGGCCGAAGGCAGCGCGGAAGAGCCGTGCGTAAAAACGAATTGCTGCTAAAACAAGGTTAGCGAGGAGGGGCAGTGAATTGCAGATGAAATGCCCGGCGCTCGGCAGCCTCGGTGGCGTCGGCTCGGCGGCGTCGGCTCGGCGGCGGTGCCATGCCGCCAGGCCAGTGCCGTCCTCCAGGCCTCCAGGCACCAACACTTCCGGAGCCTTACAAATTGCGCGATTTGGCGAATTTGACTGCTGGCTAGCGCTGCTTGCCCAGCGCAGCGGGGGAGTGTTCCTGGACTAAAGTCGCGACGGAGTGTGGCTCCGCGTGCGGAACGTATTGCCAAGTTGCACCAAAAAAAAATCTCATTCAACGAACGTTAATGAAAGCAGATGATCCGTCGCGTTTCACAACAGCTGTTATAGCCGAGAGGTTAGAGACGTGGGATCGAGTTACCACAGGCGGGCGTTCGAATACCAGCGTCACATACGTTTTTTCGACTTACTATCCTAAGGGTGGTGGTTCGAGGCCATCCGAGCGGAGCCGTGTGCAACAGACCCACATGCCGGAGGTTCGACTCCTAACAAATATTTCCATTTAATTTTACTGCCTTACCCAGTGCGGTTGAAACCCGTGAACGTGAGCCCACTCCGTACATGGGACGTGGTGGTCCAGGGAGCAGAGGCGTCGGTTCCCAGTGCTAGGGTCGGCGGTTCGACTCCCCCAACTTCTTGCGAAATTTTGACCGGGTCGGTCGAGTCCTGTAGCGTCAAGAACCCACCGCACGCCGATCCTCTCATCATGGGCCGTGGTGGCCGAGAGCGTAAAGTCGTATGATTCCGATGGCGGGGTCCGGGGATCGAATCCCATCATCTCATTACATTTTTCGACCGCCTTCCTCCCAGTGCAACTCAAACCCGTCGTCCAACACGCTGCCAGACGTACAAGCGTGATAGCGTAGTGGTCAGAGTCACATTCACCTGGCCACTCCGCTGTGGGTGTCTAAAAAGCAATCCGCTTCGGCGGGTTGGCCTCGGCACTGGAGCGATGGAGTATTTGATCCATCAATCCAGACCATCCGGTGTGTGGTTGCGGATGGTGCCTCCTTGACTTGTCGGGGAGGCGATGATAAGTCCTTTGAAGCTGGCCTAAAACGCTGTATGTTCGGTACGGGAGCGCCGGACAGTGGGGGTACCATGGGGTACACAACCAACCCTACGAAAACAAAAAGCTCCCACCAAACCTCTTCTCTGTCTGAGTCTCTCTCTGTCTCTCTGTCGTCTCACTCTACGTCCCGCCCCTCAAAGAGCTTCGTACTGGGTGCTCTCACCCTACTGCCTGAGCTTTGGGGTCCTACTGGGTCCCCCGGCGAACGCTTGGGTCGCTGACGGGATTAACCCCAGGTACCTGATAGCACCGGTTCCCATCCCGAACACCGAAGTAAAGCAGGAGGCCTCCCCATTAAGACTGGGGAGGGGGTGTAGAGTTCAAATTTTTTTCTTTTCCCTTTCAAATTTCTCAGTCAATACTCGTTCATCGTTCATACTCGTATCATCTGCTAAAAAGCTCCAACGACCGATGAGCACAAACATTATAAATCGCTGCGCTTGAACGGCACCAAAATACAGAGGCGCCACTTTCGCCAAGCAATCCGTGCCGCCGCCGCCCAGACACCCAGGCAATGCTAGACGCGTTTAGAAGGCAGTTGAGTGCGTAACCCGTGGGGCGGTATCTTACACACACACATACACACACACAAACACACACACGTACGCACACACACGAGCTCTCTCTCGCACCCCGTCTCTCTTTATTCGTGCTATAGCACTGCAGCCGAATGTGTGGCAATAAAGGGGTCCTGACCGCGGGCCGCGGCGCCACCGCCTCCGACTGATCCTCGCCGCGCCCCCGCCCCGCCCCGCCCCGCCCCGCCCGCCCGCCCCGCCCCACCCGCCCCGCCCGTCGAACGGGGCAGTACTCCACGCACCGCGCGAACGCTCTTCGCCGGCTTTAAAGAGCTATTTACTTTTGCGCGCAGGCGAGCCGCGCCCGCCGGGTTTATCGTGATATATTGCCGCGGTTCGTGGGGCCGCGGGGCCGCGGGGCCGCGGGGTCCGCGTAGGGGGCGCCAGGTTCGTGGGGTCCGCGACGGGTGCTTGAGAAACTGAAAAGATATTTATGCGTTTTCCGGCGCGGCGCGCGCCGAGGCCCTGCCGAGGCCCCGCGCGTTCGCATGTCTGCCGGATACGCATGGCGCTGCGAGGCATCGTAGTTTCTGCCTTCTCCCCCCCCTCTCTCCATCCCCTTCCCCATCCCTCTTTAGGCGCCCCGCGCCGCCAACCCTCGCCGAACAAAACCACCAGCGCAGCACCGCCGCCGCCCGCCTGACGCCTGCGGAGTCCGCGATGCAACCCGCACACACGGCTGCAGTCGTCGTGCCTAACCCGCCATTACCATTACCATTAAGGGCCAGACCAATCATGATCGTATGCCATTTCGTGCCCGACTCATGCTCGCCTGCACTGCAAAACGAGACAGTCGTCCTTACCAGGGTGACACGTTAGGCGCTCGGCCGCTCTGTCTCCGTCGCACTCGCCGGGCGGTGCGGGAGGGTCTCCGCTGGGCCGCGAGGGTGCGAGAGAGACAGAGACTGCGTCTCCCGAAAGACACGCGGCAAGTCCGGGCACGCGTGCCGCAAACTGTGTGTATTCGGCGCGCGCTGGCGTGTTGTCGGCATGAATATTTGACGCGGGCTGCGCCATGGCTGCGCGCGGCTTAACGCGCCGACGAGGAATTCCAATTTTTGCGCCGTAGGAGCGACGCGACGCGACGCGACGCGGACGGGGCGGAAAAGAATTTGGCGCGAGCAGGGCCGAGCGGGGACCGGTAGTACGTAATACGCTGACGACACGCCTCGCGCCGCCACCGCCCCGCGCGCTGCGAGCATTCATTTCATTTTCGGTTATTTGTCAAAGTTTCTGCGCGGGCGTGAGTGTGTGCAGATGTGAGTGGCACTGATATGAACCGACGACGACGTGTGTGTGTGTGTGTATTTGTGAGAGAGTGAGTGTGTGCGCACGGGGTACGTGTTGCCAGGGGAACAGCCCTCGCCCCCGCGAGTCCACATTACAAGTCGCGGGAAGGCGCCCGTCGAGCACGTTGAGGCGATGGGTCCGGTGGGGTAAGATGGGTGCCTCGCCGTGGGGCCGTTGGGGCACAGGGCAAACAAGACGAACCTGTCGGCGGACGGACGGTCGGACAGACGGACAGACAGGCGGGCGGGCAGACGCAGGGGAACTACCAGGGGAAAGCACTCCGGGCTGGTCCCGGGCTGGTCCCGGGCTTGCCGTTGCCGGTCGGCTTAGCGCAGAGCCGGCGCCGGGCTGCGGGGCCGAAGCTCTGCGAAGCACTGGCAGGCATGGCGGACCGAATCGGGTTGAGCGAGGAAAGAGGAAGCAGCACCAGTGACACGCCGACACGCCCCGAACCGACAGCGAAGCACAGCGAAGGCGCAGTGCGGCGGCGGGGGCAAGCCCGGCAAGCAAGGTGCACTGCCAGTGCCACTGTCGCAGCGCTGCAAAATGTTTTTTACGTAACTTTGAATCTGACCGGTATTTTTACAGCCCTAGCGGGGCATGGGGAGGACCCCCACGTCCACACCGTCGACGCCCAGCTCGTCTTGGACTGGCCGCTGGTTTATGACGGCGCCGTGCTCCCCGGCCATTCACTTGCCGCGCGCGGAGCAGCGAGGCAGCGAAGCCACGCGAGGCGCGAACAAGAAGTGAATACCTGCCACTTCCCCCACCCACTCCGTCCGGGCGGCGCTCTCCGCAAGGTGGGGAGTGGGGCGGGGGGTGGGGGCACTCGCCGGTGCCTTTTCGTTTTATTTTCATTATTTTCGCCCTGGCCGCGCGGTCGGTGTGCTGCACTGTTGACGCCAACAAGGGCGTTGTTCGGCAGGCGCGGCGTTCGGCGACGGCGAGCACCGCGACGACGGCGACCCCTCGGCGGCGGCGGCCCTGTGGCGGCGGCCCCTTTTCGGGCCGCCTTTGCGATAAAGCGCGCTGGTGCAGATAAGTTGCGACTTTAAACTATCAAAGTACGGAGGTAATTTCCGTCGCCCAGCCGGCTGTGCCCGCGGTGGCCCGCGGCGGCGGAGGGGTGGGCGTCGAGCAGGGGGTGGTATCGCCTCCCCGGGGCGGCGGCGCGCGGCGCTGTGCGTACGCTACCGTCCAAACCTCCTCCCGCAATGCGCACTTTCGCTGTAACGCTCCCCACCCCCACGGCGCCGGGGCCCTCGCGACAGCCCCCACGTCTCTGCACCTACACGGCACGCGGTAAATATTGACGGCGTGTCAATATCGGTTTTCCAACATATTAAAAGCGGGCGAAAAATAATCGAGCAGCTCCGGCGTCCCACCCGAGTCCTCCTACCGCTCATGGACTCGATTCCGATCTTATTTGCGAGTCTTGACTGCTCGCCTCTTGGCCGCAACTCTCCCTCCCGGTCCTCCTTGTTCCTGCCCCATTTATGCACTCTTGCGCCTCACCCAGCTGCCCCGCTGGCCCTCTGGCCCTCTGGCCCTCTGGCAAGGACGGAAGCGGTCCCCGCGGCCGACGGCGTCCTTCCCCCATCCACCACTCCCTTCCCGTTCGCGGCGCTAATGTAATCTTGGCGGCAAGAGGTGTACGACGAGAGGGCGGCGGGCGCGCCGCTCCGTCTAGCAGCGCACCGAGAAGAGGAGGACTACGGGGGGGAGGAGGAGGAGGAGGGAGAGGAGGGCGTGTTGGTGTTCTCGTGATGAAGAAGCACGACGCGCATGGCAATACACATGACACGGTTGTCGCGAAAGTAAGCGCCACTATTACACGCCCCCGCTCTCCCCTCCCCCACCCCCTCCCCCACCCCCTCCCCCTCGCCCACCGCGGCCCATCACGCGCCCCGCCGCGCCACCCCTAGCCCCCCGCTGCTGACATGCTAATAAGAATCATTAGCAGTAATGGGACGAACACTAAGTGTTCCGCTCTTTCCTTTGTTTGGCTCCTCCGGGCGGGGCGGGGCGGGGCGTGGTCGCTTATTTGGGCCGCGTTTTCTGCCCTGGAAGTGACACTGCCACACAACACACACACACACACTGAGACGCACACACGCGCGACGCACCGCGCCCTACGCTCGGGAGGCCCTTCCCTTATCGGGACCTTAAGGGTTCCGAGAGAGCCCTCTGACTCCGCGCGCGCTCCGCCCCGCCGCTTAAAACCGTTCCCCTCATAGGGGTCGCCTCCCCGCCTCCGCATGCAGGCCCGGCCCAGCCCGGCCCGTCGCGGCAGACAGTTTTTACATGAGCGATATTGGGAACTGCACAGGTGCGAGGGGAGGGGCGGCCGGGGGCGGCCGGGAGCGGCGCATGCGGCACTCGTTGACTGCACCCACACTGCAAGCCAGGCGGGGCTGTGGGATGGCTGGAACATGGAGCGTCGCCCCACGCGGGACTCCGGAAATCCACTCAGGAAAATGCACAAACAAATAATCCGAGACATGACGTAACCAAGGGGTACCCAACTCAAGATAATCATTGCACGTCTAGTTGGTAATCAGTGAAATAATCAACATCATCCAATAAAATGACAATCATACTTTCGGGGATTCAATCACTTTTAACCATTTTTGCGAGACCACTGCTCCCAAACTATCAGCGGTCAAAGCCTTCCCGAGGCGGGGCATGAAAGAGTAGGGTCTTCAGAATAGTAAGGCGTCGAGGAAGGATGACCGCAACTAAATTGGACGCAGTGACCGCTCAAAGTCAGCAAAAACGGTGATTTTCTGAAATTCATTCACATTTTGACCATTTTTGCGAGGCCACTGCTCCCAAACTATCAGCGGTCAAAGCCTTCCCGAGGCGGGGCATGAAAGAGTAGGGTCTTCAGAATAGTAAGGCGTCGAGGAAGGCCTATGACCGCAGCTAAATTGGACGCAGTGACCGCTCAAAGTCAGCAAAAACGGTGATTTTCTGAAATTCATTCACATTTTGACCATTTTTGCGAGGCCACTGCTCCCAAACTATCAGCGGTCAAAGCCTTCCCGAGGCGGGGCATGAAAGAGTAGGGTCTTCAAAATAGTAAGGCGTCGAGGAAGGCCTATGACCGCAACTAAATTGGACGCAGTGACCGCTCAAAGTCAGCAAAAACGGTGATTTTCTGAAATTCATTCACATTTTGACCATTTTTGCGAGACCACTGCTCCCAAACTATCAGCGGTCAAAGCCTTCCCGAGGCGGGGCATGAAAGAGTAGGGTCTTCAAAATAGTAAGGCGTCGAGGAAGGCCTATGACCGCAACTAAATTGGACGCAGTGACCGCTCAAAGTCAGCAAAAACGGTGATTTTCTGAAATTCATTCACATTTTGACCATTTTTGCGAGACCACTGCTCCCAAACTATCAGCGGTCAAAGCCTTCCCGAGGCGGGGCATGAAAGAGTAGGGTCTTCAGAATAGTAAGGCGTCAAGGAAGGCCTATGACCGCAACTAAATTGGACGCAGTGACCGCTCAAAGTCAGCAAAAACGGTGATTTTCTGAAATTCATTCACATTTTGACCATTTTTGCGAGACCACTGCTCCCAAACTATCAGCGGTCAAAGCCTTCCCGAGGCGGGGCATGAAAGAGTAGGGTCTTCAGAATAGTAAGGCGTCGAGGAAGGCCTATGACCGCAACTAAATTGGACGCAGTGACCGCTCAAAGTCAGCAAAAACGGTGATTTTCTGAAATTCATTCACATTTTGACCATTTTTGCGAGACCACTGCTCCCAAACTATCTGCGGTCAAAGCCTTCCCGAGGCGGGGCATGAAAGAGTAGGGTCTTCAGAATAGTAAGGCGTCGAGGAAGGCCTATGACCGCAACTAAATTTGACGCAGTGGCTGCCCAAAGTCACCCTGAATTTCCGACACTTTAACAGCTTTCTGAGGTCGCCGCTCAAATAATCCCCAATATTTCCCAATAATCAACATAATAACCTCCTATAATCAGTGATAAATACTAAAATAATCAAAAGAAATTACATGTAATCATACTCTAAATATAATCAGTGTACATGAAAATCTATAGTTGGTAACCCCTTGGACGTAACTGTTTCCAGCCACAGAAAATGAAACGCGTTTTCAATACAAAATCATACTTTTGAGGTGACTTGTGTTTGCAATGCGTCCATTTTGAAAAACACTAAATTTGTCAAGTTTGACATGACATGTCAACCACGGAGCAGTTCACTAGTTTTTACGTTGTTGTTGTTTGTTGTTGTTGTTTTAATTTAGGCATGGTGTGGGCATTGGCCGCGCGGTAATCGCAGTGGCGTGACGCGGGCGTGGCGTCCACAAATTACTTAAAGGGCAATAAGGAGGCAAAGGGTTGTCGCTGGAGGCGTCGGAGGGCGTGGCTCGAGGCGTGGCCCGTTACACAGGTGCCCCGCGTTGCTCGTTCTTTCAAAAAACCTTTTACCTTTGGTGCTTTTTTTTTGTTTTTACGGCGTGCGTGAGGGGAGTCAGCGCGGGCAGCAGCGATTAGATAAAATAAAAATACCACCGCATTCCGGCCGTTCCGAGACGCGGGGGAGTCGGGAGAGGATAAGGCGGCCCCGCGAAGTGAGGGCCGGGGCCAAAGTATTAGGAAATGAGTTCACCGCTAAACATTTTTTTTCTGAGGGGGAGGAAGAAGGAGAGAAAGAGTGAGTCATTGATCATGTCAGCCACATGGCGTGTCCACTGGAGTGCCGCGGAGCGTACACCGGGGTAATTTGTCCTGCTCCCGGTGCTGGGCTGGGTGTGCTGGGCCCCGCCATGGAGGGCCCCTCGTGCCCGGCCGGCCGGCCCGCCTTGCAAGCCGCGAAGCCGAGTGGCGGCTCATGAAAAAAAATTAACCTTCTTGTTGACAAACGGCGTCCGGGCGCAGTAAGCGGGGAGCGGCACCTGAGTCTGCTTAGCCGGGGGAAAAATGTCGCCGGCTTAGGGAGTCACTGCGAGGAAGTTGCGAGAGTGGCAACAGCGGCGGGGTGCCGCCGCCGTGCCGCCGCCGTGCCGCCGCCGAGGACAACAAGCAGTGTGGTGCAGCAGGAGGCCGCTGGGATCCTCCTGGAGTTTACAGAGTCGCGGCTGGACGTGGACAAGAGCACCCCGGCGATCCCCGGCCCGGCCCGGCGGTAGTTCTGCGCTAAGCTTTCTCCGTCGGAGTTAACCGGGGTCCTGCAGGACACCGTTGGGACAGCCCCTGGCGGCCCCTGGCGAGGGCGCCGAGGCCGTGGGGCAGCACGGGCAGTGTCCGCAAGGTTTCATCCTCAGCTTACGAGCGAGTTGCTATCAGATGCAAAGGGAGCGTCCGGCCGAGCCCGGCCGAGTCCGGCTGCCCTCTCTGACTGGCTCCGGACGCCCCGCCCTCGCTGGACTCCCTGGACGCGGACAAGCAGATTGCGCGGGTCGCTGGAGGCAGCTGGAATTAGCGCGGACTGCCTGGCACTGCCTGGCACTGCCCGCACCCGCATGGAACATGGAACAGATCACCTACCGACGGCGCGCAAAACTTTCTGCCGCGCGCTGACGGGGACCTCGCCGCCGACGCCATTTCGGTGCAGTGTCGCGCGCCCTGGAGCGGCTGAGCGTCAGTCATGTCGCCGCCCTCGCTCCCGCCCCCGCCACGGCCGCGGACAAAACTGCAGGCAGGGGAAAAAGTTTACGGGAAAAAGGCAGAAACTCTCGCGCTCGCCCGCAGCTAATTTCTGTTTGCCAGCGCGACGGCGTGCAGGGCTCGAGTACCCCCTCTCTCCAAACACACACACACGCACACACACACTCGCGCGTATGCACACCCTTCCTATGCGTGCATGCCCGCCTACAAACACATGCGTGCAAACATACATGCGCGCTGCATAGAAGCATCGAACGCAAATAAAATGTCAGAGAACAAAACGAGGGGGAAAAAGAAGAAAATTGAAAATAAAATTTTGATGAAAAGGCTTCGGTGGAGTCGGAGGCTGTGGGGGAAGGGAGCGGGTTCGCTGTGGCACGGTGCACCGGGCGGAAGCAGGCGGAAGCGAAGAGGCGGACCGGACGGACCGCGACGGTTCGGCGGGGTGCTCGACCTCGGCTCGGCCCGCATGTCGCCCACCAAACAAATCAACGGCCCCGCCCCGCCACGCCCCGCCCCGCCACGCCCCGCCACGCCCCGCCCCGCCCCGACATGCAGCGCCATCCGATTAAAGCCGCTACTCCTGATAAATTCCCTTTGCCGAAAGCGGACTGATGGGGTTTGCGCTGCCGCGCTTGCCACGCCGCCGCCACTACCGCAAACGAGGGCACGTGGCTAATCGGGATCCGACGCGTCGACGCTGCCTGCCTGCCTGCCTGCCTGCCTGCCTGCCTGCCTGCCCGCCTGCCCGCCTGCCGACGCAACGCCAACGCCTTTGGAATAAAAGAGGAAAACGGTGCGTAAAAGTGGGCCGCTATCTCCGACGGTATCAAAGTCGCCGTGCGGGCCGCGGGAGAGGGGGGGGGGAGGGGGAGGGGGTCGTTCCGGCGCCCCGCAACCCACCCCCACCCCCGACCGCCGCCGTCATCAGTACCTACACCTGCAACCCCTTCGTCCACATGAGGGTCCGCGCGCCTACCATTTCCCCGCCCTATCTACATCTCCCCTCCTTCCTCCCTTAACACCTCATTTATCAACCCCGTCCCCCCTCACCGCCCGCCGCGCCCCACCGCGCCCTCGTGGGGCTCACCTTGACTTCCTTCTCGTGGACCTGTCGGCAGTGTTGCTGCCAACTTGGCACTCACACACACATACATACACATACATCCATACATTTCTACACACACACACCTACCTCCGGTAAGTACGCTGCGTTTCCGATCTGCTAGGGGTCCGAGCCACTATTTTCTCAGCAATGATGTCTTCGCGTCGCAATTCGCGTATTCGTCTGTGCTTTGACCTTTAGTATTCTTGTTTATTTCTCTCTTTGCCTAGTGAGGAAGCAAAAAAAGAAAAAATTGGAATTTTCGTTTTTTTCATGGTTGAAATAGTTTAGAGTTGTTTATTTGAAAATCGGAGAGGGGGGGGGAAGAATCCACGGACCTCGGACAATAGGGGTTCTTGGGAACCCCAAAAAGAGAAGCAGCGAGTGACGACTTTGGCGGCTGGCGTGGTGGCAGGCGTGGCCCAGTTCTGTTAGGTGTGGCCGAACTAGCGCTGTCAGGCGGACAAGTGACGAACGAGCGGGGAGGATGGAGGGGGCGGCGGGCCGAGCCAACCGGACACCATGCGGACACGCCCCAGACGCGACGCGACGCGCGACACGCCATGTTTGCAGGGCAGTCGATTATCGGCAGGACCAACCAAGAGAAGCAGAGAAAGGAACAAAAATGAGGGAAACGAGGGCAAAAATTAACAAGTGTGGCGAATAAGTTGGCCGGGCCGCTAATGATGAGCAGCTTATTATTACCGTTGCCAAAAAGTTAAGTCAACAGGCCGTACGGCTGAAATACGAGCCGAGCGGCCATCTTTCCCCATTTGACTGCGACCCCTAATTTGGCGCCAAGAGTTGCCTGACCTTGGCCACGCCACTGCCAGGGGGCAGCCCATCCCGAAAAGGGCCGCCAAATCAAGACAAATTCTGCCGTCACTCCGTCGAGGACGGGCGCTCGGTGCGAGCGAGTGGGGCTGCAGAGATAACCGCGCGAGACCCGCCTGTCTCGCCCGCACCACCCCACGAGTGCGAGAGAGACCGGAGGGACTCCTCGCTTGCCTTGCTTCGCACCACGCCTCGTGTGTGAGACCGGTGAGACCTGTCTCTGGCGTGTTGATTGGCTCGGTTATTCACAGGGCCGCTGCCAATAATGCGGAGGGAGGGCTGGAACAAAAGGGCAGGTCAGGGCGAAGGGCGCGCCGAGGCAGGGCAAAAGGGCCGCGGCTTCGAACCTTCATTTCAAGTTCAATTTGGGGATGAGTGGACTAAAAATTGGCCGCCCCCGTCTCGGCGGCGCAAGAAAAGAATTGACTCTGCTCGTTGGCCGGGAGATTGGGGGAGTGAGTGAGAGGCGAGAGGGGAGGGGGGGGAGCGAAACGGGGGAAATGAACTTCTCGGCCGGCTGAGCTCACGGGCCATGGCATCGACTGGGCCCGCTCCAAACAAGGTGCCGAAAAAATGACGTGCGCGCGGCCGTGAGTGAGTGCATTCACGGAAAAAAGGGCCTGGACGACGAGGGGCCAAGGCGGCCAAGGCGAAGGGTGGCCCTGGCGGTGACACGGCTCGACATGGCCAGCGACACCGCCCACGCATTTTTCGTATCTCTCTGCTGGTTCGCTGTCAATCCGACATCGAGGCCCCTTTCATTCTTTTTGGCGCGAAAAAGGCAGTCGAAAAAGCAGGTTTGTCGTATAAAATGGCTGAGCCTCGAACCCCCTATTCATCAGTGGACTAACCAGTCCTATATTCAAGGGCCGTGATGAGGGCCATTTATTCGCACCTCCCTCCTCACATTCGCCCTCGGCCCCCTGTGGGGCCTGCGGGGCCTGCGGGGCCCCCCACCACCTCCAGGAATGTCACAGCCGCACTGAAACGGGGAGGCGGGGGCGAGAGAGAGGGGTGGAGAGAGGAGCAGAAAAAGTAAAGAGGGAGAAAATGCGTTTCATGTGGAGTGTGGCACAAAGTACTATTACGCAAGAGGGCTCTCCGCTCCCCTCCCTTCCCGCGTCACCGCGAAATACCTGCTGTAATTCCGCATTTATTACGCTGGCCTCCTCCCAAATTAACCCGCTGGCCATCCGAGGAAGGCCCTGGGAACGCCTGGAAATGCCCTGGGAACGCCCCGGTATTACCCTGGGAACGCCTTTTTTTCCGACGTGATGAACGCCGGACCTCGCTGACCTCTTGAGTTCTGGCTCACGGATTTCGTTTCAATCAGACTGCTCGTCGTCCTGTCCGAAAGCTCGCCGAAGGCTTCCCGAAGGCGCCGAGGAAACCCCGGGCGGCCTCCCTTAAGACAAACAAACTGCACGTCGGCGTTATCTCACCTGCCCGCCCCGCCCCGCCCCGCCCCGCCCCGCTCGTCACGTTGGCCTCTGCAGAACACCCGCCCCGCCGTGCATATAACGGAACGCCTTATCAGCCTGCCCCGCCCCGCCCCGCCCGACGCTGCTGCCGGCGCGCTCTGCAAACGTTCCCGCCAAATTGGAGCTTGAGAAAAGGATAAAGGCAAAGTATCGGCCACTTTTCCCGCGCTCGCCCCGCCCCGCCCCGCCCGGCCCGCGCGCTGTAGCGGCGGAAACGGAAAGAAAAGCCCGGCGCGCTTTTCCACCACTCCGCTTCTCCGCGCGGAAAGCGGCGGGGCACTGATAATGCACAGCGCGGCGGTGATTCGAAGCCAACGCCTTGCAATTAATAATTTAATTGGTGGACCGGGAAGGCGCGGCCATTCAAACAGGTGGAAGGGGCGGGGCAGAGCGGGGCGGGTTGGTGGTCGACCGCTGTCATCCGAGGCACGCTGACCCCGACCGGGCGGGCCAGCCCGGCCAGCCCCCCGGAGTGCTGCCGCTCTCCGCGGCCACCCGCTATTTGGCATTCCGTTTCAGTGTGCGGTGTGTGTGTGTGTGTGTGTGTGTGTGTGTGTCGCTATGTCCTTGATGCACTATCGGCAGCGTTCCCACTCCGTTTTCTGAAGCTCGCGACCAGTCTCGCGCTGGAGTACAGTCCGTGACGAGAAGCGAGGTATCTGGGACGCGCACTCCCCTGGGGAAAGGCATGGCCTGTCGATACCCCGTGCTCTCAGGCCCCTTGAGGTCCGGTATTAAAATTCACTGGGGCGAGGAGTATCTACGGTTGAGTTGTTCTGGCCCGAGGGACGAGGCTGCAGCCGCTGCTAATGAAGTTGTTCCCGTTTTCTCGGTACCGAGGGCGAAACGGTTCACGAGGTTCTTGCAGTGCAGGAGTGCTCCCCCGGGAGCGAGTCAGGGCGCGGATCGGTACGGGGCACGCCGTGCGCGGGGCGGCGGGGCTGGGGCGAGTGCACCGCCTCACCGTCTCGGTACTCTCTATCTCGGCGGCCCAATCTCACGTCGAGCCAAAGCAGGGCAGCAAGCGGCACAGCAGCGACAGCGGGCCCCCGAGGCCTCGGCCATGCCACCAGGGCCGCCGGGGCCGCCGGGGCCACCAAACGAGGCGGATACCCCGTCATCGCCGAGCCTCGCGCCTCGCCGTCGTCCAGAAATATCCGGCGAATGGAAAGTGGAATGTGACGCCAGCGATTCGGCGCGTCGCTCCGTCTCTCTCGCACCCCTGCGGGACGCCCTGTGAGTGCGAGAGAGACGGAGCGGGGCTTGCTTGGCGTTGGCGGCGCGGCGCGCGGCGAGGAGGTCGAGCCTTTCGTCTCGGTGACACGGGAAAAGGGGTGCAGAGGGTTCCTGGAGGAGAGGGGTCCAGGGGGCTCCAGGGGGTGGGGGAGGGGGCTTGGCCGCGTGGAAGTCGGCCGATCCGGGGGCCCAATGGCGTGGAAGATCCTTGCTCAGCGGGGCGTAAGCGGAGATAGGCCCCTTTCGCCCCCTTTGGCTGCCCCCCGTGGGGCCCACCCCGCCCCGCCGATGCAAGGGCGGACGCGCGGTGTATTGTGTTTACCGGAAAACACGCCGGAATGTCTTGATTCTCGGACCGGTCAGGCCAGCCAGGCCAGGCCACGGCCACCTGGGCAAGAAGCAAGGCGACGCTGGGGCCAGCAGAAGCAAGAGCAATGGCGGCCGATCGGAGCGACCCCCTGGGGTTTTGCGCCGAAAATTTGTGTCTTGCTTTCAACAAGAGGAACAACACTTTTTGTGTGTTTCGTACCAGTTCGGTTTTTGCGCGGTACCTGCTGGACTTTGCTCGCAACCTAATCTTTCGGCCTTAGTGTTGCACATCGTGTGATTATCATTGTAATTTTAGACTGGCACCTCAAGGCATGAATAACAGTGTACCCGGGCACGCCCACGGGACGAGGGCCGTGCCGTGACAAGGTGCACTTATCCGCGCGAGTATCACGATGCGACAAACGAGGGTTCATGGCAGCGAGGCGCCCGCGACCCCCCCCCCCTCTCTCTCTCCTCCCAAGAAGGGCGCACTGCGTAATTACAGGTGGGTCGCGATTAAAATCACTCTAGGAGCGCACGCAGTACAAATCATGGGGCGTTTAGGCTCCGCCTTGCAAGCAGCCTAGAAAAAGGAAGAAAACTGTTTGCAACGCGCTTCGCGCTTATCAAAATAAAAAATATATTAATGAGAACCGAAAGTACGGCGTGAGCAGATAAGGGAAAACATGGAATGACGTCAGGGCGCGACAGTGTGCTCGCCGGCCGAGGAGGAATGGGACCGCAAGGCCGCCGTTATGCAACCCCTTTCAAAGGCAGTTTGAAGTTTTATCTTGTACCGAGGCCTTCTCTTTTCTCAGTCTCCCTCTCTCGCTCCCCCGCGCTGCTGCTGCGTCTCTCTCTCTCTCTCTCTCTCTGTCTCTCTCTGTCTCTCACTCTCTCTCGCAGCACCCGCAGCCATTAACGCTGCTGTGACATCATTTTACAGGCGCCGTAAAATAAGATATTCCCGCGGCGATACTCCGCGCTTGTCTGACCACTACGTCTTCCGCAGACAACAGGGAGAACGACCGGGTCCGTATAACGCTCAAGTGCCCGTGAAAATTCGCCGGCCGCTGTTCCGCGTTCCGCTGCACTGCACGGCACTGCACTGCAAAGGCACTGCACTGCAAGGCGGCCTGCCGAGGCGAGGGCGGGAGGAAGGAAAAATTGCCGCGACTTTCAGCCGGCGACGTTTTTAAAACAATGCGGCTTTCGCTTCCTTTACGACGGACTTCTTGTCCGCCGCTCCGCCGCGGGGTCGGCTGGAAGAAACGGCTCCTTTCTAGCTGCGGAAGAAAGGCCGTAATGCGCCATTAGCAATTTAAACAATATTTTCCCCTGCGTTTGCGAAACTGCAATTTGCATGTCATAACCATATCCGTGCCAAAGGATGATACATCCGCCCGGCCAAAAGAGGGGGCCCCGCCAGATTACCCGCAGAGCAAATGGCAAAGAAACACAAAGGAAAAGGTCGGACGTGGCATTTAACTGGGGTCTGGAGGAGAGAGAGGAGCCTTTTCTGTCAGGGCCCTGGAACATTCCTGTCTTTCTTTTCTTTGAAGCGCGCTGCATGTGCGCGAAGGGCGGCCACGTCTCGCCCGCGGCGGCCCGGGCTCGGAGCACCTCGCCGAGGAGGGCACGGCGGGGCACGGCGACGGGGGGCGGGGCAGTGCGGGAACCATTGCGACTACGACCACGGCGGTGAGGACCACGACGACGAGAACCTCGGCGATGAAGGCCACGGTGACGAGGACCTCGGTGATCAGGACAACGGCGACGAAGACCACGGTGAGCCGCGCCGAGCGGCAGGGTCTCAAAAGGACATTCGTCCAAATGGGCGCCTGTTTCATTGCACAAGTACCGCGCGCCATGCCACCGCGCCATGCCACTTGGCCGGCATCAACATGCAGACGGCGCCGTAACTTTGCGGGGTGACTGTACCGCCGCAACTCCGCGGCCGGGCTCGGCACTTGCAGTGGTCTAGCGGGGCAGGTGCACTGCGATATGTCCCCGGGGCGGGGCCATGGCGGCGGCGCGCCGCGCAGCCTGGCAGCGCTGAGCATTGCTGGACCGGACTGTGGGACTCGGGGACTCCCCGGTGAGGGGGGGGGGGGCACCTCTGGCCGAGGATAAATATTCAAATGTGATTCAACACAGATTCCTTGGGGTAGTGATAATCAGCCTCCACGGCCCGCCGCCCTCTGGCCAGGCCCTGGCCACCCTGGCCGCCCTGGAGGTCCCCGAAAGTCGGTTTGCGGCTCTCGAGGCCAACTCCGACTCAGGCGGTGTGTCGAAGGCACAGCCAAAAAATACCTTCGGAACGCAAAACCGCAGAACACTCCTTCTTTTACAGCTGTTTGCATGGTGGTTCCCGTCCTTGGCCGTACCGCGTAGACATGCTGGACTTGTCAACGTAGAGCGAACGAGGACGTGCTGAGACAGGGCCACGTAGTCGTGCCTGCCTTTCTGGTGAGGGCCTGTCAGCGACTTCGCCTGGCTAGGCCCCATCACACAGTCGGGCAGGCAGGCGGGCAGGCGGGCAGGCCACCACGGGGAAGGCCTCCGCCCCAGACGTATCCATGGCCTGCTGTCACCGCTGTCGGTGACATAATCGGATCTCGGAGGCCAAGACCCTCATGCTGCTCATGCTAACCGGCCGGGCCGAGCGGAGGCGAGGCGGGACAGGGCGTGGCACACGCTGACGAGGTGCCCGCAGCCCGCCCCGCCCCGCCCCACCCGTAAGGCTTCCAGACAAAGTGGCACCTCCGAAGACCGCGCCGAGACACGCCTTACACTGTCGTCGCATTGTCAAGCGAAGCCCGGCGAGGCGATGGAGCCCCTCCGCAAACACGTGACGGGGCGTTGGCCGGGCCGAGCACCCCTCCAGGCACTTGCACTTTCTTCCCAGCGAACAGTGCCGCCGCCGCCGCCTCCCCCGCCCAGCCTCGGACAACCTTTGGCATGTAAATGCAGCTCGAATAACTGAGAAGTGGGCGCCCCACGGCCCACGCCCCCACGCCCCCACGGCCAGGGCCCTGTCCTGCGAGTCCTGCGAGTCCTGGGTGGCCGACAATCAGGCGAAAGCGGCTGAGGACGACGGCAAGGACGACGGGTGGGGCGGGGCGTGGCGGGGCGGGGGATGGGTGCAAGTCATTTACATGCTAAGCAGAGGTTCACGCACCGTGAGATGTTTCGGGTTTACCGCCCGTGTTTGTAATTTGAAAGGGTGCGAAGGCGAAGAGTGCGGCCCGTAAGAAAATGCGCCCCCCCCCTCCCCCTGGGCAGCCACCCTAATCCGCCGCGAGACCCGCGCCCCCCATTACCGGACACGCACGGCCTGAGAAACAAAGTGGCTCGCCTCTTTTTCGCAATTTTTTCCACAATTTATTCAGAGGGGAGGCAGGGGGGCGAAAGCCTCTGAAGATGAGTTTGCCGCCGCCAAGAAGGCCCCCTCGGCGGATGACTGAGGCGCGCGCCGCCGTGCCGCGGCCGTGCCGCCCCCTCCACCAGTGCAGGCGCGTGGCAGCACGCCAAGGAACACATTCCGCGCCGAGCGCTCAGCGAGAGGGATCGAATCCCGACCCGGCGCTCTATTTGGCCGTGCGGTCCCATTTCCGGGAAAGCTTTCCGCTGTCCGCTTCAATCCGCACCGAGCTGGCCGCGTCCAGTGTGCTGGCACTGGCTGGCACCTGCGGGCGGGGCGGCGATACCCCGCGCTGTGGTCCACGCGGTGCGCCCGCATTCGGGGAGGGGAGTTCTCCCGCGCGCGGGGTAGTGACGAAAAAAACTACTTGTTTTGCACTCATCTGCAAAACAAAGCTCGGGATTCGAACCCGCGTCCGTCGCGCTGTGTCGGACCTTAAGCACGGGGCGGGCAGGCTGGCAGCGGCGGGTAGCGAGCGTGGCCGTGTGTACAGTGCCGCGACGTACACGCGTTAACACCGGGTACGGTGTGTTCAGTCACGCCTGCCCCGCGGCGTCCGACGGCGTCGCTGTCCGCGAGGTCCGCGAACATGCATTCGCCATTAGGGTGGCCGGCCTGGCACCGCGACACGCCGCCCGCTATTTTTTCGCGGTGTCACCCCCTCGCCCCCCACCCCACTGGAAATCCCTGTCCTGTCTCGTGGATTATTGTTGTATTTTTATCTCGCTTTTGTGGGAACGCGCCGCACCTGTTGTGATATTGACATCGGCATTCGATGGATGCGGTGAGTGCTGTGTTTGGTCGCGCCGACTGCCGACACAAGTAGGGCCGGAGTGTGTTGTTGGGGCGGAAAAATGAGGGGGAATAGAGCGGCCGGGATCGGGGAACCAGTGCAACCCCCGCGCAGCGCTGGAGGGATAAAATTGCGACCAAAATAAGGTGTTCTCTTTTTTGCGCTTCGCAGAAAACTCGCAGTAAAAAATATCCAAACGTGAGCAATTTTTCCCATGAAGTGGATTCGCCGACGTTCGACCGAGAAATTGAAGCGAACTGTTCTTCCCCCGTTTGCACCGAGGACGCGCTGAACGCGCTGAATGCTGAATCCGTGTGGGTCCGGCTAGCCGCGGCCGGGTCGGGCGGGCCAAGCCTGGGCCAAGCCCGGGCCAAGCGACCCACCTGGATCCCCGCCTGTTTGTGTGCACAGGGGTGAGCGCTAATTCGCTTTAGAGAGCCTTACATGCAGGGCTTGTGCAGGGCCGGGTGGGGCGAGCGTGAAACTAACGCGTGAACCGCCACCCTTTTCACCCGGAGCTGTTACCCGCGCGGTCGGGCTCTCGTGCTTTCGTTCGCCAGGTCACAGGTTCAAATCTCGACAAACTTTTTCCTCCTCTTTTTTTTCGACAAAAATCCGGAAGCCGCCCGGAATTCTGCAGAGCCGGAAATAAACCACGGTCCCGTGCGTTTGAAGGCGCGGCCTCGTTTTCCCGCGTTTTCCACCGACCATTTTTCTCTCGCTCTCTCATCCTCGGCCAAGGCGTGAGATCTGAGTCATCGGAAAGAACTAGACGTCGGCTGCAGCGCGGTGGGCCGGCGCGGCGAGGAGGCCAGAGCTAGTGAGTGAGTAGGAGAGAGAGAGAGAGAGAGAGAGAGAGAGAGAGAGAGAGAGAGAGAGAGAGAGAGAGAGAGAGCGACGGCAGGCTCTCCACTAACCTCCACCGCGTCCAAATTTAGTGAGGGAGGGAAGGGGTGGCGCACCGCACTGTAAGACGGAGAGGACTCAGCTAAGGCAGCCGGCAGCGAAGTTGTCCCGTATATTGCTTTATAAATCAACGACCGGGCTGAACAGTTCGCCACGGCTGTTGTAGCAATAGAGCGGGGGCGGTGGAGCGCGGCCGGGCGTGGCGCGGCGCGGCGTGGCGAGGCGCGGCTCGGCGTAGAGCGCTCAAGTGGTGCTTCTAAGAGTGAACCTCCCCACCGTTCAATAGGCCTTGCACCTTGGAGATTGCCTCTACAGTTTCCGGAAAGCAGCGCACACACACACACACGAGCACAGGAACACGCGCCAAGGGGGCCCCCTCGCACCCCCACGCCCCGCCCCACTTCTGAGAGCAACTTCAACAGGTCATTCATTGGGGGCGATGCTGAGATAGCGCCAATGCGACTTCGGCTCCACTCGGCAAACACTCTCCAATACAACCTGTTGCAAATTGGCTCTCCGAGTCTCCGAGTCCTGGAGGCGACCAGGGCGGCGACGAGGATTAGGGCGAACCGGACCGGCCGCCGATTCCGAGGTCGCTGCTCTCGCCATTATAGTGAAAGAGCGGTAGAAGGACACACTGTTCAAAATAAAAAAAAAACGAAAAAATTTATGGTTTTGGTTGACTAAGTTGACTGTTTACAACTCTGTGAATTTGCTAATTAAGAAGATCATGTGAAGAAAAAAAATATCATTCAACGAACGTTAATGAAAGCAGATGATCCATCGCGTTTCACAACAGCTGTTATAGCCGAGAGGTTAGAGACGTGGGATCGAGTTACCGCAGGCGGGCGTTCGAATACCAGCGTCACAAACGTTTTTTCGACTTACTATCCTAAGGGTGGTGGTTCGAGGCCATCCGAGCGGAGCCGTGTGCAACAGACCCACATGCCGGAGGTTCGACTCCTAACAAATGTTTCCATTTAATTTTACTGCCTCACCCAGTGCGGTTCAAAGCCGTAAACGTGAGCCCACTCCGTACATGGGACGTGGTGGTCCAGGGAGTAGAGGCGTCGGTTCCCAGTGCTAGGGTCGGCGGTTCGACTCCCCCAACTTCTTGCGAAATTTTGACCGGGTCGGTCGAGTCCTGTTGCGTCAAGAACCCACCTCACGCCGATTCCCTCATCATGGGCCGTGGTGGCCGAGAGCGTAAAGTCGTGTGACTCCGATGGCGGGGTCCGGGGATCGAATCCCATCATTTCATTACATTTTTCGACCGCCTTCCTCCCAGTGCAACTCAAACCCGTCGTCCAACACGCAGCCAGACGTACAAGCGTGATAGCGTAGTGGTCAGAGTCACATTCACCTGGCCACTCCGCTGTGGGTGTCTAAAAAGCAATCCGCTTCGGCGGGTTGGCCTCGGCACTGGAGCGATGGAGTATTTGATCCATCAATCCAGACCATCCGGTGTGTGGTTGCGGGTGGTGCCTCCTTGACTCGTCGGGGAGGCGATGATAAGTCCTTTGAAGCTGGCCTAAAACGCTGTATGTTCGGTACGGGAGCGCCGGACAGTGGGGGTACCATGGGGTACACAACCAACCCTACGAAAACAAGAAGCTCCCACCAAACCTCTTCTCTGTCTGAGTCTCTCTCTGTCTCTCTGTCGTCTCACTCTACGTCCCGCCCCTCAAAGAGCTTCGTACTGGGTGCTCTCACCCTACTGCCTGAGCTTTGGGGTCCTACTGGGTCCCCCGGCGAACGCTTGGGTCGCTGACGGGATTAACCCCAGGTACCTGATAGCACCGGTTCCCATCCCGAACACCGAAGTAAAGCAGGAGGCCTCCCCATTAAGACTGGGGAGGGGGTGTAGAGTTCAAATTTTTTCTTTTTCCTTTCAAATTTCTCGGTTAATACTCGTTTGGTTTCCTTATACGGGGTAGTATGCGGGCTCATTCCAAAGATAGTAGTTGTTTCAAGTGTGAAGGTATCATCTGCTAAAAAGCATGAGCGATGATTTTGACACAATAAAAATTTGAACGTTTCAAAAAGTATCTTTTGACGATCCATTGTTTTCAGCCGTCGAGCTTCTGTCGGCAATCACACCTAATTAAAACGGGCGTTCGGGGCGCGGGAGTGTGGCCATCGCGCACCACCGTACCGATGGAATTGAATTTAACTTTGGAGCAGGGCGCCCTTTTGTGAGAGCGACCCGCGTGACCTTCACTCTCCACTCCACGCCATGCCGCCGCGGTGGCCGGCGGCGTGACAGCCATGCGTGACACGGCCGGTTCACGACCCGCGCGTCAAACGCCGTGAATCACCGTGAATCACGGACCCTGAAAATAAGGACTTGGCATCGGGGGTTGATGAAGGCCGCTGGCTGGCCGCTGGCTGGCTGGCCCACTGGGGCGGCTCCCCTTTGTCTCGCACCGCGGTTTCAGGGGGTGGGGGGGCTCTGGGGCGGCGGGAATGGCACTTTCGGACCGTTTTCTTCCTGCCTCCTCCTTGGCGGCCCTGGCTGGCCGGGCTGGCCGGGCTGGCCGGGCTGGCCGAGCTGGCGTCCAGGCTGCGGGCGAGGCGGCAAGTTGGCACGGAGCTCTGGGCGCCGCGCCCCGCCCTGCCCCAACGCCAGCCGTTCGTTATGGGGCGCGGCCAGCTGGACGTTCAAACCCCGCGCCGGCGTGCCGTCGCTCTGTCTCTCTCGCACCCTTGCAGGCGTCCTCATGAGTGCGAGGGAGACGGACGACGAGCCGCTGTTTCACTTTTCACTCGTTCTGCTCATGCTTAAAACCTTGCGAAGAATTTTGGGGCATGTTGAAACCGTTTTTAGTGAGGTACGAAGAATAAGTTATCCCGAATTCCGAAGTATTCTTATTGTTAGCTAATGCAAGCTCAAAGTACTTTTCCAATATCTAACTTTTCTCGTTGAGAGGATCGAAATACGAAGGTTTTGAGAGTGCTCGCGTCCACGACACCAGCGCGTCAGCGTGTCCCTGTTCCGCCGCGGGCGGGTCGCGGCGGGTCGCGGTACACGACATCGGCGGCTTGAAGCGTCCGCTGCGTCCGAGGGCGGCGTGGCAGTGTGGCGCCTCGAACGCGGCCGTCGCCGGGGGCGCCTCGGACCACAACAACTACACTGGGGGTACATCAGAGGCAGGCGGGCAGGCACCCCGCGCGGCCAGCAAGGGCTCGCAGGGCACAGTGGGCCAGACGACCGGTGGAGGCGGACAAAACTCGAGACGCGTTTTGAGCTCCAGAGTTGCTGAAAAGGACTCAAACCGACCGCGTGACCCCACCAATGGATTCCTCGTTCCGAGAGCAATCCATTGGTGGGGTTACACGTTCGGTTCGAGTCCCATTTAGCGACTCTAAAGCTCAAAACGCGTCTCGAATTTCGGCCGCTCCACCGGTCTTCTGGCCCACTGTGCAGGGGTTCCTCTTTGCGGCCCTTCGCCCTACGGCCCGGAGGGTCTCCAGGGCGGGGCCTGAGTGGCCCTAAAAGGGCTCCAAGTCACAGTGTCAGCGCGGTTCGGCCGGTCAGCCTTGGCGTTTCCCGCGCTTTAAGTCGGCAGTGCCGCAGCCGGCGCAGCCAGCGCCATCTAGCGGGGGGCGGGCGAACCTGTTCCGCGGCCCGCCCCGGCGAGCCTGTCACGCGCCGCAGCCCAGTGCACTGGAGGCCGGCTAACCGGAAACTCGGCAGCAGACTCACTCCGCGAGTCGCTTTCGTCGCTGTCTCTCTGAACTCATGGGGCGTCCTGCATATGGGTGCGAGAGGTGCCTCACCGCCCTCCGTCAAAACCCAAACGGGTCGCAGCGGATTACGCCTGTTGTTTGGGGAAGGCGGTGCCGATAAACGAGTCCGCGGATCGCCCCTGTTGTTTGAGGAGGGCGGCGAAAAGAACAACAACAACAGGATATGCAAATGAGCAGGCGGACAAGGTTGACCCGGAACGGCCTACTTTTTAGCCGCGCCATATTTCTCGGGGGCTGTTTCCCATTTTGCAGTGCCGAGGCGGCGGGGCCGGCGAGGCCATACAGCCGCAATGGCTTCTGGAGAAGGACGGGGAGCGAAGGACACAAGGCGCCGGCGACGCCCGTTTCTCCTCACTTTGTGTCGCTGCTTCGCGTTGGTGTACGTGGTTCGCGCCTTGGTGCGCGCGGCGCGTCCTTCGGGCCTCCAGGGCCTGGAGTCCAGGCCTTCGGGGCGGCCGCAGCGGACCGTGTAGTGTGAGCAAGCGGCCAAGGCTCGGCTGGAGCGGCTGGAGCGACTGGGGCCCATTACGGTTTAATTATGGGTTGTTGCTGAGCACCGTAAAAGCTTCATTAGAATGTCTGGCCGTGGGCTGGGCATAGGCCGTCCTATGGGCCGCTGGAGTGGCTGGAGCCTGGAGCGACTGGAGCCCCATGGGCCGAGGGCAGCCGGGGGATAGCGCCCCGCGAGAGCCCGGCAGGCCCGGCAGCACACCGCAATGAGCACTCAGCGGCACCCACTCACATGATGGCCAAACGGTATGTGTCTGCTAGGCCCGGGACGCCCCCAGGGTGGCCCCGGGATGCCTCCAGAACGCCACCAGCAGAAAAAACACGCTCCCGACCTCTGTCGTGTAACGGGCATTGGGCCATCGGCACAGTCCGAAACCTATTTGCACGTGTTTTTCGTTGTGTTGCTTTTTTTTTCCACCGCGGACACGCGGTCCACTCTTTTATTTGCTTCGTTAACCGCGATGTTGTTTATTGGAACTTGTTTTCCCTCCATTGGCATGCGTGGGCCGCGCGGCGGTGTGGCTCCCTGCCCGGGCCACAAGGACGTGGGGCGGGTGGGCCAAAACTCCAGACGCGTTTTGAGCTCCAGAGTCGCTAAACAGTACTCCAACCGAGCGTGTGACCCCACCAATGGACTCCTCGTTCGGAGAGCAATCCACTGGTGGGGTTACACGTTCGGTTCGAGTCCAATTTAGCGACTCTGGAGTTCAAAACGCGTCCGGGGTTTGGACCGCCTCCACGGGTCTTCTGGCCCACTGTGGGGCGGCTGGTCCCAGGCGGCTTCAAAGATGATACCCAATGCGAGCGCGCCGAATTTCTCATCTCGGGGAAGCCCTCATTCCGTCAGGTCGCGTCCTGTTTGCGTCGTGTTATGAGGAGCTTACTCCACGAGACTCTGAGAGACATGCTCCCGCGTCGCTGCTGCGCGCTCCTGCGGCAGGCAGAGACACGCTGAGGCAGTCATTACGTCGAGGCTTGCGCCCCTGCGTCAGCAGCGCAAAATGCAGGGCCCAACATGCCCCTCAAGACGTCGATGCCACGCCAGGTTATTTATCGCCGGGGTGTCTCTCGCCAGCGTCTCTTGTTTTGTTCTTGTTGTTTTTTCACGGGGTTTTTTTCTGTTGAGAGTGTTTACTTTTCCCGCATCTTATTTTCAATGGCCGCGGCGCCTGCATCGCCATCGCCCCGTGACGAAGCACGTCATCACCAACAGAGGGTCGGTCATCAGGGCCGCAAATCCACCCCGGGGCTCAGCGGGCTGCTCATTCCGTCGGTCTGTCTCTCTCGCACCCCCATGACTAAGTGAGAGAGAGAGAGAGAGGAGAAGTCGGAGTAGAGGGACGAGAGAGAGAGCACCAGCCGCGCCTGTGGCGGCATACGGCGAAGAGGCGGCGCCCGCGACGCGGGAAAATGCAGGGCGCTACTCCACCACAAAAAAAACACACAATAAAAACACAGATGGAAACGCGCGGGAAAAAAACATCTGGCGACGAATTTGCTCGCGAAGATGAAGACAGCGCGCGCTGTGGCGACGCATAATGCGCCGGGCTTTGCCGCGGTCCGGCCGGTCCGGCCAGGGCCATGCACGTCGGGACGTCGAGGGAGTGAGTCAACCCAAGAAGACCGTTGCCGGGTCTCTGGGCCGTCTGTCCGCCTGTCTGTCGCGGCTGCTCTGTCGTCTGTCCTGGGTCTGTCTGCTCGCGCTGTCTGTCTGTTGTCGTCTGTCTGTCTGTCTGGCTGTCGCGTCGTCGTCGGGATCTGCGCGTCTGTCTGTCTGTCTGCTGCTGTCTGCTGCTGTCGTCTGTCTGTCTGTCTGTCTGTCCTGTCTGTCTGTCTGTCTGTCGTTGTCGTCTGTCTGTCTGTCTGTCTGTCTGTCTGTCTGTCTGCTGTCTGTCTGTCTGTCTGTCTGTCTGTCTGTCTGTCTGTCTGTCTGTCTGTCTGTCTGTCTGTCTGTCTGTCTGTCTGTCTGTCTGCTGTCTCGTCGTCTGTCTGTCTGGCGGTCTGTTGTCGTCTGTCTGTTGTCTGTCTGTCTGTCTGTCGCTGTCTGGCTGTCTGTCTGTCTGTCTGTCGTCTGTCTGTCTGTCTGTCTGTCTGTCTGTCTGTCTGTCTGTCTGTCTGTCTGTCTGTCTGTCTGTCTGTCTGTCTGTCTGTCTGTCTGTCTGTCTGTCCTGTCTGTCTGTCTGTCTGTCTGTCTGTCTGTCTGTCTGTCTGTCTGTTGTCTGTCTGTCTGTCTGTCTGTCTGTTGTCTATCTGTTGTATGTCTGTCTGTCTGTTGTCTATCTGTTGTCTGTCTGTCCCGTGTCTGTCTGTCTGTCTGTCTGTCTGTCTGTCTGTCTGTCTGCTGTCTGTCTGTCTGTCTGTCTGTCTGTCTGTCTGTCTGTCTGTCTGTCTGTCTGTCTGTCTGTCTGTCTGTCTGTCTGTCTGTCTGTCTGTCTGTCTGTCTGTCTGTCTGTCTGTCTGTCTGTCTGTCTGTCTGTCTGTCTGTCTGTCTGTCTGTCTGTCTGTCTGTCTGTCTGTCTGTCTGCGTGAGTCCGTCCGGACCGCGCCCCTGCGGTCCGCGGGGCGGGCCAGCCCGCCAGACGCCCCTACTGTGCGGGACAGCCTACCTTGCAGGCGTCCCGCCACGCGAGAGCGAGAGAGACGGACACTGCTACGTCACAAACGCAGCTGGATTTTTTCCTCCTTCTCGCTCTCCCTGCCGGCAGGCCGGGCTGACAAGGCTCTCGGGTTGCGCCGCGTTGTTCTCGCGGAGACAGAGCAGCCGGCAGCACGCGGCAGGATTATAGGATTCCTAGCGTGGCGGAGCGGGCGAGGCTGCAAACGAAATCTCGGTGATTTCTTGTATTTCCCTGGCGGATAGCCCCGGGGCACGCGCGCGCGGGTGTGTGTGTGTGTGTGCGCGTGTTACGTGCGTGCGCACTGCGTATTGGATTGCCTCGGGCACTCACGTATGCGCCGTATAGCCCTTCCCGTTCGATTCCAGAGACGCAACAACAAAGGCAGGGAAAAGGAGTGTCTCTTTGCATCGGCGTGCATTCTCCAGTGGCCCGGTTAGTTAGTCAGTGTCAGTATCGCTCCCCACGTGTGCGAGAGAGACAGAGCGACGGCGAGGTGGTCGCGCACCGCACAGGGGAAGCTGGGCGCAGCTCGGCGTCTTTGGCCTTGATTACATGAGCATGGTCACCGGAGAAGAGAGGCGGGCTATTCAGGCTGGCGGAAGGGGCCACGGCAAGGCGGCAAGCCAGGCAGCCAGCCAGCCAGCCAGCCAGCCAGCCAGCCGTCAGGGCGTTGCAGGGCGGGGCGGACGAGTAATCAGCTTCAAAGGCAAGCGCTTGTAGTTTGCGTATGGCCCTCACCACGCGGCCGCGCCGTGCCGCCGCGCACCTCGTCAGGGTCCCAGATACCTTGTCGTCGGCCAGAACTAGGTCGCACACACCCGGAGGTGCACACACGCATAAAAAGATAAACAAGGAAACCAGGACGAAAATTCGCGCTGCGAAACTAATATCCTTTTTTTGTGTTGGTTCATTTCCGATTCACTTTTAATTCATTACACACAGCGGCCGCCATTTTGGCCGCTCCGCCATTTTGGTGATGCGGCGGCATTCGCGTTAACGACCCTCCCGTTAAATGAACGCATTCTCTTGAAAACGGAGCCGGGAAATGAATGCGAGCAGCGCACACACCTACACACTCACACACACATACACACAGAGTGCCGGCAGTATGCCAGTATTTATTCGCATTTTGTTTGCCGTCTGCTAATTACATGTTTGTCACTTATTTCCAGTGCGAGCGCCGAGCAGGGGCCTCCAGCTACAAGGGCTACACGGCCTGCTGGAGCCACAAGGGCGTACACTGTGACGACGGCAAGGCCTTCCTGCCGCCGCCGCGCCGCCTCCACTGCCGGAGTCGGGCGGGGCACTCCACTGCAAGCTGAGTCGAAGCGCAACTGCCGCCCAGGTTGTGCTGGAACGCTGGAACAGGTACCGATACAGTGCAGGCACTGCAGTGAACGCCCCTGACTACGTTTCAGAGAGAGAGAGAGAGAGAGAGAGAGAGAGAGAGAGAGAGAGAGAGAGAGCAGGAAGCAGGCTTCGGAAGCAGTCCCCGGCTGCGTTCTGGCCGGGGCGGACCGGTCCTGATTGCTTGCGTTTCCCGTTCCGACACACGTTACCTCCCTCTGCTTATTATGACCCACGTCCAGTCTGGCTTCCAGTGCCGTGCCGGCCGTGCCTGTCGGTGTGCTTGTGCAGCAAGCGGAGCACCCGCCCCGCCCCACCCCGCTGTGACGTGCTGTTAGCTCGCAAACATGCAGCGGGCCGCACTTACGCCCACTGCCCCGCTCTTTCCGTCCCTCCGGCAGTACTAAATAATTAACGACGGCGACAATGAAGGACAATGAAGGCGTCGTCAACTTTAGCACCAATCAAAAGGCGAGTGCTGCCGCCGCTGCCCTGCTTGTCATCCACTCGTTGTCGTCCTCGTCGTCACCGACCTCGTCGTCCGTCGTCCTCGTCGTCGTCGTCCCCGTCCGCCTGGCATCCGCCGGGCGTCCGCCCCTCCCTAAGCCCCGCAACAAATCCGCTTCGCGCTCGCGAACTTGTCGCGCGGAAAAACACGCCTGCGCGCCAAAGAGGGCCAAAGAGGGCCTCTCCATGGCCGCCTTTTTACGGCGCCCCGCCTCGCCCTGTCTCGCTCGCGCTGCAGCGTCGGCCGCCACCTCCGTCTCACCCTTGTTCTAAAATGATGTGACGACGGCGCGGGGCTAACAATGACGAATCCCGTTACACTGTTACACCGGCTCTCTTTGCTTCTGCCCCATTTTGACGGTGGATCCCCGCAGAGTGGCAAAGGGCAGAACAACGCGACACACTGCGAGGCGGGCGCGGCGGGCGGGGAGAGGAGGCCGAGGTAAATCACTGGAGTAACAAGCCGGTCGCTAAGGGCCGCGACTTGCTCTGTTGCTCTCGTAATTGGACAGACATACAAGGCACTCTTTCTCTCTCCATCTTTTTCTCTATCCGCCCCCAATGACCCCGGGGCCGCGTCTGTGCCGTCGCCGTCCCGGCTATCTTAGCGCGGCCCAACAAGTCACTCATCAGTCTCTTCCAGCGTGCAGCAGCAGCCTCCTCGAATTAAAAGCGCCCTGCACGCGCTGCGCCGCAGTGTCTCCCTTCCTTGTCTTTCCTCCTTGCCCACAAGCCGAGGTCCACGGCCGTCTGTGAGGTAGCGATGAAACTGTCCTTCGGAGTCAGCCTGCCACCGAGGCCGGCCGAGGCTCCCGCCCACGCAGGCCCACCCAGGCCGGCGCGCAGTTTGTCATTCGCCTTGTTTGTCTCTCTTTATTTTAGTATTATTTTCCTCGGCCGTCGTCAGCGTCATCTCTGTTCCATCTGGCCGCTCTGACCGACCGAGGGGCTTTTATGCTCCCTGTGTGTCCGCGCGTGCGTGCTCTATTCGTGTGTGTGTGTGTGTGTGTGTGTGGTCGCGCGCGTTTGGCCATCCCTTCGGTAAATAATGTGAGCCGCTCCTTTGCGTGCCTCGCGGTGCCTGGCGTCCCCGTTTGGCCAGACGTCTGGCCGGCGCTGCCGCGCTCGCTATCGGTATCCAAACAGTGCAGCGCCGCCCCCGCGTCGGTCCCCGTCGGTCCGCAAAGGCACCACGTCCTTTCCATTATCCACCCGCCTCCAAAAACCACAAAACCGGAAAAAAAAAAGCACTGCACAAACAAACGAAAAATGGATGCGAAATGTGTTTGTTGTCATTCCATTGCCGGCGCCAGTTTGCGACCCTCGTCGGTGCGGTCTGGTGGTCGGCAGAGACTGGGCAGAGATGGATTCGCGCGGACCCCAGCCCAGCGCCCAGCGCCCCGACCGTGGCGACCGAAAACGGGAGCGATGAGACAAAGGACGCCGGTCGCCCAACTAGGCAGGCACAAGTGGATCGCAATCGCCCACTCCGCGATTCAAACAAAACTAAAAGCAAACCGAGCTCGTGTGTGCCGAGCCGCGCGCGCCCGCCGCTGTTTCCCGATTTTATTTTGATTTCATTCGATTTTTTTAAGGGGAAATAAAAAGAAACAAAACAAACAGAAAATTCGTCGTGCGCGGCCGTCCAGCCTGATTCGTTGGACTGCACTCCCCTCGCCACCCACGCGGCTCAGGGAAGTCCACCTGCATTTCGCGCGAGGCGCGGCGAAGCGTCTATTTGCTTGGAGTCTGTTTCAATGCGCGCCACTCTCTCTCTCTTTCTCTCTCTCTCTCTCTCTCTCTCTCTCTCTCTCTCTCTCTCTCTCTCTCTCTCTCTCTCTCTCTCTCTCTCTCTCTCTCTCTCTCTCTCTCTCTCTCTCCATTCACATTCACATTCACGCTGGCCGCCTTCGCGGCTGACCGGCGCGCGGGACCGAGCAGGACGGAGGCGGCCGAGTGAGTCCGAATCGCAATATGGTGCTAACCCAATGGCAATCCTTGCCGTCCTTTGTTCAAAAAGGGCCGTCCAGCTTCGGAACGTTAATGGAAAAACGGAGCGGCGTCATTCAGCCGTCAGAGTGGGACAGGAATGACAAGCGGACGGACAGGCAGACGGACGGACGGAGGCACACAAAAATAGACCTCAAGTGCGCCATTGTGATAGAACAACGCCAGGTCAGGTCAAGCGTTTCACTTTACGTTTTCGGTGTATTTATATGTTTCCAGCCCACTTTGTTTTCCTTTCCCTTCCAGTCGAGTTGCCAGAGCACGGCCAGGGCACCGCCAAGGCCGGCCGCACCGCTCCGCTCGCTCGTCCGCTCCGATTCGTCTCTCTCTTTCTCTTCCCCGACCGAGCTTAAGGAAATGAGAGTCGAGGAAGGGCCGCCGAATATGGAAGGTCAACATTCACGAGAAGATCAGGGTCAGGGTGCTCCCCCACTTTTTTCCGGTCGAGCCAAAAGGTCCGGCCCGCAATCCAATCTCTTAGTAAAACCCTTTCTATCGAAGGCCTGCCTTTGGCTGCCTCTGGCTGCCTTTGGCCTGCCTCGCCCGCCTTGCCTGCCTTCAGATCTCTGGCGAAAGCGAACAAGAGCGCCCCAGACGGCCGCGGTCCCTGCCAAAGGACACCCATCCGCGCCAAACCTTGAACCCGACACTGCAAAACCGACTGGAGGAGACTTGCCTCGACAAACCTTGCAGGTTTGGCAGGGTATGCTTTGTCGCAGCGCTGATTTTGTTCTCCCCTCTGTAAAGCCGCCTGCGCGCGAAGCGTTTCAAATGCTTGCTTTTTCAAGGCCAATCCGTCCCGATCCAGCCGATTCGCGCGTCACTATTGATTGTTCGCCACCCCTTCGCAGCGAAGCTCGCCTTTCGCGTTGACTCGTTCACTCTGTGCGGGATTGCCGCGCTCCCTGCACTGTAAAGACAGTTTGGTCAACAAATCGACCGGAACTTCGGCTTACAAAGGCGTAGTAAGGCACTCTATCAGTCAAACAAGGTTCCGTAAAAATATGAACCGAATTTGAGTCGATTTGACTTTTTTTTTCACAGTGTGGCCCTCGCCGAGCTGCGCCGCCCTCCCTGCAGCAGACGCGGCCGGCAGCCCGTCGCGCTGCATCGCATATTTGCCGAACGGTTAATCAGCAAATCCGGCAGGCAAACAAATCGGTGTGCGCCTCCTCGCCTGGGGCTGGGCGCTGGGCCTGCTGGGCTCGCTGGGCGGGCCCCGTCTCTACTCGGCCCGGTGCAGCCACGCATTGTGTCTATGGCTGCAGTGAGGGGCGGAAGCCACTCGCAAATGCAGTCGTTGGGCCGGTTTAGGTGCATGCCCAAAATACTTTGTTATGATAAGCTGATTTTCTTTGTAAGGCCTTAAATAGTTTGTAAGGTTTCCTCAATGCAAGTTGGCCGTGGCATGACGAAAAATGCTCAAATTCGCTCCCTTACCGCTGACGTGCGGTCTCTGACTGACCGAAGAAATTCGCTCTTCTGGACTGAAACCGGAACTCGGTTTGACCCCAGGGCTTCGTTGAAAGACCTCCGTTTAAAATGTATTTTTAGAGAGTGTACAATGTTTTTTGTGTGTTGCGTGTCTTGAAAACGACGCGGCGCCGATGCCTGCCAATTACATGCTGCCCCCTCCCTTTTCTTTTTGGCCGGCGAGTCGCGCTGTCGCCGCCCCATTTACATCCCCGGCGCAAACAAGCAGCGCGTCGTCGTCGCCGTCGTCGCCCCCGCGGCGGCCCTCCCCTGCCTCCGCGGTAATGGACATGGTGTTGCTGACGAGATAACCTGATGTCGGCCCGAGCCGCGCCGCGCGCCGCCGCCTTTGAGGCTCTGATTGGGATGCATGGAGGGGTGGCTGCGTGGCGCCGAGGCTCGCAGTGGCGTGCCGCCGCGGAGGGGAACACGTGCGAAGCTCGGCGTCGCGGACACGTGGCGCCAAGGCGAAGGCCGTGGCGGGCTCACTCCTTGTCTCTCTCGCACCCACACGAGACGCGCCATGAGTGGGAGAGAGAGTGACGTCAACGGTCCTGGTTCACGGATTCGAAGACCGACACTTAACCGGTGTTCAATTATGTGTTAGGTTAGGTTAGGTGTTCAGTTAGGGGTTCCGACTTGGGGTTGGCTTCACATCCGTGACTCGGACAGTACATTCTCTGTGATTAGTAAAGCGGGGTGCTGCCGCCTCGTAGTGCACTGTGCGCTGCAGTGTTGACTGCTCGCGAGCGCGTCTGTTGTTCGCCGTAATTTCGTCTCGAGAGGTGGCCGTTGATTGCGGATGCAATGATTGCAAAGCTGGTCCCCCACTCTGTGCGGACGGGCTCACCGCCCCGCGCCCCTGAGGCGTCGCGACAGATCCCTTCGTTTACGGTTTTTTGTGCTCCACTTTCCAATTAAAATTATTTGCAAGTAAATTACAAGGGCGAGGGTGTCCCGGGATGTCCGCGGCGAGGGCCCGTGTGCTGCGCGCTCCAGCCGTGCCCGCAGCCTGGTGTCGCTCTGTCTCTCTCGCGCCGACGCGGCACGCCCCATGAGTGCGAGAGAGACAGAGCGACAGGCCGCGGCACACTCAAGATGCAGATGAAGGGCGCGGGCTGCACGCTGCACGCGCACGCCATATTTTCCAGTGTGCTGCGCTTCGCCAGCGTGGCGTGGTCGTCGGTGCGGACATCGGGACCCGCCTCGTGCCCAAACACGAGCCCGCCGCGTGACAGTCACTCTCGGAGACAATGAGCTCGTCGGCGATACTCCTTGCGCGAGGGACCGCCCTCGCGCTCAGCATTGACAGTCGGTCGCTGGCTCTCGCGCGCGGAGTATCGCCACAGACAAGCGTCCCGGCGGCGGCGTGCGTGGGAGAGCGGCATCTGCGTGAACGGCATCTGCGCTCCTGTCCTTTTATTGCCCAATCTAACTTTCTCTTTCATTCGAGCCGCCCCGCCCATCCCCGAATTTCGGAAAGACGGGGTGGAATTAACAAGTTTATAGGGTGGTGGCGAACACCGGCCGGCCCGAGCCTCTCCCAATCAGCTGTGCAGGCCGCGGCGCGGAGGCAGTGGTAAAAAGAAAGGGCAGAGGAAGAAAAAATCGAAGCCCTAAGCAGCCTCCTTTGAAGTTGCTGCAGGTGGTTTGGGATGGTACTAGAAATTTGAAAAAAATTGCTTTGCCGATTTTTTTGTTCTGCGTGTTTTAAAACTAAGTTCCTTGCAAGGTTTTTGTCCTGTTTCCAGCACAGCGGCAGCGGGTTGCTCGCTGCGCCAACCGAAGTAACCGCCTTATTTACCCGGCGTGGCGGTGCAGCTCACTGTAAACAAGTGGCAGCATTTTCCGCCCCGGGAACCTCCGACAACTTTACGCGCGCCAATTTTATGAATGGCACTCGAGGTGGGAGGCAATTGGGCGACCTGTTCGCCGTGACTGCGGTGGCGAAGGGCTGCTGAGGGCGCGGAGGGGAGCATCGCGCGTGTGCCGGGTGGCATCATCGCCGTGGCCGCCGCGGCCGTGGCGCGCGCATAAACAGATGGGATGGGACTGCGCGTCAACCTAACGCAAAGAGACTGCCGCGCTCCACCCTGCATCCGCCGCCATCCGGCCTGCATGTTATTATTAGCCCTGTTTGTGCTCGCCGGGCGAGGCGCGGCGAGGCGGGCAAGGCCGTGGTCCTGGAGGCCCGCGTTGCGCGGGATGCGCCACTGCAAGCACCTCGCAATATGTGGGTCGCTGTATCGGGGCGCCCCCAACTTCGCCGTGCTTGCGCGTCCTTCTTCACTACACTGTCAAGAGGAACGGCGCGTTTATTCCGCCGCAGACGCTAACGGTGTTTACGGTGGCGGGGCACGGCGGACCGGGATTTAAAATCCGCGCACCGAGTTTCCGCAGCGTGCCGGCCTACACGGTGCACAGTGGGCCAGAAGACCGGTGGAGGCGGTCAAACTAGACCAGTTTTGAGCTCCAGAGGCGCTAAGCGGGACTCAAACTGAGCGTGTGACCCCACCAATGGATTGCTCTCCGAACGAGGAATCCACTGGTGAGGTCAAACCTTCGGTTCGAGTCCTGTTTTGCGACGCTGGAGCTCAAAACGCGTCCGGGATTTTGACCTCCACCGGTCTTCTGGCGCACTGTGTGGTGGAGCCCGGCGAAGCATGGCGATGAGGGACGCGGCGGGGCGGCCCTTCGGCGGGGCGGCCCTTCGGCGGGGCCAGGGCTGTGTGGGGCCGCGCGCCGCCACCGCCGAGTGGGAGTCTAGGGCAGTCAATGGGCATTACCGGACCGCAGACCCTGTAAATCTGCCCCGAGAAAGGCAAGGCCAGCGAGGGGCGGGCGAGGCAGGGCTAACCGCTCGGACGGCGGCCGAACACGCGCCCCCTCTCTCTCGCTCTGTCATCGGCACCGCAGCGAGTGCGACGAGGACGCCGTCGTCACGGCGCTCCGGACGCAGCCCGAGTGTTGGGGCTCGGCGGGCTCTGCTTCGCCGCTTCGCCCTTCTGCCACGCGGCCGCGCGGCAGTGCGTAGAGCATCCGAAGCGTTATCGTCCCGACCGCACGGCGGACAACGCGGCGAGCTCGAGGGGTTGCCTACCCCGCAGGTGCGAGGGGCGGGGCGGGGCGGTGAGGGCCACCGCACAGTGGGCCAGAAGACCAGTGCAGGCGGCCAAAACTCCAGACGCGCTTCGAGCTCCAGAGTCACTAAATAGGACTCGAACCGAACGTGTGACCCCATCAATGGATTGCTTTCCGAACGAGGAATCCATTGATGGGGTCACATTTACGATTCGAGTCCAGCTTAGCGACTCTGGAGCTCAAAACGCGTCTAGAGTTTTGGCCGCCTCCACCGGTCCTCTGGCCCACTGTGCACCGCTCTGGCGGCCGCTGGCGGCAGCCAAGCCTCCCCCACCACTCCGAATCCTCGCCGTCTAACTCCTGGATGAGCAGCAAGCAGCACTCTCCTTAAATTGGAAGCAGCCTCCTTTTATTTTTACTCCCCGAGTTAATTCGTTCCGCGGTTCGCAAACAAACCGAGCCGGGCCGCTTTCTCATTATTTCGTCTACTTCATTACACGCCGAGGGCGCGAGACGCTAATCTGCAGTCCCCGCACCGCCGCCATCACGATCACCATGACCACCACGGCGAACACCGCCAACATCATGGCCATCGCGACCATGGTGACGCTTATCTTCTGGCAGTGTGCCGGCCCTTGGCATGCGGGCCGCGGCGCCGCGGCAGGCAAGAGTGACGCGCTTAGCATGCACTTGAGGAGTCGCTCTCTCGCTCTCTCACTCTCACGCGAGGTCCGCGTCATACAAATTTCATTGTCCACCCCCCTGGCTGGCGCTCCGAGAGGGGGCCCACCCGGCCGGGAAGGGGGAGGGGGCATCGGCGTGTTCGGTAACGCTGTTTGAAATGTTAAGCAGCAGGGCCCTGCGCCGCCCTGCCCCGCCGCCCTGCGTGCAGTGCCCCCGCCGAGGCCCCCGCGCCCCCGCACGGTCTGCCGGACTGCGGGAACAAGACAGCAGCCCCCTCGTCCAGCCTCGGCAGCTACTCGACAGCCAGCCGGCCGCTGGTCGCTGGCTTTGCATGCCTCTCTCACATACGTGCGACAAACACACGCGCACACACAATACACAATACACGCACTCGAGAAGAACACACTCGTTTCCCAGCGCGCTTTGTTTCCGAGGCACTTGATAGGCAAAGCCGACACACCTGGAGCGCGCGGCGCACACACACTCAGAGGGGCTGCCACCGCCACCTGCACCGACCGCGGGAAGGATGTCCTCTATTTATTTCTCATCGAATCGCTGGCGGTGTTTCGATTTCCCCGGGGGACCGGCGGCCGGGACGGGGATGGCTGGGGACCGCTGCATGCACTGGCGACGGAATGGAGCAACAAACTCCAGCCTGGCTCCAGCCTGGCTCCAGCCTGGCTCCAGCCCCGGCAGGGCGGAGCTGCTGGCAAATGGAAGCTGAGAGTCTTATCAATTCCTTGTCGCCGCCAATTTCAAACGAGGCGGCGCCCTCTCCAGCCTTCTGGAGGCACGCTGGAGGCTGCTGCAAGGCGGGACGCACAGGTGTAGTGGCCGGGGTCGGAGTCCGCCCCGCCCCGCCCCGCCCCGCCCCGCCCCGCCCGCAGCGAGGCAGCCGGGCGAGGGGGCAAAGGCGAAACCAAAGCAGATTGTTTTGGTATCGGAAAGTGCGTGTGCCGCTGCCGAGGCCGAGGGGTGAGCGAGGCGAAACGCACAACGGTTCCTCGGCAGACTGATTCCGAGAGTCGCTTTCGTCTCTCTCGCGTCCATGGGGTATCGCTCACGGGTGCGCGAGAGACAGAGCGACGAAAGCGACTCTCGGAATCAGTCTGCTGCGGTCGGTGCGGGTCGGCGGCGCGGCGGCCAAGCCGCGATGCCCAGCGGCGGCACTGCATTGTTCAGTGTCGATTTACGTGGCGGAACGAGCAACGCCAGCCTCGCCAGCTACCAGCCGAACACGCCACGGCCAGCCACGGCCAGCCACGGCCAGCCACGGCCAGCCACTGCATCTCGAGGCGCCACTGGTAGTCGCCGCCATCGCGGATAAGGAGGTTAACGACCGCACGATAAAGGCAAATACAAAAGGGGCGTGAGCGCGATTGCGATTGCGAGTGTGTGTGTGTGTGTGTGTGTGTGTGTGTGTGTGTGTGTGTGTGTGTGTGTGCGCGCGCTATCGCTCTCGGGATTAATTGATTCTATTGCTTCTGGTCCAGCCAGTGCAGCCCTGCTGCCGGCCAGGCCATCACTTCCTTAAGGACCAGAGCACACCCCCGCCGTTCATTCTGGCTCGACTCGCCCGGCCCGGTGGCCGGGACGGCCGGGGTGGCTCAGTGGACCAGAAGACCGGCGCCGGCGGTCTAGACGCGTTTTGAGCTCCAGAGTCGCTAAACAGGACTCGAACCGAGCATGTGACCCTACCATTGGATTCCTCGCGTTCGGGAAGCAATCCATTGGTGGGGTCACACGCTCGGTTCGAGCCCCATTCAGCGACTCTGGAGCTCAAAACGCGTCCGGGGTTTTGACCGCCTCCACCGGTCTTCTGGCCCACTGTGGATGGCCGGGGAGGGTCGCCCTTGGCGCGCTCTTGGGAATGACACTCCACACGGCCGGGGAGGCGAGGCAGGCCGGGGCAGCCCGGGGATTAGCAGTTTGGAAAGAGAAAGACATTCCGGAGGCCAGAGAGATAAGGAGGGGAAAATAATTAATCCCCAGGCTGGCTACAACGGGGCACGGACGGCACTGCCGGCACGAGGAGACGCCACGCCAAGACTCACTCCCCCGGGGCGATACCCCGCGCTACAGGAGCAACACCAAACTTCGTAAAGGTGTTCTTTTTTGTTTGTTTCATCGCTTTTTTTAAAAAGAGATTGTTTGTGAGATAAGAATTTTTGCTTTATTCCAGGGTCGAGGAAGAGAAATAACTTTGGCACGCACATCTCGAGTCCGGCTGGGCGGCGCTGTCCAGGGTACGTCGCGACACGCGCATTGGCAACACAGCGGAGGAGAAAAGCAACAACAACAAAACTGAGAGAAAGTGATTCGAACTGGGCGAACTGGCCGGCCACGCACGCACACTGCTTGCTTGACAGTCTCATCACGGCCGGGCGGCCGCATTCGGAGTCCTTCCGACTGTCCGACTGTTCGTCATCCTCGCCGAGGGACGACGCCGACGCCCTGCTCGGCCTGCTCGGCGGGGGTGAAAGGATCCGTGCGGTCAGCAGCGCGATCGGGGAGGACGCGCACAACGCGCAGGACTCGCAGAGGGAGGGGTGGGGGAGTCGCCGATTAGTAGTCGGATCGCGTGGCCGGCCTGGCCGCGTCGCGAGATTTAAACGAACCGCCACTGGAGGGGGCTGTTCCTGTTCCGACGGTGTAAAGCCACTCAGCCTATCAGGGCGTGCGGGCGGGCGGGCGGTGCGGGCCTTGGTGCGGGCCGCGGCCCCTCGGCGGGCTGCACTAAATTGAAGTGCCACAAAGCGAGAAGAAGGAGGGCAAGGCGCGGAGAAAGAAGGCTTAATTCTGTGGCCGGGGGCTGGGCCTCGACGGGAGGGACTTGGCAAACACCGCGCCCGGGAAACGTTTTCGGATCGAGTTGTCGGGCCGGCGGTTGGCCCCGATCCGATGGCGATCCGGATTCGGGCCATTGGCTGCCGCGGCGCCCGGGAGCCGTCACACGGCGTGCAGGCGCGGCGCGCACGGCTGCGGCGGGGCCGCGGCCCCTCGCTGCCGAGGCCACAAGCGAGCGAGGGGGCACGCGAGAAAGAAGGCTTAATTCTGTGGCCGGGGCTGGCTCTCACGGAGCTTGGCAAACAGCGCCCGAAACCAAGTTTGATCGGCTCCCGCGGATTTGGCCGCTCGTGGCCCGCTGATCTGCCTCGTGCTCGCCGGGCGGCCGGAGCCGTGGCGGCGAGCCTGGACGGCGAGTCTAGCCGCTCGAAGGCGCGGCAGCCTGCTAGACGCGACCGAGCGAGCGCGCCGGGGCCGCCCGCCTGCTCCGAGAGTGCCGGCGACCAGGCTCCCGTCCGGCCCCCGCTTCTCGCCCGCGCTCGCCGGGCCGAGCCGAGCCTTGGCGGCCGAGCCGAGACGGCCGAGTTAGCCGTTTGAGGCAGGTCTTGGCACTGCCTTGGTTAGACAAGTCCTGAACACAAAGGTCCACCGCCCGCTGCCCGAAAGGCCCGCAGCGTGCCGCCCGCTCCTGCCCTCGTGCCTCCCTGGGCGCCGCCGTCGCGGCCCCGCGTCGGGAAACGCCTGCCGGGTAGGCAGTCCCGGACGCAGCCCTGTCGGCGCGCTGCCTACCCGCAAGGCGCTCCTCGCCGGGGCGGCTGCTGCTGTTGCTGGTGGTGCCTCGACCGTGGAGAATTCAGCATTCTTGTCGTCAACTTGTCCCCTGGCCGGGCGGGCCGCGCGGGCCGTGCCCTGGCCTCGGCGCAGGAGGGCGCCGGGAAGGTGGTGGCACGGTGCCACGGCCTTGGGGCGCGCGGTACGGAATTGCAGCCGGTCAGGCAGGCAATAAGGACACGCCATTCATTGAGGAGGGTGAGGGTGGCCGGCCGTGGCGGTGCACGCGGTGCGGGCCGTCCCCGTGGCCACCACCGTGAAAGTATCGCCATTATCCGGACACCAGGGCCCACCCGCCGTCCGGCCCGCCCTCCTGGGGCACGGCATGCTCCGCCTGCTCCGGCTTCCCCGGCCAGGCCGCCAGGCCGGTGAGCGTCGGGGCAGTCGGCCACTTCTCGGCCTCCTCGGCCTCCTCGGGAAGTCATTGAAAGAGATAGGCAGGGCGGTGCGTGGCGTGGGCGAGGAGGGCGTGTGTGTTGATTGCTTGGCCCTGCCGGCCTGCCGCCCTGCCGGCCCTTGCCGCCGCAGCCTCGGCCAGCCTCGGCCACAGCGGGATTTGCCAGCTTAGCGAGGGGCGGGCCTGGCGGTCCGCGCGGAGCATTGCGGGGCCGGAACGCTTCCCGGAACGGAACGACGCGCAGGCCGCAGCGACGGAACCAGCCCCGGAAAAGTTACTTCCCACTTTATTCGAGTCCTTTCCTTTTTTCTGTTTCGCGCCGCTGTTTTTTCCTTGCTTGTTTATTGCGTTTGTCGAGACGCATGGCCGTGTTTGTCTGCTTTTAGTTTTATTTATCATCAACTCGGCGGCGGGCGCTGCTGCTGCGCGGGTTTGGCAGTGTACTCGCTTCAAGAGCCACACATACATTGTTAATTACCACGCCGAGCCACAAAACACCCCCCGTCCGGCGGCCAGGGCGGCAGTCCGGCGGGCCGTGGTCGTTGCGCATGCAAGCCGCGCCGGCCGCGCCTAGCCAGGGCCGCCAGGGCCGCCAGGGCCGCCAGGGCACTGCAAGGAGGCCGACCTGCCGGCCGGGGCCTCGGCCGGGGCCATTTGTACCTGGAGATGTATGGACCCCGCAGAGCATGCATTGGTAAAGGGGGAAGGGTGTTTGCGGCTCCAACGTCGCCTCATTTTGTTGTTGTTGTTGTTTTAGGAAAGCAAACCTGCAAAAGTCTCAAAAAGCGGGAAAGAAAAGCTTGAAAAATGCACTAGACTCGAACCCGCGATTATCCCCTCGGAAATCGGCTGCTTAGCCCACGCAGCCACGCGCGGTATACAGCGGTTGTGGCAAAACCGGTCTTCTGAGAACTGCGGCGCGGGGTTTCGGCTGCTCTGGGGCGTAACTTCCGGTCCTTGCCGGCAAGTCGGAGGCCGAGTCGAGTCGCGGATCCGAAGGCATGTCGTACAAGGTGGTGCTTGGGGCTAGGCGGGGGGGGGGGGGGGGGGGGGGGGAGGTTCCGATCGGACATGACACGGAGGGCTCCCCGGCAGCTGCCCTGCACCGGGCCGGCCGGCCAGCAGACTGATTCCGAGAGTCGTTTCCGTCGCCCTGTCTCTCTCGCACTCATGGAGCGTCCGCTATAGGTGCGAGAGAGACAGAGCGACGGAAAGGACTCTCGGAAGCAGCCTGCAGCTCAGCATTGCAGCAGCGGCTCTCCGGCTGGGAGGAGGAGGATTTGATTGGGACAAACTGGACAAGAACTGACAGCCCGCGCACGATCTTGGGGGCGATCCTTGGGTAATGAGGCTTAGCAGACCCCGAAGGGGGGGGGGGAGGGGGAGGGGATGGGGGTCCGGCCGCCCCGATGAGCCAGCTTGGCCTAAGTCTAAACATCGGCAGCAGATGTTGTCTGGAATTACGTTTCCTTGGCAGAACGCAGGACGCCCCTGGCAACGCGTAGCAACGCGGGGCGTGTACAGCCAGCAGCAGCGCTGGTGTCCCTTGTACACTGGCAAAAGCAGTAAGATGGAGAGCAGTGCGGTGGCACCAATGGAGTGGAAAGCGTGGCGGGGAAGTGCGTTGACCGCAGCGCTCAGAACGCGATACGCTTGTGGCTGCTGCTGAGTTATTTCTTCATTTTTTTCCACTCTCGCTCCATCTTATCTTGCTCCAGATGCGACCGCCACGGGGGAGCTTAGGCAACCCAACGTACCCGTGTGTCTGAGGGGTAGTAGCTCTTTTCTCGTTTCATCGTTGTTGTCATTGGAAACCGTTTTATAAACGAGTAAGTAAAAAGTATTTTAGAGGAGATTCGAACCCGCGAACTTAGCAGCTGCTTAGCGCAAGCAGCCCTGTAAAAGCAGCGCAAAAACGGCGCGAATCTCACAGGTGTCTGGCGCCTCACACGCCGTGCTGCGCCGCGCCGCTGCGACTGCCGCACGTCAGCCTGACGACAATTTGGCGGGTAATTCCTGCATTCATTAAAAGTTGGTCGCCAAGTTTTCGCGGGTGGGTGCGGGCGGCGCCGGGCGGCGCTTGCACTCGGGCGCAAAGTAGCCGCAAGGCAAGACTCGTCAACAAGCCTAACTCCAGGGGACGCGTCGGCACGGCGGCATGGCGGCACGGCACTGCAAGGCAAGGCGCCGGCGACGTGCAACACAAGAGTGAAGCGCCAGGCGCGTCGTGGCGGCGTATCCGGTAGCCTCCAGAACTTGAGACCGCCACCCCGCGCGGCCCTGCAGGCCCTCCTCCAGGCGGCAGGCGGGCGGGCCCTTCCAGAAGGGTGTCCTGGAACGCGTCCAAACCGAAGCCACCACCCCTCTCTCCCTCCCCGAGCTGCGTTCGGGATGGTTCGGGATGGTTCGGGATGGTTCGGCGGCGCGAGGTCCTTCCGCCGGATACGGCCATATTCCCCGAGGGAGACACGAAGCGAGATGGAGCCCCGGACGGCCTGGACGACGTGGACGACGTGCTGGGGGCGTGGCGACGGCGACGGCGCCGCGCCCGGGGAATGTGTTTACTGCCGGCCGCTCAAAACAAACGAAAATGTTGGAAACCGCGGGGACGCTATGGGGACGCCATGCGGACGCTATGGGGACGGCTTGGCGCTCCCTTCGGCCCGTCCGGAGTGAGGGAAGATCGCAGGACAAGTTGGGCCTGTTTCCCCTCAACTCACTAACTAGCGCCCTCCGCCCTCCGCCCGGGCGCGCCCCCTGGGAGTGAAGGGCCAGGGCAGGGCAAGCCGGGTACGGCGGCACGGCCAAGCAGGGCTGCTTCGGGGAGCAATTCAAGACGAACACAAAGACAGCGATCGGGGAGATATATGTGACCGGCCGGCCCGGCCGGCCCGCCCAACCCCGAGCCCCACGAGCACTCGCCCTCCGCCCTCCACGTCCCGAGCGCAAGTTTGGGAGCCGGGGTGGGGTGGGGTGGGTCGCCGCCACCGCCGCCTGGAAGCGCTGCGAGCGCAGCAACCCGCCGTCTGCTGCACTGGCCGAAAGCTGCACCGATAATTCCGTCGGTTGGCAATGCCCCTCCCGCTGCCGCCCCCGCTGCCGCGCCCCCGCTGCCGCCCCCGCTGCCCGCTTTACGCCCCCCGAGCGGCCCTATTCACTGCCGCGCCACTCCATATCCTTTCCCTTCTGGTAATTCTATCTCGATCTCGCCACCTGTTACCCCTTTGTTTGAGCCCGCCGCACAAATCTGCGGAGACTGGGGGGCCGACCGGATTCGGCGCCGTGGCTGGCTGCTGGCTGGCTGGCTGGCTGGCAGGCCGGCTGGCTGGCTGGCTGGCTGGCTGCTGGCTGGCTGGCTGGCTGGCGGCTGTTGGTTGGGGCGCGTGAATGGCCTGCGGCACTGTGGCGCACCAGAAAATTGCCCCTCCAATCCATTTACGCCTTGCAGGGGCCTGGGGCCGCACTGCTGCGCAGCACTGCGCACTACTGCACCGCAAAGGCCGTTCTGTTCCATTCTGTCCCCGCTCTCCATCAAGCAGTGCGTCGCGTCGGACTGCGCCCCGTTCTGCGATTCTGCGGGGCCTTTTATTATTTTAGTGTCGTCCCGGCGGCGCGGCGGCGCGGCCAAAGCCAGCCAAGCCGAGGACGCCGCCGGTCCCCTTGCCAGGCTATGCCAGTCCCCGGGGGCCGGTCGCGAAGAGGGCGGCGAGTCGTTCATTGACGGGCTTCCGGCACGCAAACAGTCCGAGATGATCCTGCAGCCGCACTGCCAAAAACAAAAACCCTCACACTGGAGAAAAGGCAAGGGAATCCCACAGGGTACCGGCGTGCTCCCCTTTTCGCTCCAGGACCGCGCGTGAGGGCAGTGAAAAACAAAAACAGTTTAAAGACTCGACGTCGTTTCGAGCCGGCAGGTCCTGCCCCGCCACGCCCCGCCCGCGGCCGGTGGGCAGAATACATAAACAAGGCGACAAACGTGGAAATGGCACGAATGAATGGCGTCGACTCGTCGGCTCGCCCCGAGCAGCCCGAAGGTGCACGCTGGTGCGGCTGGCTGCACCGGATGGCATCGGACCGCTGGAGGGTCACTTGGCGGAGGCGGGGCTATGGTAATTGCCCCGATAGGGGGAATGCCAAAGAACAGCGAGACGGAATACGCAGATGGCAGGAGGGGAAGTGGTCGAAGCGTCCCGCTCAGAGTTGCCACACGAGTGGGCGAAAATTCACCTCAGTAGTATAGACGCCCCATTCGGACATACCGCCATCCTGGATGGGGCATCTATACTATGTACCTCAGCCTGCACTTTGCAATATCAGGGCTTTGCCGTCGAAAAGTTTCAGCCTGGTAGGCGGGCTGAGGTTGGCAACCCTTTCGACACTGTTGCATCGTGGGAATTTTCGCTCACGTGTGTGGCAACACTGCGTCGAATCAACACAGACGGCGGGCCTGGCGAGACGAGCAGATTGCCACAACAACACCGCCGAAATGAAAGCAAAGACAACAGCGGCCTTAAGTGAGCCGCTCGCGGTGTTTATCCTCGATTTGTATTCGGCGTGCAATGGCGGCAATGGTGCGGAAGCGACGCTGGGGCACGCCTGAAACGCCACGGCGGCCGTTAGTCTCGGACCGCGTTGTCGCTCTTTCTGTCTTTCGAGGGCCGGCCGGGAATCGATCCCGGGCCGTGTCTAAATTGTCGTGCCGCTGAATATGCATGAGTCGCGCGGCGCGAAGCGAGAACGCGAACCAAGTTCGGTTATTAACATGTTTGATAAATGATGGTGTCCGCCGCGGCCACACTTTTGCCAATCTTTCACCGCCCCGAATGACAAACAAAAGAGGGGGGGCCTTTTCAATTTGCAGTTCGGATCCGCGACGGTACCGCTCGGGGTGTTTTGTGTGTCAGTGTTGCCCAACTGGGTAGGCGGAATGGCCGCTCGGTGCGCGTCTGTGTTGTGCGTAGGTTACCGTTGGTAGGCAACCCGTTTGGCTCGGATGCGCCGTAGTTTTGCCCGCCCAGTTGTGCGTAGCACTGCGTAGCGGCGGTGTCCGTCCAGCGCCGCGCGGTGACCAGGGCCACCAGGGCCACCAGGGCGTGCCGAGGGTGCGCGCAGAATGTACGACCATTGTTTATGACAGGCTAAACTATGCAGGGCTCATGTACTCAAAGATGCGGCCGCCTCGCTGGAGCGACGCAGGAGCAAAGCAAGGCAGAGCGGTGGGTGCGGTGCTGGGAGGAGCAGGGCGGAGCAGGGCGGAGACCGCCACGACCACACCGCAGCAAGGCAAGCAAGGCAAGCAAGGCAAGCAAGGCAAGCAAGGCAAGCGCAAGGGTCGCCGCCGCCGGCTGGACTGGACCAACCCCGGACAGCCCGGCCAGCCCGGCCATCCCCTGCCGGCAGAAGCAAGGCAAGAATGTCCCGACATTCATCGCAGCCGAAAAACGTCCCGCGGGGGAGCTCAAGTTGTGTCCGGCTAGGCGGGCGCGGCGTTTCGAGGAATGTGCGCCAAGTTTCTGGATTCTTCAGCGTTGGCCTTGGCGTGGTGCGCCGGCCTCGTGAGCCTCGTGAGGCGTCTCTAGTCTCTAGTTTCTAGTGCGAGGGGTATTGGCGGCGGGTCGTTGATGGCACTCTGCTCCCTCTGCTGGTTGGCGTCGTGCTCGCGCCGCGCAACGCCACGCCGCGACCCCGTAACTTGGAACATGCCGGCAGGTTGATTCCAAACTTGGTCGCCCCGTCTCCCTCGCACCCTCCGGGACGGCCCGTGAGTGCGAAAGAGACGGAGCGACGAACGCATTGTTCGGAATCGGCCTGCTGGCCGCCATTACGTGGACGTGAAATATTTGCGCAGGAGCAGGCGGCCAAATAGGTCACAGGCGCCGCCCTCTCCCGCCCCGCCTCGCCCGCCGCGCCCGCCGCGCCCTGTCCATATCCAAATTATGTGCAGTCTCCTTCACGGACGAGATACGATTCCTTCGTCCAGCGAATCTGTCCAGTCCACGGGGCCCAGGGTCCAGGGCCCAGGGCTCGGGGTCCGGGGTCGCACTTACTCCGATCGAGTCCGCTGGAGCCCGCTGGAGTCCGCTGGAGTCTCGAGACGACTGCGTGCTTGGCCTGCTGCCACACACTGCCTCCAGCGCCTCCAGCAATGGCCTCCAGCGCCGCTGGCTCCATATGCACATTAGCAAACGAGACTGCTGCCAGCGGAGGCGGAACGGCGGAACGGCGCGGTGAAGCGCGCACAGCGCGCCCGCCGGAGAGAAGCCTCCAAATCTTCTTCCCCGGACCCAAAGTCTCTCCCCCCCCCCCTCGATCTTGCCCGACGGGCCTCTGTCTCCAAAATATTGCTAAATGATATTTTATAAAAGGAAATTGAGCAATTTCCGACGGGCAAGTTGAACCGCCGCGGGCTGTTCCGGCGCCCCAAGAGGGGTAGCCTGACCCCACCACCCTCACACTGCTCCGCCGCGCCCCGCCGCGCCCCGACCGGGCAGACCGTCTTGTTTATTTGGACAAATCTCGCGCAGAGTTTGGCTTTTTCCGCCGTCCGTTCAGCCGCAGGAATGGATGTGGCTCGGTGTAGCCGCACGCGTCTGTTCATGCGGCGAGGTGCGCACAATGGACGGAACTCCAACTTTCGGGAGATGACGTCACAACGCTGCACTTTTCCGCGCGATAATCCAGCCAGCCAGCCGCAGAGTCGTCACGCCGTCGGGGCAGCGCGTGCGGGCCGTGCCACCGGTGCCGGCTATATCGGACGGCCAAAATGATAAAAGGGTACATTCGGACGTGAGTGTGGTTTCAAGTCGATTCGGGCGCTCACTTTCAAAAAAAACTACACTCGTGTTTTCTAACTGTGCGCTGTGCACGAAACAACCTCTGTCTCTCTTTCTTTCGGTGGTCAATTGCGTCACCGGCGACCATGTGAATGGCGGAACTAGCTAAAACTGTCCATGCAGATTTAGAAAGGGTCATCAATGCGCCTTGATAGCCGCAGCAGGGAGGGCTAACGACCGAAATGGTCGGCTTGGCCGTTATAAAACGCGGCGGCGCGCGCATAGCGCGACACACGGTGACACACCGCCCGCCGCCACCATGCGCCACACCGTCTTGGCGCTGAGCACGGCCCTGTGCCTCACGGCGGCCCTCGCCGTGCCGCTGGAGGTCGTCCACCCCGGCGCCCAGGACGCCGTCATCCCCGCCGCCCAGCAGGCCGTCACCGCTGCGGATGACACCACGCGGCAACAAACCGGCGCCGAGACCACGGCAGCCGCCATCGAGGCCGTCCAGCACGAAGAGGTCGCCGCCATGGAGCCGCAAGGCTTCGTAAAGCGCGCCGCAGTCCCTCTCCAGGACCAAGGCCTTGTCGACCTGGCACAGCTTGGCGCCCATGCCGTGGGACAGGGTGTGGAGAACGGGGCTCACAAGTTCAACGCGGTGTTCGACGAGGGCATCATCAAGAATCAAGCGTCGCGGCGCGGCCTGATCGACGTGCTGGACCTCGAGGCCACCGCCATTGGTAGCGGAGTCCTCAGCGGGATCAATACCTTCAACAATGTGATCAACAATGGCATCAACAAGCGGAAGCACCACCCAGTCCAGGCCATGATCCAGCCCCAGGGTGTTCAGCAGCCCGAGATCCAACCTGACGTTGTTCAGCAGCACTCTCAGTTTGTCCAGCAGCAGCCTCAGATCATACAGCAGCAGCAGCCTCAGATCATACGGCAGCAGCAGCCTCAGTTCATACAGCAGCAGCAGCAGCCTCAGATCATACAGCAGCAGCAGCCTCAGTTCATGCAGCAGCCTCAGTTCATGCAGCAGCAGCCTCAGTTCATGCCGCAACAGCCTCAGATCGTTCGGCAGCCCGTGTTCCAGCCTCAGATCATTCCACAGGGTGGCATCCCCTACGAGGTGGTGCAGCAGCCCGCAATTCAGCGGTACGCGTTCCAGCCAGAGGTCACCCCTCAGGTCCCTCAGATCCAGACTGAGGTCTATCCTGAAGCGGGCACACACCTCGCCCTCGCTGACCCCAGGAACCAGCGCGGCCTTTTCGACGTGTTTGACATCGGGGCCGCCATAGGCTCGGGCGTGCTCAGCGGAATCAACACCTTCGGCAACGTGATCGGGGCTGGGCTCAACAAGCGTCCGGTCCAGCAGACTGTGGTGCAGCCTCAGGTAGTTCCACAGGCCGCTTATCACCCTGAGATTGCTCAGCAGCAAACCACATTCCAGACTCAAAACTTCCCGCAGTCCCAACCTCAGTATTTCCAACAGTCCGGGTTCCAGCCTCAGAACTTCCAACAGTCAGCGATACAGTCTCAGATTACTCCAGGGAGCACCTTCTACGAGACGACTCAGCAGTCCGGACTCCAGCCGACCACGGTTCAGCATGTCACGACGTTTCAGCCTCAGATGATTAGCCAGCCTGAGGTCCAGCCTGAGGTTCTCCAACCACAGGGGCAGCCACAGATGCCTCAGATCCATCCTGAGGCCCATCCTGAGGCCCATCCTGAAGCAGCCGATCAGATCGGAGACCCCCGGACCCAGCGAGGACTGCTCGACGTGTTCAACGTTGGGGCCAACGCTGTTGGAACAAGCGTTCTCAGCGGGATCAACTCCATCAACGCTGTGCTCGGGAATGGTCTCAACAAGCGCCCGGAGACGGTTCAGCAGTCTGCGTTCCATCCCGAAATCATTCAGAGTCAGCAGACCTCGTTTCAGTCTCAGAATTTTCAACAGCCCGGATCCCAGCCCCAGGATTTCCAACAGTCAACAATCCAGACTCAGACTCCGGAGAACGGATTCAGCTATGAGATGGTTCAGCAGCAGCAGCCCGGACAGAAACCGACTACAGTTCAGCAGTTCACGACGCTCCATCCCGAGATGGTTCAGCACCCTGAGGTCCAGCATCAGATTCCCCAAGGACAGACTGATGCCCATCCCGAAGTTCAGCACCCTGAGGAGGAGCATCCGATTGAAGTCCAGCACCCAGAGATCCAGTCCCCGATTCCCCAGGCCCAGACTGACGTCCAGCCCGAGATGGTTCAGCACCCCGAGGCCTCCCACGTCAAGTCCGAGCCTGAGACGATGCAGGACCTTGTGCGGCCTGACATCTCCCAGGACGAGGCCCATCCCGAAGCAACTCGTGAACTGCCCGATGCCGCCAGGCCAGACCGCAGCTTGGTCGAGGGCCTCGACAAGGAGGCTGCAAAGGCCCAGGTTGAAGCGGCCGAGGCGGCTGAAGCTGCCGTCGAGAACGTCCAGCCCGCTGGAAAAAGCGAAGAGGCCATCAAGGCCTGAGTGAGCGAGAAGAACATCAACCCACCCCTAAGAATACGAAATGCACAACATGACCTCACTGGACGAAAAACCACTTTGTTTTTGACTTCTTTGACTGCTACTTCATGAGTGTTTCGTGTCCTTGGGGCTTTGGGGCCAGCCGCCTCCGAACCTCTCCTCGGTTTGGCGATTCCGGTTTTTAGGATATGTCTAGTAGGGTCTGTACTGCGTCAAAATAAACTGTACAATATTTCCCCGCGTTTCGTTTGGGCGTGCTTTCTTTCCCCTGGCCGGCATTACCTCTTTACATCGGCGGAGACGAAGCCACGCTCGCCAGATAGCAGTAACGACTTGGCATGATAGCGGGAATGGACGTCGTAGAGCTTCAGTTCGACTGTTCGTCTACTTTCACCTCAGCTACCATGCCGCTACAAATTGTGATAATTTTCAGAAAAGAAAACAACATGACTCTGAACTTGGCGTTTATTTTCTCGTATCTGATAAACTGGCACAGAAACAGTGCAAGTAGCTTCCTCTAGAGTTTTCTCCAATCTGTCACACGACCGCTCACTAGGCGGAGCGGTATTCCGTCGGCTCGTCGTCCACGTCGGCCTGGGCCTTGATGGAGTCGACGGGGTAGGGCGGCACTTCGCCCTCCAGGGCGTCGGCGCTCATCGCGAACCTCGCGGCGCCCTGGAGGAGGTGATGCAGGTCTTCGTCCTGCACGTCCACGCCCGCCTCCTCCTTGAAGCGGCTGCGTAAGAAGCTGATCTCGTCCGGGTGCGCGGGGTCCACGGCGGCCTCTGCCGGGGTCTTCTCGGCCTTTGTGGCGAGGGAGTCAACGTCGTCGAGAGGCGCGGCGAGGGCCGCCGCGAGGCACAGGGCGCCCAGGGCGGCGGACAGCGCGAAGACAGCGGGGCGCATGGTGGCGAAGGCGGCTGGCGGGTCTGGCGGTGCGCAGACCGCCCCTGTGTTTATATACCGAACCGTGTGCCACTTTGAACTGACTCATGCTGTCGTCGCTCCGTCTCTCTCGCACTCACGCGCGAGACAGCAGACTGATTCCGAGAGTCGTTTTCGTCGCTCTATCTCTTTCGTACTCATGCAGTGTATCGTATAGGTGCGAGAGAGACAGAGCGACGAAAACGACTCTGGGAATCAGTCTACAGAGCGGCCCGCTGATTAAGCCAGCCACCGCAAAATGCAGCGATCAGCTCGAGGCTGCGATGACACGAATGCAAAGAGGGTGCCTATGGAAAAGTGAGGGCTGGGAGCAGGAGCACGCTCAGCGAGCGCAAATGATAGAAAAAGCGTCGAGAATACGGCAGAGCGAGAGCGGCCCATCTTGAATCCCGCGCGAGTCGCCGTACGACTTCGGGTGGCGTGATTTCTCATAGTGTGTTTGTCACCGATGACAGTATGAGAAATAAAACGTCAGGCGCATAGCCGCAGCGCGCGAAACCCGAGCGTTTGTGTTGGTGTTCATTGTGATGGGGTAAACTTGTGACTCGACGTAAGTGATTAATTGTTGTTTACCTTTAGCTCATTGCGTGATTCACGTCCTCTTTACGGAGTGGAAGTGCGACGCATTAGAAGCACTGGCCCAAGGTTGCCTGTGCTTTTGTGTATTACCGTAGGGAACATAACCTACCGCAACTGAAAGCGGAGTGCCCTCTGGTTTGAAGTCGTTTAAATATATTATACCACTATTGTCACGATGTCATCCCGGGTTTTATGTTTGAATTTATAGAATGGAATCCGGTTCAAAACCACCTCTTGAAGTATGGGAACTTCTGAGGGACCCTATTCTTACCTTTTATCAAGAGGGTATGGAGAGCAGGAAGAAAATAGAGGGGTTCATTGCTGTTATTAACAACAGCTGCAGATTCAAAAAGAATTGGTACATCCCTGCACCGAAAGCCAGCTGTGACCAAGAATCATATACATTGTTAGAAGAGCAGTACACTGGTGAGTTGCTGTTCGAGTGTTCTAAGTGTGTTGAGTGTCCTTTAAATCGCTTTCCATGTTTCAATCTGTTGCTTTCTTTCAGCATTTTGCACCTGGCTATTAGGACGTCTTTTTTGTATTCTTGGAAGAGACTCTCTGATGGATATTCATCCATCATGTGTCAAAGCTCAGATTGAAATACTAGATGTTTGTGCTGAAAATCGATTCATGACTCGGTTCTTCTTCATGGAATATGTATCATGCATAACTGGTAAAAGCTCAAAACTAGTCTGTCTGGCCAACCAATCATTTAAACAAAGAGATATGTTTTGAGATAACTTTACCTCGCTACTCTGTCCACAGACCTGTTAACTCTACAAACTTCTGAACCTTTGCTGAATAATAGATCTCATCTACTTAAGAGATTCACTCCATTGCCAGAGAAACTAGACAAACTAAACCTGACAGCTAAGTATATTCTGCTTCAGTCACAATCTATGATAAACAATTTACAGAAATATTCAGTGCAGGTAAGAGTTACTCCTCCAATTTTGAGATAATTTCCAATAATTTCATTTATACTTCAAGAGAAAATATTCACAGATTTTAGACTCATGGTTCCCAATGTACAAATGTATGAAGATCTATTAAATGAATATTGGTTGGTCCTTTGTAAGTTGTTGCAAGTTGCAAAACTTCCTCTAAAACTAGATGTCCTCAAATCGTTGTCTAAAATAATTTCTATTGATGGTTGCTACAACAGAATGGTGAGTATGAAAAGAGGTATTGATTTATGAATGCCAATTGCTTTATTCATTTCAACCCTTTATTTTTTTGCTGCCTCTAGGCCTTAGCAGAATTGTGCAATACGCTAAAGTGTGTGACCAAGTCTGTGTCCACTCAACTCAAAGTTGACAATGATTCTGAAATTATGCATAATGTGTTAAGTAGTGTTGTGGATCTCGTCAATCAAGTATCAAGTAAATGTTGTCTACGTGATGTTTTTAGAAGCAAAGACTTACTAACGAGCCTACTCTCTGTGATATGTCATTTGAGTGCAGATAATGGAGGCAAGCTTTTCAAATTTTCTTTTTAATACCTGTAGACAGAATTTTGGTTGTGACATTATTTTTTAATTTGTGGTAAAGGAACCTGCCTGGAAACTGCTTGTAAAAATGTTGTCCTGCTGCTGGATACTCTACCTCATGACTCAATGAACCCTGAAAATTTCTGCTTCTTAATAAACAAATATGAAACACAGGAGGTATGTTCTTAGGCACATTTACTCTGATATCATTTTTCTTCTATATAATATCTCAGATGTCTCTTCCTGTAGTTTGCTGTGAAGTTTTTAGCAAAATATCTCTGTGATAAATTAGTAGCTTATGTTGAGACAACTCAAGAATACCAAACATCATTGAAATTTGAGAAGATAGATAGGACAGAGAACACAATGTAAGTTATCTTTTTATTTCTTTATCTTGTGACTCCTATGCTATTATTTTATTGTCATTGTACTCTTATTTTATTTTTCAGTCCACCTCTTAATATTGATGCAGTTGCCAAGCTACCACTCTGGACTGCTCTTCACTGTCAGGTGTTAGAAGAAATAAATTCAATTCAATCCAATTTCCCTTCGGAGCCAACCAAACAAATTCTTCAAGAAATAAACGACATAGTTGCAAAGTTAAAGGTTTTCAAATTTTAACCTTTTCGACCATTTTGTTCTGTTGCATGTCTCAGTAATTACTAATTCTAATTTACCTTTTCTTTGTCACTCAGTCATTAGTGGAGTGTGCAGTGAAAGTGAATATGATGTATTCAAAAAGCAGAAGCAAAAAAGCTTCCAATTGGGATTGTTTTCTTTCCAGAAGAGGTCTGTTTTATTTTTTTATCTAAAATAACCCATTAAAGTTCTGCTCATTTTTTTTTTATTGAAACAATTTTACAGTATGCTCTTTTGTTCTGCTGAAGATGAACACTCTGATTGTTGCAGGTTGAGCTATTGGTCTCATTCCTATACTTCCTGATTCAACAGCTTGTTTCCATAAAATCTTCTGGGTCAACAGTGTTTTTTTCTGACACAATTTTCAAGTCTGTGATTTTGACTGTGAGATACCTGTTTCTGCTGCCAGAAGTTTATTCAAAAGAGTTGACTTGTGCAGATCAAGCCTTTTCTGTATTAGCTCTGCCATGGATTGAAAATAATGATGAAAGTGTTGTGGGCAAAACCCTGGCCCAGGTCCCTGAGTTGTTTCCAGAGGTTACATGTGAGTACTCTAGTCAAATCACCCCATTGACAATACTAAAAGTGGAAAAAGAAGAGGTAAAGGTTGAGTTGACACTGATCTGTTTCTAGCTAATGAAATGAAAATCAAAAGCTTGCATGCTTTGGCTAATATTCCTTGCTCATTTCAAGCAAATGATTGGAAACATTCAATTTTTAGTGGAATCATTCATACATTTCAAGAGCACAGCAATACGCAATTAGTGGTTGAAGTTATTCAATCGGTGCCAGCACTGCTTTTAGACTCAAGCCAGCCTTCATCCATCCTACAAAGTATCCTTTTGCCCTCTCTTGAATCCAATAGTGAAGAAATTTTAACAGCAGTCTCTGAGGTGTTTGCAACAATTGTTTGCGTTTTATCAGGGGATGTAGCAGTAACAAGGTATAAATCTAGTCTCTAAAAATCAAATTATTTGTTTTTGTGGAAGTTCTGACCTTGGTTGGTGTTAATTCAGCTTGGAGAGACCTGGAAACAACATACAGAGAAGTTATGTTTGCTTGACATGCTGCAAAGATTTCTTAGGGCCTTCAGTCAATTCAGGAAATATTCTACCTGGATCTCAAACTGTTGTCAACAAATTTATGTCTTTATTGACTTGTCCTGTGATCGCTGTGAGAAGAAACATGGCTGCTTCACTTGGCTCTTTAGTCTTACATCTCCCTTCAATGTACAAATCAGACACCGTTCAGACACTGATGAAATATGCTGAGTATGTGCAGTGTATTTTGTTTGTTTTTTATCTGTGTAGTACCTTTAGTGCTTTGTAATAAAAAATGAATTTTCTTTTTAACAGAGATGATGACCGTCAAGTGAGGATAATCTTTTCTGGAATGGTGAAATTTTTAATATTTTCACGGGACTGGATGGAAGGAAAAGGTGTTGAATCTGAGGTTTTGCGCGAGGAGCACATACCTTTAACTCAAGCTGATCGAGTAGAACTGTCACATTCTCGACCGAGGATGGAGCTTGTACTTCAAATGCTATTTAAGTCAATATATTCAAGATTGAATGACAAATGTAACCCAGACTCAGATGTACAGGGGACTTTATTGTCAACAATTGTTGATATTGGCTGGTAAGTTTTAAATCAGGTAAAATTTACTTACCTTAAATGTAGGATTTTACCGATGTATTCCTTGTTTCTTTTATTTGGTAGTGTACCGTTAGATTGTGTCTTGCTGCCTGTTTTGAAATTATTGTTGGCATGTGTGGGACATCCAGCATGTAGTCAACCCTCATTGGGCGAGGTGTATTTGAAACAAATTGCTGTTGCCCACAATACCAATGTGGGTAAATTGTACTTTCGGTTTCAGTCTGATATATGCCAAGTAAGTTTTTATTATGATTATCAATACATAAATGTTCAATAACTTATAAAAAGGTTTCAGTATTTTTTTTTTATTTTTTTTTCAAATAATGTTTTCCAGGTTTTGATAAATATGATGGGAATGAATCTTCATGCCTCACGTTCATGGATAAAAGTTATGGATAAAGTTGTGTATGGCTTTGGTTTTGAGTCAACTATTGCTTGGTTAAGACAGTCCATGAAATGTGTGTTACCGAGCCTTTTGGTGTTAGTTGTGAAATTCAAAGATCAAGGCTTCCTTGCAAAAATTGTTGAACTTTTGTCATGCAATGCAGCTTCTTTGATCAAGGACTCCTTCCAAGTGATTATTTAATTTTTATTGTCTTTTTAACTTAAAGCTTTAATACTGCAATTCTCCTCTTTTTCTTTTATTTATGTTTTTGTGTTTGTTTTTCAGTATATATATCCTTATGCTTTTCTGAATGAATCTGATCAAGTTGTTGACGAATGTGTCAGAATGATGGAAGAAATGTCTGGAACAAGTGCTCAAGAGCTTGTAATTGTGTCATTCAAGGTATGAAGAGAAGTCAGTTTGTTTTAAAATTGTAATAAAGTAGTAGCTTTTAAAGGAAAAAGATCATTTTCCCTTTTCAGACTTTGCACAATCAACTGCTTCTTCATTATGATTGCAAGCCAGAGCGTGTTGAGGAAGGAATATGCCAATTAATTGATGTCCTAGAAAATAAGAGCAAACCAAAAAAGTTGGAGAAACCACCAAGCAAAGCTGACATTGTGAGAGATTTCATTTAAATGCAGCTCATTTATCGAGCTATTGGTGTTACTGGACTTCAATTGATTATCTACAATTCTTTACTTATAGGCAAAACACTTGGAAAAACGTTTTCTCGGAGTTCTTGTACATTTTGACTCTCTGCTTGAATGTTCAAGTTCTGAAGAGAGTGATAAAATTAAAGCTCTCCAATCATTACCCAGAATTATTCGCCTGATGGGGTCGAAGTACATCACCCCAGTTCGGCTCAAGGTGATTCTTTTCTTTTCCACAACCATTAATCAAGGGGAATGCACATCTCACACCTTTCCTTGATGAATTTTCTTGTCTCTTGTTCTTATTAGGTTCTTTCTACATTAAGAACAGCACTTCGCCTCACACATTGTGATTTTCCCCATTTGAGTTGTGGGGCTTGGGAGGCTTTCACTCAAAGGTACTTCCATAATTCAATTTGTGTTAGCTGCTTTAGGAATTCTTCTCTGATTCGTCTTGTTTTTCAGTGTTGATATTCCTGAGCTGGGACCTCTTCTTGGAACAGTAGCAGCATCACTTTTACCTCTGCTGGATCAGTTTCCAGATAAGATTTCTTCAATGCTTGAGTGGGTCGTTTTAAGACATGAGCGTGAGCTTGCAGAACATATACCTGATCTTTTTTTTCTACCAAATATTCCAGCTCTACAGAAACTCTATCAAGTAGTTCAACGTCATGTTAAAAACAAAAGAAGCACATTCAAAGACAGTCTGAGGTATGTTGAAAATTACACTGAGATACACTAGCTGGTCCGTCCCAATGTCTAAAGTCTAAATGTGTTGTTGCAGTCTAGCAGACTACCTTCAACAGCCATTACGTTTCATAAAGCATGACAATGTAGATGTGCGTCTGCATGGATTGCAATATCTTCTGTCCCTCCTTAAGGAAAAGCAAATTCAGTTTACCAAGTCGTTGCTTCTAGAGGAAGTTGTTCATGAAGATGTTGCAAAGGTGTGCCTTATCTGTGGTTTGCAAGTTGTGTCTTTGTTTTGATGGAAAGGTAACTTATTTTTCTGTCTATATTAGCTTTTAAACCTTTTAGTTGAGGGCTGTCGAGATACTGACCAAAGTATTCAGTTGCTTTGTGTTGAAAACCTGGGCATGCTTGGAGCCTTGGATCCAGGCCATCTACCCCACAAGAAGCCTGAAGAAGGTAGTGTAACAGTTTGTATCTCCGCTTAAAGTAACAGCATCACTTTGGCTTACCACCCTGTATGTATAGGTATACCCCAAATCTTTTCGGTGGACGATGATCAGTTTGCTGTTCAAGCATTGACTACTCTGGCAAAGGCATACCAAGCAGCAAGAAATACTCGTTACCTTGATTCTTTTGCTGTTGCAATTCAAGTAGGTTTCACTGTTAAAGTCAGTTCCTTTTATTTTTTAAGGTAATCTATATCACTGATTTTTAAAATTTTATTCTAGGATTTCTTATGTCGATACAAGATATCTTCTCAACCTAGCCCAGGTCAAAAAAATTTGTGGGATCTCTTTCCAGTTAATATTCAACAAGTAATGGCTCCACTAGAAGATTCATCATATTACATGACTTCTCTGCAAGCAAATCTTGTGTGGCCACATCCTGTGTTCGGGTGTGTAAATTTTGTTGGGATGATCAAAATCAATTCTTAATCTGCCTCAGTGCGCGAAACTTTTGTCCTTGATTTTTTTTTTACAGTACCCGACATGCTTCAACTTTGTCAAACTGGGCTCATACCTGGGCTTGTCGTCTTGTTACATTCATTACTGATACAAATGCCAAGGATCTGTTTACATTATGTATTCCAAGCTTGAAGAGAGATATCAACTGTGTCCTTTTCTTTCTTCCATTTATATTGTGTTCGTATGTTTTTATGTATTTTGGCAAAGAGTATTGTTCTTCAAACATGCCCTAAATTATTATTATTATTTGTTTACAGTGTATGCTGTTACTTCAGGAAATGAGGAACAGCACAAAATGATGATAGAGGAGATGATTTACATAATACAGCAGCGTTCACTTCAAGAAAAAGACATTGAGGAAAGGGATGTTCCTAGAACATATGAAAAGTATCAAGTTGGTTTCAATCGGTCTGTTGATCTTCCTGGAGCCACTGATTCAGATAGCACCACACATGCTCTCTGTGCCAAAACTGTGTTCTCTCTGCTTGATTTTTTGGAGAAGTGGGTGGGATGTTCAAGAAAGAAGAAGGAAGAACCACATAATGAAAATTACCAGCCTATGAATGTGCCAAATGTGCGAAGTAAGTTTCATTGTAATTTGTCTATGATTGGTCCTTTCTTCAATTTGCCATCTTTAACCATTTTCTTCCTCCCAACTTCCTCAGAATTTTTGAGCCAGTTTTCAAAATTGGATTTAGCATATGGAAATTATGGGGTAAATGAATATGCTAGAGCATTAATGTATTTGGAAGACTTCTTAATGGATCAGAAGGATATAATGAAAAATGAAGACCACCTTGGCTTCTTAGAGGTTCAATTTACTCTTACAAACTGATGCTTAAGTTTTAGTGTCCTCTTTTTATTATTTACACCAGTTGTAATCCTTCCTTTTCCTACTGTCTGTTTTTAGAATATCTATTGTCAGCTGAAGGAACCTGATGGAATCAAGGGAGTACTTGCTATCCAATGCACTCAACCAAAACTACTGGACACTCTAGTTTACCACGAAGTTGCTGGACAGCACCAGGTTAGTTCTTTCATATGCTGTAAATGTAATTTACTATCTTGTTTTCATTTTACTACACAAATGTGTTCAATATGTTAATAAACTTGTGTTTTCTTTTATTATCTTTTCATTTAGGAAGCTCTTGCTTGCTATGAACTTCTCGCAAAAGAGTTCAGCAATGATGATCTGGGCTCTGAATTGGTCCAAATGAGTATGATACGATGCTGCCTGAGCCTTGATCAACCATGTGCAGCTCTACACATTGCAGAAGGCGCCATTTTTAAGAAGTAATATGTCCTTTTACTACATGTTGTACGCTATGATGTAGGTCTCCTTCGTGTTGGAACAGCTTCTCTAAATCAGATTTGCCTTTTGTATTTTAGGGCTAAATATTCCTCAACTTTTTTAGAGGCTCAAGCTGAATGCTTTTGGAGATTAAATAACTTTGAGAGTTTAGAGGCTGCCCTCCAAAATCCTCAGTTTCAAGATTCTACTGCATGGGGTGTCAGCATTGGAAGAGGTCTTGTAGACATTCGCCATGATAACAAAGACTCACTTAAAGAGGCCCTGTACTCTACTAGAAGCTACTTAAGTAAAGTCCTAAGCTCTGCTAGTCTTGAAAATGGAAGCTATTTACAGGGATACCCTCATGTTATCAAGTAAGCCTTTGTACTTTTTAACTGTACTGTTGTAACTTATTTTTATTCTTGCTATTACAATACCATTTATTCAGGCTTCATATGCTGCAAGAGTTAGAAGAAGCCAGTAAAGTAATTTCTATGTTGCGTTCTTCGAATGCATCCGAGGTACCGTGCATCAATGCAATGAACAATCTAGTCCAAGTGTGGGACAATCGTTTAGAACTTGTCCAAGCCTCTTCTTCATTTCAAGAACCCCTCTTAAGATTGCGCCGCTGCTTATTACAACTAGCCTCTTCCTTTGTCAGAGAAAGTCATTACACTCTAGCTCAATTGTTACGTCAGGAACTAGGAACAAGCTGGCTCAAGAGTGCAGAAGTTGCTCGCATGTGAGTGCACCCTTAAAAAAACCTTCCTGAGGATATCCCAAATAGATGGTACAACTTTCAAAATTAATTCCTGTTTTGGTTTTTCCTTGTAGAGGGAAACAATACCAACAATCCTACATTTACCTTCTGAATGCTGAAAAGTATAAACCTAAAAGACACTTCATTGAGTTAGCAAAGTTACATTGGGCAAAGAATGAACAAGACCATGCTTTGGCTACTCTTCGCAGAGGTTTGGATGAACATTTTCCTAAAAGCAAAGAATATAAAAAGATGGGTCCAGAGTGTCAGGTAGAAGACCGTAAAATATGTGCTGAGGTTTGTTAATAGATTTTTCCACTGATTTAGTGTAAGTTTTGTTTCTGTTCTCAGGAAGACTAAATTCATTTTGTACTCTTACCCTTTCAGGCAAAACTGTTGGTCGCAGTTTATAATGACGAAAGTATGAATGTAGATGTTGATGTGAATGTTTATAACTATAAAGATGCTGTGGAGGTCTATGCTCAGTGGGAAAATAGTCATGCCTCATTAGCAAAGTATTATGATACTATTTCACTCAAGAAAAATACAAGTAGTCACTCTGCTGGGTAAGGATGGCATCGGACTTAAGGTATGTTGCTTTTTATGCAACTTTCTGACTCATTGTTTGTGTTTAGTGAGTTCCAGATGTGGGCGATCCGCTCATACACCAAATCCTTAAGATACGGATGTAATAAGATTTATCATAGTATGTCACGGATGTTGACATTATGGTTGGACTATGGGAAAAGATATCATAGTGCATCTTTGCTTTGTGCCAGGACAAAGCCATCAAATGAGTCATCTGAGATGGCTGAACAGAGAAATTTTCTAGCCAAAATGAATCAGTTCATAGGTTTGCATTAATGTGCAATTTAACTTGACAGTATTAATAACGACTCTTTTCTTATTGACACTCTTTTGTTTTTCGGCAGAGGGACATGTAAATGTGCTCCCATCCTACATGTTTATGACAGGGTTTTCACAACTGGTTTCTCGACTTTGTCATCCTGTGTTAGAAGTCTATTGTGTAATCAAGACAATTATTGTTCAGCTTCTTATATCTTTTCCTCAACAAACGTTATGGATGCTGGTGGCCCTAAAAAGAGTATGCATATTTTGATTTAAATTAAAGAATGTGTACTTTTTGAAAAGAAATGTTATGTGTTGCTGCGAATGATTTTGTTCTAGTCTTCATATGCCCAAAGGCGGACTCGCTGTGAGCAAGTATTCGGGGACTCACAAGTAAGCCGCAATCCTTCCCTGGTGCGTTTGACATCAGATTTTGATAAATTAGGCCAACTGCTTGCAGATCTGTGTCAAAAACCTGTTGGTAAGGTAAGTAAAATTTTAATGAACCTTAGTTCAGACATGACCTGGGTTGAGGCCTAAAAAGTGATGCATTACAATTTATATCTCTTGCATTTGCAGAACGTCCGTCAGACAAGTGTGAACGCTTTATGTAAGCTTTTGCCAAAGCTCTTGGCCGCTCCTTCTTTCAGTGAGATCATGATGCCTTTGCAGCACTGCCGCACATTAACACTACCACAAAAAGAACTAAGTTCTGTGGGGAACCATCTTCCTTTTCCATTGTAAGTTTTCTCACTTTTGTGGAATTTTTTTGACCTGTACTTATTATTTGTAAGACTCATTTCTTTTATAGAAATGTACCCACCATCACTGGAATCAGAAATGAAGTGATCATTCTTCAATCATTACAAAAACCCAAAAAAGTAACCTTAAGGGGATCAGATGGAAAGGACTACGATATGATGTGTAAAGACAAGGTATATTTTTTAGGAGTCCATTACCTTTTGCAAATTATGCTTTAAAATCAAGTTCCAGTATTTTATATCTTATCTACATTTATGTACCTCTATGGTTGCTTTAAAGGATGATCTGAGATTAGATGCTCGAGTTATGGAGTTCAACAGCCTCATCAATAAGTGCTTGCAGAAAGACCCTGCATCACGTTCACGGGGGCTTAACATAAGAACATATGTAAGGAAGTTTGACTTAAAAATGTACTTTTATTGCAGCTACAGCAGTACAGTGACGACATGCATTGTTTAGTATTCTTTGATTAACTAATTTGTTTTTTTTCTTTTTTGTTTTTCTTTCTTAGAGTGTTGTTCCCTTGAATGAGGAAACAGGACTAATTGAATGGGTACCAAATCTGTGTACATTCCGAACGATAGTTTCAAATCTGTACAAAGAATTAGGGTGTAACGTACCACAAGCAGAATTACGGAAGTTCGTAGTTGGTCGGTGTTTGTTTCTTACAGTTCGTGTTATCCTCTTTTGAATTTATTTGTTGCTTATATGTTCTTCCATTTGACAGAGAAGGATGCCAGACTCCAAGAATTTAAAAATATGTTTGTAAATCATTTGTTACCCATGCATCCTCCCGTCTTCAGACTCTGGTTTAGGAATAGTTTCACTGACAGCCGCAGCTGGTAATAAACGAAAACTATGACAATACCGTAGTTATTTTGTTGCAAATATTTTATGGGTGTAGACACTAATAATTTTGTTTTTGTAGGTTTGAAGCCAGAAATTCCTATGTTCATACAACTGCTGTAATGAGCATAGTTGGTTATATTTTAGGTCTCGGAGACCGACATGGTGAAAATATTCTCCTTGATACAACATGTGGTGATGTTGTACATGTGGATTTTAACTGCCTTTTCAATAAGGTTTGTGTTTCTAAGTAAGTGAAATTAATTGATTTATGTGTAGTTACTTTCCCTTTGTTATTTCTTGTAGGGTGAACGATTTGATTACCCAGAGAGAGTACCATTCCGATTAACACACAACATGGTTTCTGCAATGGGACCCACAAAAGTAGAGGGATCATTCCGCACCACTTGTGAAATAACTCTTCACATGTTGAGAGAAATGAGGGAAACTCTTTTATCTGTGTTGCAACCATTTGTGTACGACCCAAAGGTGGATGATGTGATTCATAAAAGAAATATTAAGCATAATGCCAATCAACCTGAAGTAACAAATGACTTAGTAAGTTAAATTGTACCATGTGGTTATCTCTAGATGTTTTTCAGCCTGGTTTTCATATTCTATTCTTTTAATAATTGCAGGCAGTTGAAAATGTCAAGAACATTGAACACCGTCTGAATGGAATTATGAAACAACAGAAATGCACACTTCAGTTGTCTGTTGAAGGACAAACTCACCTTCTCATACAAGAGGCTACGAGTATTGACAACTTGAGCCAAATGTACATTGGCTGGGGAGCATACATCTAACTTTGTTCCATCCTGTATGTATTTTATTCATTTTGTTTGTTAGTTTTATCAACAAGTAGACAAATCTGATTTCAGGAGAACAGTAAAGAAGACTAATTAATCAGTTCATTTTTCTTTCTTTTTTTTTTTGTGCGTTTAAAATTTTTATTTATTTAACAAGGAGCTTATTGTGGTTGTTAGGGGAAACAGTTAAGTTTTACTTCAAAAGGCACTACAGCATTTCTTACAGGTGCATTTAACAAGTGTAGTAGTTTAGGGGTCTTGGAGGGAAGTCGTCACGCGGGCCAAGAGGGATCTCTCCTTGCTTGCACTTTGCACTCCTCCTAACATCATCTCTTTGCCGCTGGAGGTGATCCGGCCCGCCTGAGTCGTGTTGTTGAAATCCCTGCACTATTTCATGAATTACAACAAAACATAAAAAATGAATTTGTGAATCAAATAGCCACATAGATAGCAAAGCAAGAGCTTTACATTTATTAAATAAATAAAACATTACACTTAAACAACCATGTCTTAATCCACTTGCACTTGGGTAACAAAATACATATCACATAAACTTCTGTTTTTAAAACAAAAAGAGTTAGCAGAACATAATTTTTAAAAATCTTTAAGGCCAAACAATACAAACCAGACTGCCACGAGAAACATAGGTATGAAATTAATTACGTAAATTTGAGACATGTTTCTGTGGGTGGCATCATGCAGTGAAATAATTACAGGTCTGTACTGGAGGCCCTTCATTCAAAACAGTTGCTTTTAAAAAAATTGGTTAGAGGAAAGGATTAAGCTTAAAAATTGGTTCTCATTTAGTTCCCATTACAATGTTACACAGCACAACCTGTTAATTTAGAATCATTTGCAAGGACTCTGTTTCTGCTAAATTCAAATAAGAAACAACGGTACTCAATTTCAGACCCGACCAAAAACAAAACAGTCAGTGACCAAGTCCATGGAATGCCTTGAAAAAATTGTGCATTAAATTGCCAAACCAAACACAGACACAATACAATACATGCTTTTATTCTCCCAGCGAACTGTGCAGCTTCCATCTGATGTGTTGTCCCAGTAGCAGGATGAAGCAGTGTGTAGACCTGCCCCATTCTTCTGCATTATTGTGCAAGTAACTGCAATTAAGAAGAAAAATAAATTAGTTCATAAATTTTTCCAATCAAATTCACAAAAGGAAATAAAACCAAAAGAAATTACCGATATATTTGAAAGGCTTTTGCTGTTTTGTGAGGGTGCCCAACAATGTTTCAACTACAGATGATGTCCATTGATTCACTTTGTTATGTTGATAAGCATTGCCACCAATGGTGCTTTCCACAGCTTCCTTTATTATCGTGCTAACTTCATCGACAACAAACTGGCTCTGAAAAAGAAATGAATGATTTAAAAAACAGCATTGTTCATTCCCAACAATGGGGAAAGTAGTGTCGTAGTTACAGCTGTAGGGTAATATAAACATACAGCGGTGATCAAGAATGATGGTTCCAAAATTACGGACACTTAAGAAACAGTTTGGCGTGCAGGGGCAAGAAACTTTTGAAACAAAATAATTATGTCATTTAATGAATGGAACCTTGGTTGAAACTAACCTCTTGATATGTAACAACAACACACAAGAAACACCCACATATTCTATGTACATAAAAAGTTAATTACATTCTTACCTCTTCACCGACGTCATCCATATTGGTTACGAGATTAAATACACAGCAGCGCGCAGAAGACGACAAAAGAGAAGGGCTGAAGGGACTTCACCAGGAAAAATCAACAAACTGTCACTGGTTGGTTTGGAAACGAACGTTATCCGCCCCCTCAGATTCTCATACTCCCCACCCCACCACTGTTGTCGACCTTCAATTGTCGACTTCCCTCCGCTGTCCGCTGGGGGCGGGGAGTTGCCCGGCTTCGAAATGGGGCGCGCAATGAGCTTTGCCGGTACTCCGGCAACCTTTGTTGGCCGCGCCGCTGAACCGGGCTGAACGGGAGAGCAGCTTTACGGTGTGGGTGCGGTCGAGTAGGATGGCGGGGCGATGGCGCTGGACCCGCAGCTTTTCCGCCTCAAGTTGACGGTGAAGGAGCTCCGCCGCGAGCGCGCGCTGTGCGCGGCCGAGGAGGCGGCCGCCAGGGCGCGCTGCCGCGCCAGTCTGCGGGCCGGCGACGACGCCGAGGCCCGCTGCCACGCGGAGGCCGCCGTCCGGAGTCGAACCCGGGCCGACGAGCTGCGCAGGTGGATGTTTGCGAGTGTTGCGGGTACGGGGCTCAGGGAAGTTGGCAGGGCTGCGTCCCAGAGTGCCCACATTGACGGCAAGGGAGGGTGGAGGGTGGTTCCGGACGCAGTGCAAGTCCAGGCCAGGACATCGCCAACCTCCTCGCTGCACTCGGTCCAGGCTTTGCTGCGGCCTCGACGCCGTGGCGCGCTCCATGCAGAGCGCGCTGGCGCTGGGCCGCGTCTGCCCGTCCATGGAGGGGCTAGCGCAGGCCCTGGACACGGCGGCGCAGCGGCGCGACGCGACCGGCGTGCAGGCCATGCAGGCCCTCGTGGACAGGTACGCGGTGGCCTTCCCTCGGCACGACCTCGACAACCACACCCCCGGGTCGGGCCTGGCCGGCCTGGCCCCGTCTCCGAACGCCAACGCAAGCCACAGCCAAGACCAGAGCCCCGAAGGCGGCCGTCGAGGCCCGGAAGTGCCCCCAGACCGAGTCACGTCCCTCCTGCAGCACGAGGAGGACGGAGAGGATGCGCGGACGCCAAGCAGAGAGTCGTGCTAAAGCCGACCCTGATGAGACACAATTAATAAAGACAAAAGCCCAATTATATTCCATAAAATTTGGACTGTTTCATTCATCATCCTGCCAAGCCAAGAGGGACTTCTAACGGTGTGCATGCCCACGTGCTCACATCGAGACAAGGAGTCGGATACACCCTCGCGCGCGCACGCTCATTCTGCGACCACCTTATTGCTGTCAAGCCACGTATAACAAGGAGGTCAGGAATAGAACCGCTTCATAGACCAACCAGCAGAGCGATTCCGAACATCGCGTTGTCTCACTCGCACTCGTGGGGCATTCCGTGTCGGTGCGAGAGGGACAGAGCGACGAGACGCCGAGCGGAGTCAGTGTCAGAAAGCACGTGTGGGAACGGGATTAGGCTGATGCGGAGGAGGGGAGGGGGCTGTCGCAGCTGATCGTCGCGCTTGTCAACTTACGAGCGGGCCCGCCGAGATTTCGTTCGGAAGGGGGATGGTGACCCGAGACCGCGCCGCGGGGTCGGCGGCGGCGGCGCCTGTCTGGGCGGGGCAGCACCGCGGCGGGCGGGGTGTGGCGTACACTGCGACCGGCGTGCTCTGCCAGTGCGTGCTCGCGCCCGCACGCCAACACACGCCAGGGAGTGCCGGCTCCACTTCACGCGCGGCGCGGGCTATGGACGACGCGGACCCCCGTCGCGAAGAGGAAGACGACCAGGACGAGGACGACGAGGACAGCGACGATGACTACGACTTCGGCGGCGGCGACGACGACGTGGACGACGTGGGACCGGCCGTGGACGGGTACGGTGGGTGGCTTTGCCTCCAGACGGTGTAGCGGCCGAGAAGCCCCTGGACGCGGACAGTGCTGCCACACTCCAGTGCCGAGCGGGACTGCCTATCCCGCCGTTGGCAGGCTGATTGCTCCCAGAGCGTCAAACTATCTTTGCGTTCGCCCCCAATTCACGTATTTCCGCAATTCTTCAATGCATACGTGCCGCCAAACAGGGCAGCCAATAAATGGCAGCGGACAGCCAATTAATTTTCTGTCGCGGCCGCACCTCCAGACGTCAAAGCAGTGACTTGGCCAAGCCCGATTTCGAGGGATCCGCGCCGGTAAATGGTAAACAAACAAAGGGCGGCGTTTGCGGTGACGCGCGGGGTCGTGCCAAGACTGCGCGGGGAGGCAAGCTGTGGACAGTGTAGGCGGAGAGAAAAGAGTAGAACCCTTGCTACCGTGCGCCGTGTGTCTGCCAGAGTGCCAGCGGCACTCCACTGGGCACTCTTGAGTCTCAGCAGAGCCTGCTGTGCTCTTGGACGACCAAATCGGTCCACTCAAGAGCTATGAAACACCGGACATAAGGTTCAAAGCCATCATTCCCCGTGCCTCACCCTCACGGGCGACAGAGAAGCTGGGAGGGGAATGCAAGCTGCAGGCGGCGTGGCGGCATGCTGCAGGAGCCGGAAGGGAAGGTGTGGATGAATGGACGATGGGTGTGCCGTGCCGGCGTGCCGCGCCTGCCACCCCCACCGCTATTTCGGTCGCTGAGGCTGAGAGGAAGGGAGCGGAGGGAGTGGAGCCGAGGTGCCGGCGAAGACGGCGAAGCAAAGCAGGAACCGGGACAGCTCGTCGGCCGCGCGGCCAAGGCCTCGGGGAAGTCCATCATCGACACTTTCGGTGCCGGGGCGGGGTAGCGGGGTAGACGTGCCGGGCGGGGCGAGGGTGGGGGCGGCGGCCAGCCTGGTCCCGGACGTTGACTTTGATGTCAGAGGATCAAAACCATACTCCGATCGTAAATTTTCTTTTTTAAAAAATGGCACAGCAAAAAAAGAAGAGGGAAGGACGCAGGGAAGGTAAACAACGCGCAATGCAGCGTCCACTGACAGAGTTAAGCCCGCCCCGGCGTTTCGTGAATGGACGTCGAATCCAAGTGATGCTGTCATGCTTGGCGCTTGCTGGCCGTTTTCTGAGGCAACGTATGTTGTTTTCGCAGCCCGTCCTCGAGAGTGCGGCGCGCGCCGTGCTGGCCCCCGCCGCCTACACAACAGCGCCCCGGCGGCGGTCCGGTGTGGTCGCCCCTGTTCCGGGTGCAGCCTCCTGCCGGGCGAGCCGCCGCGAGGCAGCCCCAGCCGGGGCCTCCTGGGCCGTCTGGCCCCGCGAGACAGCCGCAGCCTCCGCGGCCAGCACGAGGGCCAGCACCACCTCGCGCGGCGCCACCGCCACCCCGCCTGGGGCCGTGGACAGCCACGCCCAACCCGGTGTACGGCCACCGCATGAAGCTCTTCTGCCGCACAGGCTTCCACCTGGCCATCGGGCCCAAGGGGCGGGTCACGGGCACCGAGAACCCCAACGACAAGTACGGTGAGTACCGCACCCCCTCGTTTGGGCTTGACAGGAATGAGATTCTTCTCTACGAGCCGGTGATCTAAGTTGTCGATATGTTCCAGCTGTGCTGGAGTTCAGTTCAGTGACTAATGGAGAAGTGCGAATCCGTGGTGTTGAGGCCAACCTTTTCCTTGCCATGAATCGGCAAGGTAAACTCTACGGTCAGGTGAGTGCTGTGTACAGCAGATGGACCGCTTATTAAATTATTTGAAAAACATTTTTCGTTTCTTTCTTTGTAGGCAAACATTCGTCAAGAAGGGACAGTGTTTGTTGAGATGATGTTGGGTCGGTATAATACATATCTCTCGCGGAAATTCGCTCACATCGGCTGGTACGTGGGCATAAAAAAGAATGGCAAACAGAAACCAGGCCAGAAGACAGCATGGGGACAAAAGGCTATCCAGTTCCTGCCCATCAGGGTGGCTAGGTGAACTGTTGTTCTCAGTATTTTGGAATCAAAACCAAGATATGTTCATGGAGACTCCGGTAATCAGAAGGCTCTCGATTCTGCAGTCACATTCATGGAGAAAAAACGGGGCAAAGATCAGAAAAAAATGATCAGTATAAGAAGCTTCCTTTTATCATTGTCAACTAAGCATACAGATATTTTACGAAGAAGCAAATTAATACTTGAGATTAAAAAACAAGGACTGTTAACAGATAATTTCTAGTGCATACCTTAGCAACAATCATAGATGAATACATAAATACAACATTCAATAACCTCTTGGGGTAGTTAAAAAGGGAACAAGGGGAAAGTGCAAATTATTTATATCACAAGAAAATAATAAAGTACAAGTGTAAAGTTTAAGATAACCGCTAACAACAAATCCTTTCATTGTTGGTGTGCTTCTTTACTTCCCAACATTCAATTTAAAATGCCTCACCCAGAGCAGAGTATCTCAACTACAGTATTTCACTAGAATTTTTTCCCTGGACTAAGAAAGAGAAGTCTGAAAGCACCACCTACAAAGTATATCATTACAGAAGAAAAAAAATGCAGCAAGGTGCGTTGTGTGCCGGCCCGGGACACCACAGGGTCCCTCCACATAATCCCTCATTCACCTGAGGCTGTGTCCTGTGACAGTCCACATAAATGGAAGACTGTTGTCTCATGGGAATAATTTATCCATGTAACTTGTGAAGCAAATAAACTAGCACAAAGCAAAACACTGGAAATGGAATGTATGTCCTAAGATAGATTTTACTGTTCAGACTTTTTGTTTTGTCACTCTCCACAAATTAAATTTCATTATTGCACCTTAATGTTCATTTAAGACATGCCTATTCTGCTGTTGTCATGGAAGAAAAGAATCATATCTCCAAATGGCAATTGGTGGCTAACTAATAATAAAAATCAATCAAAAGTTCTCTTCTTGTCTTCAGATTCAGAGGAGCAATCAACCATTATTCTGCTTCTGATATGCTGGGATAAAAAACAGCACACTAAGATAGCTTTAGTTGCCTTGATGTGCCACATTAATTAATTAATTAATTAATCAATTTTATAATTATTATTATGACCAAAAGAAATCAAAAACATTGCAAGTGTAAGATAAACTGCACTTATTTTTATCTTTCCAAGGTTATTATTGAAGGCACAATGCTATCTGCTCCAAAAGTAATGGTCCACAATAAGGCTTCTCTACCAAAACTACCACCACAATACAAGCAAAATGAGAAGAATAGAATAAGAAACATCCAAAGCAAAATTTAGGGTCCTCTTCTTGGGGCTGACAAAGCAAACCAAAGCAAAAGGAAAAATGGCTTAGCATTAGGATTGTGGTTAAGCAATCGTCATGGATTTCCAAATAAGGAGAGAACAGAATTAACCAAGTATGTAGAACACAATTATGCCTGGTGGTGATCTCCGTTTAAATCACTTCTTACTTCCTTTTGGTTCCGCAGATTGGAAAACACTAGATGCAGCCATTAAATTTTCAATGTACTGTCCAAGAACTTGATTTTCAGATCGTAGTTTTAAATTTTCTTCTTTTACACTATCTACTCTCTGAGAAAGATCTGTAAAATAAAAAGCACTGCAGTCAGTCCAAAATACATAACATTTGTTGGTTAAAATGAAAGGGGTGCAGAGTGATAGATTGTTACTCTAATTTTTTACTAACCATCCAGTGTATTTTGGAGTTCCAGAACCTGCGAGATAAGACGAGCCTTCTCTTCCTGTTCATCAGGGCTAACGTCTGGATCTAGACCTAAAAGATACAAGTAAAAGGCAGTGATTAAGCAATAAATCAGGCCCTCTTTGGTTTCGGGCTTTACTTTTTTAGAAGTAATAACTTACTGTTGGGCCCTGGACTGCTACTGCCGTTGGTGAAAGTGGAGGGGATAGAATCCATACTTCGGCCTCGCATGAAAGCATCAGAACTCTGGGACATGTCTCCTACTTCACTCTCGTCTTGAATAATGTCTGCAACAAAATAACAGAGAGATTGATAAAGGGTATGGAGTAGAGCAGTAAAGTCTTAAATTAAGAGGTTATGCAAACACACAGCTGAGTTAAGTTTAAAGGGATGTCAAAAGTTCCACAAACTAAAAATTAAGTAAAGTACCTTGCGGATCGCCATCTGCCAAAGGGATACTATTCATTTCTTCCTGAATGTTCCCAGAAACAGGTTTCAGAGCCATTTTCACTAACTTAAGGTACTTCTTGAAAGAACGTTTTAAGTACAACTATTATTACGGAAATGCATGCGAATTCACAACGCTCTAGACGAGAACTAAATGTTCGGTTGCTAATAAATGTAGAGATCAACTGCAGAATCGCGTCAAATACTTAGTTTGCAAATGACATTTTAAGCAATTTAAGGTTAGAGACGCCCTCATAAACCCACCAAAGACCGAGTGATTTTCTTTTGTTTCTTAAAAGGCTGCACAACATTCAACTAAAAAATAACTATTTTATCTAAAGTTTAAACGCGTCCTTTCTGTTATGTCTTTCAATCTATTAAAGGATCCTCTTTTAACTTTATAGCCAACATTATTCCGTCAAACAGACTACGATTTGATATAAAAGTATGTACATTTGAATTGTTTTGATCACTCAGCTGAGCCAAGCAGCCGAAACTGCAGACGACAGTGGGGGTGAGGGGGAAGCGGGTAGGTAGGGGGTTCTATATGTCAACATGGCTGACTTCGATGCGATCTACGAAGAGGGAGAGGAAAATGAAGAGCAAATCCCAGACTCATTTGTATCGTTGGTCCCAGACCCGATTGTTATTAGAGGAGCAGGAAACATGACTATGTGAGAAAACTCATCATTTGCCCGTGTGATCGTCTGACTTGGTGTTTAGGCTGTCGACTTAGTAGCCCCCCCTCTCGCCTTCGCTTTGCTAAACAAAGACTTTGTGTAGTCTTCCCTAATCTACAATTTCGCTGCCTTTCATACATTTGACCACCACAGTTTTCTATTCTTTGACTCTGAGATTTTATGGCAATTTCATGTTGTCAATCCTGTTTTCATATCTCCCTCCCAAGTCTTTGTATTTGTCACTGTGACTTCTGTAACCTCTACAATTAAAGCAGTTTTCATTTATTAAACCTGCTATTTCTCTTGCATTTTATTCCATTGTTTTGTGGTTTTGCACTTGCATTCAATGGGACCTCTATATTTGCATCATATTCAGAAGCTTTTAGTGCTTCTTCAACATTTGTGCGGTCAAAGTTTCTAGTATAAAAGTCTGCAGCGTCGTTAATTATTGCCTTTCTTTTAACAGATTTGGTTTAAGTAATCGGTTTGAATGTGATTTTCCAAATGGCCTTGTTTCTCGTGTTGCTCCAGAAGAGTACAAAGCAACAATAATGAGAGCAAATAGTGTACTCAAGAAAACACTCCCCGTTAATGTTAAATGGCTATTCTGCGGATGTGTTTGCTGCTGTTGCACACTTGGATGTTCACTGTGGCCTGTCATTTGTCTCAGTAAAAGGGTAAGATTGCAAAGTTGACCAGCTCTGTTGAATTTTTCAAAACATATACATGAGTGGTGCTAATTTAAAAATTCTTTTTCAGACGCAGCACTCAATAAATAAACTTCTGGAGTGGGAAAACAGCAGACTCTATCACAAACTTGGCCTTCATTGGAGACTCACAAAGCAGAGATGTGATTCGTCTTCCATGATGGAATATGTGAGTTCATTATATATGTATATATATATATATATTGCACATGTTTGGATGTGGTTGCAGGGTACTATCGGACCTATACCATGCAGATATCATTAAGTCTTTATGTCTAAATATATTTTTTCTATTTCTCCTTTCAGGTTTTGCAAGTTGAGTTCATTCCCAAGATACCAATATATAAACCAGATTGAGATCAATAGCAAGCAGGTGGTTTTCACTGGATGCCACTCAATTTGAGTGTCTGGCAGCTGAGAAGCTTTGTGTTGGGTCCACTTATTCCATAGTCACAAAGTAGGATATAATGAATTTTATGAATTGTTATTTTATCGCTTGTGAAAGATGGATTTTTGGAAAGGATCTATTTTGATTTAGAGCTGGGGATGCAGTTATAAATTGACTCTATAACTGTTCCCCTTAGTGTAAAATTGTGAAAGGGAAATGGTTGTTTGGAAGATGATTGTGTGATGTAACTTCTTCAATCTTAGTGTGTGTCTGCCAAGTCATGTGTTCCAGCATAAGGGTTCAGCTGACTTTGATAAAAGACGACACTATGATGTATTAGACTGTTACCAATGTTTGTAAGAAGGAGTTTAAGTGATGATTGTTCGTACTGGTGCTGATGTAGACTAGAATTTGGAAATATTCCAAATGAAATGAAAGTTGACTGATTCTTAAATGTTTGGGCTGTATGCTTGTTTATTTTGTGGATGTATGCTCATTGTAGTTATGCTGTTAAATATCTTTCGCAAATTTAAATGTAAAGTAAGCACAAGCTGATCCCCCCTCCCCCGCCCCCTTTTTCTTTTAGTAAGTAAGCATGATTGATGTATCACTTGAGTTATATATTCTCCTATAAACCAGAGAGGCCTTATTTCAGTGTCATCTAAAATTGATTTCTTAGTGTAACTTATGGAAATGCCGCAGCTCACCTGTTTTCCGTTTTTTTGTTTTTTTTTTGGGAGCCACTTAAATTGTTTTTACAGAACAAATTTCTTTGACCTTTTCTTCCTGGTGATTGAATCCTCTTGTACAGTATTTAGCCGTATCATAAAACAAAAGTGGTTTGTAGACCCAGACCCTATTGTTTGAAAGGAGCTTTCACTGTATACGCCGCATGTTTCATTTGATGAGGGATGAGTATTAATGAGTTGTAGCTGTTTTAAATCAAGCAAGATAAATTTGTGTAAATTTTAATCTTTTATGAGCACTTATTCAGTGCATATCGTGTTGGTGTGATAAGGATGTATTCATCAGTAGATGTGCAAGAATTATTTATCAAATATACCTATGGATAAGTTAAAAGCTCTAGAGTAAGCTTTTAAGTTCTCTGTTTGAAGGCAGGACAGTTTGAAATTATCCAGTGACACAAGTACTGTCTCATGATTTAATCTTGTTATTACGGAAGTATCTCTACCACTGTACTAAAAAATGTCCGTCCTGACAGGACATGAGGTGCCCCCCAGAAGGGTACGAGAGCTGCAGGTTGTGACCTGTGAGCTTGCTCTCTCACAGCATCTCCATTTAATATATCCTACCTCTCTCGCACACTTCTGGGTTCATTTGCACCTGTACATATTAGTTAACTATGATTGCAGTGGCAAATAGCTTAAAGTCTTAGTGTCATAACATGATTTTGGGATGTTAAGATCACAATACCTCATATTGATTAAAATTTGAGACCAACCATTGTGCTGTGGTGTAAGATTTTCTGGGACCAGTGTTGGATCAGAAACAAGGAAAATCTGAGGTCAAGTTCTGCTACTTTACCAAAATTTTTTGTTTCATCTGGTGAAGAGAATGGCTTATTTTTAGGACAAAATTGTATTCTAGTTATTTATCTTCTCAGCCATGGTTGAAATGCTTAAGGTAAGGATACTAGCAAATCCCTTGTGAGTGGATAATTTCAAATTATGATCAAGAGAGTCTTCAATGCTCACATTTATTGTATTTATCTGCCCTGGCTATCGAGCTATGACAGTGCAGGGACAGGTTGTTATGTGATTGTATCTGTTACTCAGATAATTAACACAATTCTGAAATTTTAGTACTTGTTGATAATTTTAGAAAGCTGGGAATTTGATTGTTGTGTCTGAATGAACTCTTGATTATGTATTTTAATTTCCATTTTCCAAAACATAAATTCAGGCTGGTTTTTTTAATTAGTCAAAATAGGGACTTAATTGTGTTAGTTTCTGCAAGAAGTCCCCCTCTACAGAAGTATTCTTCTGTCTTCAATTTAAAAGACATGATTTGAAAGTAAGTGGGCAGCCTCATTAGTGCTATTATTATGTACTTCCATATCCGTGGTTAAAGAAACATGTTGTTCTTGCCTCTTCTTTCTCACTCATGAGCTTTCTTCTACAACCAGTTTTGTTTCATTTCCTTTCACTGTTTTCTTCTTTCACCGTAAATCAATGCTCAGTCACATTTCTGTAGCTTTCACTGTAGATTTCCTGCCTTTAATATTTCAAACCATTATTATGTCACTCAATTGGAATTCAATTCTATGCAAGATAAGGGGACTGATGTGCACACTCAATTTTGCTCATGCTCTGTGAGGGTGACTATTAATAGGATTGCTCCTTGCGGCTCTTCTCTGGACCCACCACACCTCAGAACTCATTGTTCATTTTTTCATTTAAAATGAGAGGAAGGAAGCAAATGAAATCTGCCATCTAAGCATTTAGAATGAGTGGAGAGAATTAGAAATTAGTGAAAAGAAGAGCATGAATTATTTCATCAGAAAATTAGAGAATTTTACTGTGCATACCGGCTTTGTAACTGTACAAAACTGTTTTTCTTTATAATTTTTCAATTAATAGGCACACTCTTGTTCATTTTTTAGCGTGAATGGTTAGTTCAGTTTCTGTCTCAAGTTGAGGGTGGTTACACTTCATTCTTTGCACTTTACTCTTAACGGATAGGTCCAGGGGGTGAGGTAGGGAACTGTTTAGAGTGAAGAATGAATGACTTCTCCCCTCATCCCGAGTTCCAAGTGTGAAGTGTAAAGATCCTAACTTGATACTGCCAGTTATTTTATGAAAGTAGAGTAGTTAAGTGTTAGGTCGTTGATCTAATGCACTAACTCATATTTTTGACACAAAATATCTTTTGTAAGGAAGAAACTTAAAGCTATGTGATATTCGTTAAGCAAGCCACCTTAGAAGCTTTAGTTTGCTGTGTGATAGGGTTAGATCTGCTAATTCATTCTTTGCTGTGTTAAGGATAAGTCGTTCTGCCTTCTAAAACATACACACATATGTGTCACCAATTAAGAGAAACAAAAGTGAGAAAACAAAGTTGAATCTCTTGATACTCTCAGTGTGTCTGTCTACTTGAATGGATGGTTTTGAAATCTTGCTGTTGTTGCTATTACACTGTTAATATATGGCAACAACCCAAATTGATCCTTAGTAACAGTACCTTCTTCAGAGTGCTTTAATTAAAATATCAGTCATTTTTTTCTCTGAACAGTTGTTGTTCCTCTCAATAAGGCTATTATTTTTCATTTTTTTAGTATACAATAAATATACTATACGAATTTTTTGAAGCTTTAAACCTAGATTGTGACTAAAGTTGTATGCTTGGGTTTCGATGTGGTCTGGATTGGTATATCTGAATCTATGTTGGTAAGCCTTCAGCTGTTTTCAGACTTTATTAGAAATGCTATTTTTTTCCTTTTCTAAGCAGACTTCTCTTGTCAACAACCCCCTAAGAATAGAAAAAACAAAAACAAAAAGAAACTGATTTCTCACTGCATGGATTGAAAAATTTCTACCACCCATACCAAAATGATTGTCTTGTTTCACGATCAGGATGAATCCTAGTAAATGGGTTGACTTTGGAGGGCAATGGGACCTTTTGGGTGCCTTTGGGCTTCAACAGTTTTTGTCTGCCTTACTAAATCAATCCCAGCCCCTCCCCTTTTTAAAACTTTCATGTAGCATAATTAATGATCTTTCAAATCATAATTCTATCAACCTATCCAAGGCATGAAATCTACTAGTCATCTTGTAATTACCAATCAAGCTACTATGACTGAAAAATGCTGTTAGCTTAGATATTTTGATTACTGTTTCACTTTGCGGTTTATGCAAGAGGACATGTCTGATCTATCTATCACTAAGCCTTCACAGGAAAATAAAAATTGTTTTATAAGTTTGAAGGTATTTAATTTCTCTTTAAAATACATGTTGAGTTTTGTCTTTGACGATAATACATTTGGGTAAATTTTAAAACCATAATATTAAAATTTTACTCATGACACTAATGGAATAAGGGACACATCTTAACTGAACATGCAGCCTTAACATCAAACGCTGATGCAATAAATAGCACTCTAATTCACTATGGGAAATAAAAAAATTCAAAACCTGGTCAGATCTTTGACTTAAGTCTGACAATTATAGCACCACACATTACTTTCTCCACTCAAAGGATGGCAGCATAAAACCTAATTCAGACCCGTATGAGTGAGGAATTCAGACCTACTACAATGTGGATTACATCAGTAATTCAACACGTTTCCTAAGAAAAGGAAAAAAAAACAATGGTGCAAGATGCTTAAGTACTGGGGAAACAGCACAAGGAAAGCAACAAAGTATGCGGAGAGCTGCCCACAAAACTTTGTTTTAGAGCACAATGCCGTTGCAGAGTTAATCCATATGATCCTTTTGTTTCCTTTCCATGAACATTGAACCATTTACAAAGGTCTTGTAAATTTCTGATGTTCATACGAGATCTGAACACTTGACATGAAACAACTAAGTGGTCCAAGTGGGCGTAGTATAGAAGCATCTTTTTTTTTTTTCTATCAATACAGAACTAAACGAAACAAAAATGTGACTGCAGAAATGTCACATATACATGCAAATTCTTCGAAGGGTATAAAAATGCTCAAAATACAATTCAAAAATATTTCTTCATCAGGCAAGGGACTTCATTTAACAATAATAGTACAAAAACAGTAAAAGAACTTGTGCAAAAAGCAAATCACAGCACATAACATAGACCATACACACAAATTATGTTAGCAACAACCATATTTTACCTAAAGCATTTGCAGACCAAATGTGTAAGGCACAAGTTAGTGAAATTCATGTTTTCAAATGAGAGGGCACAAGCCAATACACAGATCATTTGTAAATAATTGAACAAGTGAATGTATTCTAATGTCCACAAAAGATATCATTCAGAGAGCAAAAAGCTCAATGGACCTCAGAAGCATTAAAAAAGGGGAGGTGGGTGATGCATAAGAAACTTATGACACCAAGGCGAGGAGGACCTTTTTGTAGTCTCCAGAGGTATCAGCCTGTAAAGAACAAATCAGTTTACATCTGCATCATATCGCCACAAGAATGAGTATTAAAAATCAAATAAAAAAACAGGTGTTACTTACAGCAATGAAATCTTCCAGAGACTTTCCATACTTGTCCTGGAAAGCATTTTTGATGTCACCAAGGTCAATTTCAGAACGTGAAACCACAATACGAATCAAGGTCTTGTCTTTAGTTCCAAGCCCCTTCATACTAGCATGGAGACGTTCCGCAAAGAAGCCAACTTTGCTTTTCACACACTTTGCTGCAAAGATTATAAAAATAATTAGGAGTTTAGCTTACAACACATTACTTAGTGTTTTCGACAACATGCAGTATTTACCAATAGCAAGAAGACCCTTCTCGATGTTTCCAGAGAATTCCTTCTTGATAGCTGTTTCAATGTCATGTCCAGCCAGTTGTTCATACTCAGCAAAAGTTTGACGGAGCTGCTGGTAGCTGCGTGAAATCAGAATTGAGTTGAACACTGATTCCTCAGTGCCCCACTGCTTTTCTCCTAGATAACAAGATGTTTGTTTTAAAAATACACAAAAGCACCCACATTATCCCCCAATTACGTGTTGCCTACTCTTGCAGCATACCTGCATTGTACAGTGCTTCAGCTTCCTGTCTAGCCAATGCCTGGTCAACATTGGGATTCTCATCGCGGTTGCCCTGAGGGAATTTTTCGATTATAGGTTACTTGTATTAAGACAATACCTTAACAAGATAACAATATTCAGACCAAAAGTGCTATTTACCTGGCACAGGGAGACACAAAGCCGCTTGAAATGTCCTGAGGTGTCTCCTTTCAGGTCACTCTCCAGCTTCTTCCCATATACTGCCAGGAACAGTTTATAAATCAGTACGCATACGGCACGGAAAATAAGATGAAATAGAAGAAGCAGAAAAATTACTCACAGTCCTCGTAGAATTTAGCAATAGTCTTGATGCCGTAGTTACTTAAAGTGCACAAGATCTCAATGATTGCAGACTCGTCAGTGCCAAGCCCACTCACGGCATCATGCAGCTCCTTGGCGTAGAACTGGGGCAGTGGGGTCATCAAGGCCACAATCACATCCTCCAGCTTCCCACTAAGTTCTCCCTTGAGATCAGAGGTCAAGTCTTTTCCATACTGAGTCTTGTAAGAATCAGCAATCTCCAAACGCTGAACGATACCCCTCCTTGCGAGCACGTCAATAATTGCCTTCTCATCGGTTCCAAAGCCTTTCATGGCTTTCCTGAGGGTTTCCGCATCCTTGAGAGCATCGAAAGGCTCTGCGGGGAACACGGTGGGTGTGCACTGAAATAAACAAAAGCACCTGTTGAACAGACTGAAAGAATGATAGAGGGGCAGAAGTGGTCAGGAAGGGACGATCATGATTATGGCTCCTTGAAGAAAATGAGCATTTACCTTGAATGGGTAGTATTGGGTAGACATGGTTTCTGAAATCAAAGGAAACAGAAGTGAGAAAACATTTAACTCAGACAACAGAAGCTGTTGTTTGAAACAGGGAATTCCCTCAAAGATCTGCACCTCAGCCTGCCGACTAGGCAACCGCTGCAACCGCACAACAGGTGTGACAAGAAGTTGCCTGGTGGCAGACACTAGAAAGGCTCGAGGCAGGAAGAGGCAGACTGAGGCGCCACGGTAGGCGTGTAGGACTATTTACGCGTTCCGCCTATTTCTCGCAACATTGGAAGTAGTCTACGCCGCCCCTCTCCTCCCCGGGGAATGCCATGCCCCCTTTTCCGGCATAAAAACTCCACTTATTCACATGCACCACGGAGACCTTGGCGGCCAGGCCGGCCAGGCGGCCGGGCTGGCTAGGGCCCGTCGGTCAAGGACGCTCGGCGTCGCCGCGGCGCCACCGCGGCGCCAATCGTAAAGCCCCCCCCCCCCTTCCGCCTCCCCTTGACCAGTCCCACCGGCCGCCCCACCCCTTCCAACCCCCGTGACCTGGGCGTAGCAGGCGTAGCGTGGCGAGCCGCACTAGAAGCGCGGTGGAGGTAGGTAACTCGGGCAGGTGCGGCCTGCAGTGGCCCGGTTCGTCGCAAGCCCGAGTGATCGTCACACAGTCTGTGTCTCACTCACGGGGCGCTCCGTAAGGGTGCGACAGAGGCAGAGCGAGAACCGATCACGCACCGCCAGCTGAACGGGCCGTGATCGTCGGCGTGGAGACGATCGCGCTTTGACACCGAGCCCCGATATACGACCCCGGCAGACCTCACTCGAACGCCATTCTCCGGAAAACATGTGATAAAGCAGCCCTCAGGGCGAAGCAAGCCATCTCGAAACTGGGGCTGGAGACTGGGGCCACGACGGGCCACGCCACGCCACGCCGAGGCTAACTAATCCAAGTAGACGACAAAGCGGTGATCGGGGCCGGCTCTAGCCATGGCTTCAGCCTCGATGGGAATGAGCGCCCCAAGGCCTCCCCCCCCCCTCCCCTCCCTCGCGTCTACACTGTCTACACCGGCCGCGCCCCTTCCAGCCTTCCAGGTTCGCGGCCCCGCGGTGGGCCCCGCGGTGGGCCTGTGCGTCGCCCCATTAAAAGTGTGCCAAGGATAGCCAAGGATGAGATCATCGTCCAGAGCCCGCAGGATGCAGGATCCCGCAGGGTCTGCATCGAGTCGTTTGACGAGCCGGGAGCATGTCGCGGTCGCGCTGACTCACCCGTCTCACTTGCTCTTTATCGGCATACCCTCTGTCACCCGGCTAATCTTTCTTTGCCTGATGCTGCGGGCCGATTCGGGACAGTAACTCGTCGCCGCCTCTCTCGCACTTCAGCGAAGCGCCTCGCGTGTGCGAGAGAGGCAGAGCGACGAAGCCCTTCTCGTCGCTTCTTATTTTTGACTAACTACAGACGGGCGCGGAGGGCGGACAGGCCAGAACAGATTCGACATCAGAGGGACCGGGACCGGTCTGAGACTAGAACCAATTTGGACTCCCCCTCTCGGCCGCGCCATGGGGCCATGGGGCCGCGCACGCCCCCGACTGCCCCCACCGACGCGGAGCACGCCAAGCACGCCTTGGTTCTCGTCCTTCGCTTTCCGGGCCGGCTCAGCCTGCGCCGCGGCGTCGCGGACAGGCCGACACCTCGGTACCCGCAGACCGGGCCTCCGGTTCGGGTCCGGGCCGAACGCGCTAGAGTGGGCGGGGCCCCGCGCCCCCCGCCAGGTCGAGCAGAGCGAGCAGAGCCAGCGTGCCACAGGTGAGGCGCGGGGCCCACCAAGGATGCGCGGAAGGACGCCGGAAGCACCCGCCTCTCATCGCGCAAGTGTCGGGCATGGCGCCAGCGTGCTCGTGGTTATTGTTTTCGTTACCGCCGGGTACCTGCCAGGTGCTCGCCTGGCACCCGCTGCCGGCGAAGCGTGGCGGTACAGTCGCAGTACAGTGTGTCGAACGTGACTCAATGCAGTGGTTGCCAACTGCCGGCAAAGGCATGCTCGCACTGCGACCGTAAAACTGTGAAGCCACCACACTGCACCTACGCTATCCTGCATCCTGGCGCCCCTCCCCCCACGCGCATCTACACCGCACACGGTGTCAAGGTGGGGCAGGGCAGGCGGCCTGGCGTGGCTTGGCGGGGCGCGCGAGGGAAGGACTCATCTCCACGCCCAGATACCGCGAGGCGTTTCGTTCACTTGCCCCGTGAGAGTTGAGAAGCGGGTCGATTCCGAGCAGTTCGTTCGTCGCGCTGTCTCTCTCGCGCCCCTGTGGGCTGCCGCCCGCTGATGGTACGCAGACAACCTCAGGGAATGCCGGGCCGGGCATAACGTCTGGCGCCAACGCGTTCGACCCGCCGCAGCGGGCCAGAGGCTCTGAGTGGGAAGCGAAGCGGACGGCAGAGCCTGGCCTGGCCAGTCGTCTCGTCTCAGCGGCGGCTCGGCTACGGCTTGGCGTACCGCAACGAGACGGACGAGACGCTAACCCGAAGCCCTTGAAGCCGGCAGCGGCCGGCAGCGCCTTTAGCAGCGCCGCACCGCACCGAGCGAGCACCACCACGTCTGCGTGTGCCGGGACGTCGCGTCCGCGTCGCGGCGGCCTGGGCTGGGCTTGAGTCTAGGCTGCCGGGCCCCAAACCGCCGCACACATCCGCGTAGCGTCCACGCCGCGCCGGTCCGCCACTATAACGCCGCGGCCGTGTGCGAATCCTTCCGCCATCTCCGTCGCACCTCCGCGACTTGGCGGTCCGCGAGGCTGAGGCGGCGACAAGGACGGAACACGGAGCCGCGCGGAGCCCACACCGAAACGCAACGCACGGCCGCCAGGGCCGCCGCAGCCATGGACACGGAGGAGAAGGGGAACAGAAAGGGAAGGGGAGCCCAAGGACCGCGTCCAGGACGACGTGACGGGAGGAAGGGGGCTGTCTGTCCTTTTCTCACGCGTCGCGGGAAGGGATGAGGGAAGGAAGGGGCGCGATCGTAAAGTACTTGGTTTCTCAAGGTCTCCCCCCCCCCTTTCCGCGCTTCTGCTGCCAGTCCGTCCTCTTCCGCAGGGCAGGCCGGACGGCCGGACCCGCACCGCGGTAGACAGACTGGCGGGCCGTGCCGCCGTGCCGTGGCCTGCCTCGCGGACCTCGCGGTGACGTCATGTCAAATAAAGGAGCTGACCAGGCGGCACCGCGGCACCAGGCGGCCTCTGACTGCACTGAATCACTCATAGGCGATGGCATTCCACGCAGGCACGCAGGATGACATCACTGGCCGCGGCCACCAGGCTGGCTGGAGGCTGGTGACAGTCAGCGGGGCAGCCGCACAGCAACAGTTGCTGGATCGGCCAGCTGGCCCTACTCCGGGCCTCCGGGAACACGCCCTGCCCCTGTCCGGGAAGGAAAGCGGCAAGCCGACTCGCGAGCGACACGGGAGCGACACGGCAACGGCAGCATGTTTGCCGATGTCTCCCCTCGGCCTTCCCGCCGGCAGCGACAGCCAACGCGCTAACGCGTAGCTAAAGCACCCTAAGGTCCCTAGGGCAGACAGGCCTGGCTTCTTTCTGTACTGCGAGTCGAGTCCGTTTACCCAAGATAAGCAAACGGTGCGGAGAGAGGCCACACGGCGGAGACAAAACGGGAGGCGGCCGAGGCGGCTCGACACGACACGCCCACCAGGGAACCCGCTCAGCTCCAAGTACCCCGAGTTCCGAGTGGACAGGCACGCGTCCGGGCGCAACGAAGACACACCACACGACGGACACGCGTGGTGCGCGCGTGTCTGCGTATGTCAGTGACACTTTACCTGTTTTCGGCTAGTCGGCGAGCGCGGAGGAACGTAAAGAGCCCTGGTGCACGTCTGCTGCAAGTGGGTCCGGGACTGCGAGTGAGCAGGAGCAGAGCAGAGCAGGGGCAGGGCGAGTGAAACAGCAGACAGGCGACTTGGACGCGATGACGAAAGCATCCGAAAAATGCGGGGCGTAGTCCACCGCCCGCAACAAAACGCGCAGGCCGTTTCCGGCCAGTACACGCGCTGCCACGCGGCCGGTAATGAACGCTCCGACTTCTTGACAGCGATTCGCTTGCGTAAAATTCATCGACGATGCGAGAATATTCCTTGCTAGGAGCCGTTGACTTGCTCTGAAAAGAAAAACGACCAAATATTTCCCTCTTTGTCACAAAAGTCAGCCGTTTGAGGGACATGTCAGCCCACACAAGGTGGTATGCTTGCGCTCTGACAAGAAGAACACAAATAAGCAGAAGCATCATGATGATGGAAGTGCGAGCGAGGACTTAGCGTTAAGATACGACGAAGACATCAAGACATGAAAGATTTTCCTTGAAACTGACTGTTTCTGTTTACTCACAACATGCGTTAATGCTGATCTTTCTGTAGGAAACGTAGAAACGTAGTTGTCTTTAACACTCACGCCAAGATGCCGTCGCCACACGAGAAGCTGGGCAGGGGAAGGTCCTGGATGTGGTGTGTCAAGACTGTGAAATGGTTCCCAGTCATCTTTATAGTGTCTGTGATTCTGTGGTCTTACTACGCTTATGTCATCCAGTTATGTTTTTGTAAGTATTTTGTTCTTTAGCCATTGGCAAAGTACCTTAATGGTGTTGATTTCTGGCTATATAGTGATGGGGTTAGCTTAGGTGGGCCATAATGGTTTCATTTGAATTTACAGTTTGTTGATGTACTTATTCATTTTGTATCTTCTTTCTTTCCCCAGTCGTTATTCCATTTGGTCTCCAGAAAGGTGAATAGAATTAAAATTAAATCTGTTAGTTTCAATTTGTTTATCTAATCAATCAATCAATCTAAATTTGGTTTCATTTAATTCCCAGCTCTTTACATAATCCTGTATCATGGTTTCCTCTTCTTCTTCTTGTGGTCATATTTTCAAACCATCTTTACATCGAACGGGAGAGTTCCAGTGCAGGTAGGCAATGCTGTCAGTTCCAGTGTTCCTGAATTTAAAACATTCCACACAATTGTTAATCTGTTTGATTGTTGCTCATTTCAGTTTCGTCTTCCTGCCACAGAGCTTGATAGATTAATGCAGGCTGAAAGTGATGAAGCCAAGATCCAAGTCGTCAAAAGATTCGCTCAGAACCTGCCTGTCAGCAACAGAACTACCACTGGTGGTACGTTTTATGAAATATTTATGCTTGAAAATAATGTTGAAATATAAACCACATTAAGATTTTCATAATATTTATTTCAGCCATACGCTTTTGTGAAGTATGTCAACATGTAAAGCCGGATCGAGCTCATCATTGCAGTGTTTGTGGTGATTGTGTTCTGAAGATGGATCATCATTGTCCTTGGGTTAACAATTGTGTATCTTTCAGCAATTACAAGTTTTTCATACTATTTCTTGGCTATGCCTTGATTTATTGCCTTTTCATAGCTTTAACAACGCTCCAGTTCTTCATTAAGTTTTGGAAGGTGGGTTGTGCACTTTAAACAAGAATAAAGATTTAGCCCTGCATTTATTGATATTGGTATTTGCTCTTTTACAGGGTGAGATGGATGGAGTAAGTCACTTCCACATCCTCTTACTGTTCTTTGTATCGATCATGTTTGCATTGAGTTTGGTGTCTCTGTTTGGATATCATCTGTACCTTGTTGCCCACAACAGAACTACTCTTGGTATGTACTCTGAAACAAATTGCCTGTTGACCCTTGTTAGCCTGTATGCCATGTTCAGTTTTATTGCTAGCACTAGTTTAAAGTTTCAATGCTCCTGTTAATCTTATTAAATATTTTTTTCCAGAATCATTCCGTCCACCTGTTTTCCAAATTGGACCAGACAAAAATGGATTTAGCTTGGGCAAGTTCAACAACTTCCAAGAAGTGTTTGGAGACAATAAGAAGACCTGGCTTCTTCCTGTCTATTCGAGGTAAGATTTGGATGATGAAGTATTACCATTGCTGGAGACCACATTGCTTCACTTGAAAAGGGTAGGGGATTCGTAAAAGGACCTTTTGTTCAAAAGCTTTGTAGTATTGATTTATTTCTTCATTGCTTGTATATTTGTTTACTTCTGGAGATGTTTTAATTTGTGTATTTTCATCATTTAGTCTTTATGGCATGGTTTTTAAAAGTTAATTTAGGTAATGCTGCTCTGGTTCATGTGAGATTTGCATCCTGTTTTCTGTTGTAACTTCGAAATCCTTTTGTTGTTTTTTTTCAGCAAGTGAACACAAGGACAACAATTAATTTATCTGTTTCAGCTTGTTCCTCACCTTTCTTAGCTGTGTTGGTAAATGCAGATGAAAGCTACAGTATATACACCATAATTAATTCAGTCAAAGATAGAAGCTGCTTTGAACACATTTTCTTGTTTTCCCTTTGTATTTTATAGGTGCAGACAAATCTTGTGGACCGAACTGTGCTACTGATGTTCTGCTTTTGGTTACAATTTTCTATCTCCTGCATAACATACTTTACTTAATTACAACTCTGAACAAGCTGTTGCATATTTTGTTCTCAGTTTGGGCGACGGTGTGGTGTTTCCCGCGAGGGCGCAGCACCAGTCTAACTTGTACAGCTCAATGGGCAGTACCCACAACAGGTCAGATGAGTTCAAGGTTGTGCCCTTAGAACCACCTGAGCAGGACTCAATCGTACAGGTTGTCTAACATGCATGTTGTGCTACGAGTACATCATCTAACAGACACTAGCACTAAAACTGGTACCATAATGTATGTTGTCTAAAAATGTAACATCAGCCATTGTCCTGATTTTCTTAGTGTTACTTGACGTGGACTGTCAAGAATCTTTTAATTTGACAGTCAACTTTGGAAAATTTTCTCTGAATAGATTTTTAGGAGAAAAAAAATGCTCAAAATTTACCACAGTATTCTAGAATATGTTTTTCTACCCCTTTTTTAAGCATTGAATGGTGGGGACTTGGTTGATCTTGAAAGATTTATTTTGTATCTGAGTTACTGTCACTTTTTCCTACTACCACCACAAGCCAGTATATTAAAGTTGATTTAGAAAGAAGCTTCTTATCTTTGGCCTCTTTAGTTACTAGCTTCTAGTTAAAATCAATGCTTTACGGTGAGCCAAATTATGAGCTAGATCATTCAATTGAGATTTTCTGGAGAAATGTGGAGTGACGGAATAGCATCAAAAACAGTGAAATATACTGCACCTCTTATTCGGGGTGCAGTCGGGCCTACTGTAACTTCTTCTAGACAATTTTTCTTTTCTGAATTTGGAAATATTTGTTTGGAAAACAAATATTTTATCTGTCCTTTAATTTTTTAAATAAGTAACTGTCATAACTTAAGTTTGAAACTGAATGTCCCTTGTTTTCATGCACAACTTGTGCTCTTTACCCCATTGACATCCCCAGACTTTGCTCCATCTGACAAAAATGAGCTTGTGCAAAGTAATTGCCCACATTTTACTGACCTTGTGCAGGTAAAGTGCTTGTTAATATGTTATTTTAGTGTATCTTACAATTTTTTAAGGAAGTATTTATCAATTGCTTGTTGTTTTATGAATTAAGTGTGCTGTGTTGTCATAAAATTTAAATCTAACAAATTTTTATTTTAAAAAAGGAGATGATAAAAAGATTTGGAATGGGACCACTTGAATCTGTGTTGTGTTCTCTAAATTTCTATCAGATCTTGTTTGAATTCCTTGCCTGTTTTCTTGTTTTTTATGTTTTATTTGTGAGAACACTGCCTCTGAAAAGTATTGAAGTTTTATGGTACTGGAGTATGAAATTGACTTTAGCCTCCTAACATATTCATTAGCATTTCCATCTTTTTGGAAACGTAATTACTTTAGTGCCTTCAAACTTCAAGTGAAAATCTAGTCGCAAGTAGTCACCTTAATCTGGCAGGACAATATTAATGAAAACATTCTTTTTACTTAAGATTATAGTTTAGCCTTAGCCGCATATGTTAGCCACCCTCCTCTGCTACGTTTTCTCCTTCTCCTAGCTCTCTGACGCCTACATCTGCTTACACACACTCCATAAATATTCTTGATTAGAATTCATGTTGAATTTGATACATTGGCGCTCACAAGTACTTACCGAATAATAGAAACTTAAAATTAACTTCCAGTATTCAACATTTTCTCCGTGCCGAAGCAGGCAGTTTGGAAATAAACAGTCAGTTGAGAGAGTTTCTTTGGGGGTATTTAAATGCTTGCTTGGTGATTGACTTATTGATTAGACTGAGAAACAATATTCCTTCAGTCTTTCAGTTTAGGTTGCATTTGATATTGTATCTTTTTAACTGCATAATTTGAGAGTAAGACTGTGAAATAATTCTTAGTTATCATCACTCCGACTTAATTTTGTGTTTAATGGCATCTAGTGCATCTTGCATCCATGTTTGTTTATAGGGCGCCTACATGACTAGGGGAGGACATGGCTCATGTCATATCTCCAAATAAATGGTGATGTGAATCATTTATTAGTGATAACTTTAATTATTCAGCTTTGTTCCCTGTGATAAACTTTATTCATTTAGAAGTAGAAGTTTTGATCAACTTAATGCCGGCATTCGAATTATTCCATCTTTGGACGTAAACCGTCTTTAGTTTTGAGTGTGCTTTACCAAACAGTGTTATGACATTGGTAGCACTTTCATTGAATTTCTAATCAGTGTTGGAGTTTAAAAATAATAAATTTAGGTGTTACTTGCTGTGTGGGCAGTGCAAGCAAGCCAGCCCTGTGACAGACACTCATCAAAGCTAAGTTAGGCATGGATTCATTGAGCCCTCCAGTGAAAAGGCAACTTTTTTTTATCTATTGCACAGCTGCTTCTGGATCCACACCTTGTTCCTTGTGTGGAATATGTAAGCCCTACATTGTAAATTGTTCCCACAATAGAATGCTCATCCATTTCCAAGTTGTTTTAACTTATACATAGTATTAAGCATAGTACCAAGTGTTATTGTCTGCCTTTTTTTAACATGGGAATTCATTTTTAATCTATGTGGTTGCCATGCATTTAAAGTTGTTTGTTATTACTGATTAGCAAAGAAGATAATATTAAATGTCTTGTCATTTCAATCTTTTTCACTTGACAAGTGTTCAGGGGGAAAAAGATGGGCCCTAACTGTCTTCTAATAGTAACAGAAGTGATTGTCTCTTAATCAACTCTTTCTATTATAGAAAAACATTCAGTGGATAAACTCTGTTTGTTTTATGTGCACTTTTGTACGCTTCTTTTTTGTTATTTTTTATGATTTTGTGAGTATTACAGAAAATAGCCTTATTGCCTGGTGGTGTTGGTGAACTGACAAGAGATTAAAACAGTCTCATGTTATATAAAATTATTAAGTCCTTTCTCCTTGTTTTTCCTCTTCTCGTCTTGGTGTGCCTATTATTGAAGTGTTGTAGGTAGACTATTTGATGTAACATCACTTACATAATGAATCTTCCATTGGACTTCCAATGCAGTATTTGTTTCAGAGGAAGTCTTATGTACCTAAGAAGGATGGGAAATAAATTTACAAATCTACTTTAATGCTTTGTCTTAGTTGTGCTTATGTTCACTTCCAACCTTTTTCCTTTAATCAAAATAAAGCATACCACATCCCAGTCTACACTTTAATGGATTGGATTACCTCTCACCAATCAGATGCCATTATCCTCTCCATGCACCGCAAAAGCATGTAGCTTCTTTACAGCTAAGTAGTGTTAGTCTGTTGGTGCGCTTTCAGTACCCTTCTTGATTTAAGCAGTATAAACTGGAAATTTTGGCATCCTATGCCTCAATTCCAACATACAAATATAAAATGTAGCTTACATACATTGTACAGTTTATCAATTAAAAAGAATTTTGAAAAGGAACAGAAGTCAAAAAATTGATTCGGTTACAGAGCTTACTTTGATTCAATGATTTTCCCCTTGGTTGATATTGTTAGATAAGAGGAACAGAAAAATCAAATCGAGTGATGAACCAAAATTTAGGGGGTATATTCTTCCAGTTACTTCTAATTTTTACCATTCCCAAGACAATTAATTTTTCTACCTAACTTCAAGGCATCAAGACGAGATTGCGCAGTTACTAAAAGACAAAGTTTGGCTGGCTATGCCTACATGAACAGAATGAACCCCTGCCTTCAAAATTTCTTGGTAATATTTAAAATTTTGATTTTCTTTTATGTTAACAGCCTAGGTGATGGTGTGACATATCCCCAGCGCTGCATTGATGAAGACACAGATACACTTCTTGGAGGGTGCCAGAGATGGGATGATCAGGAAAATGGCTGCTCAAGATGGAATGATCCAGAAGAAGCATTCAGCAGAATAGCATTCAGTGAGCATGCTGATTCTGATTCATCAACGGTCCATCCAGAGATTATGATTGTGGATTGAAACTTTGTCATCTTATGAGTGCATTACTTATCTCCAATGGAGATGAAGAGTATCTTCCCATTACTTTATGCGACCACCTTATTGGGTTAACGAGGACAAAATTGAGTTAAATATTTTTCAGTTCTGTTGTGACTAACAATGTTGCATCTAAGGTTTCCAATGCTTTAGATCAAAGATTTTTTTTGGTAAACTATCTAAAATAGATGCCCATTGCCTGATCTCTTCCCACAAACATTAGAATACTATGGGATCATTTCCCTGTATTTTAGAATCTCACAACAGAACCAGAATGACATACTGAGGCTGCACAGTATGATTTTCTTGTACCTTATAACACAGCTAAATATGCAGGCCTTTCACAGTTTAAGTTATGTGTTATTTTTCACCTCAGCCTGATGCAAGCAAATCAGGCTGCCACCCACCAATAGACTAGTCTAGCCACAGACAATACACAAAGACTGATAAAAATTGTGTGCATTGCCTAAAATTATCCTAAACAATATTTATCTTGATTAAAAAAACGTGCGCATATACCACTGACTTCTTACTTTACCTCCTTAAAAGAAATGTATTTTGCATCAGTTTGGACTTGTTGAAGCACTGAACACTTCTGCACCAAACACTAGAGGTCTCTAATGCCTTCTTTGGTGATCTGCAAAATGTAAATTTTCAATTAGCATCCATAGACAAACACAAGAGAGGTTGGAACCATTTTTCTACAACCTTAAATTTTGCACTTGCACAATGTTGGTTATTTCCTTTTAACAATACTGCAGCAATAACATTGCCTGGAATGCGTCCGAGCAACAGCCTTTGGGTGACTCTGTGGCCCATACTTTCACCAAGTGCAGGAGATAACTCACTTTTGACAGAATTCATTTTGATCAAACGCGTTGTAAGCTGATTGGTTACTACAACCTGAAAAAACAAAGCAAAAAAAAAACAAAACACAAGATTAACCAAATTAATTTATTTAAACAAAAATAAAGTGATTCCGAAGTACTTACAGCAAGGCTTCTCTCTAAGGCAAGCTTTTGCATATCTGACAAAATGCGATACACATAACTTGTGCGATCAATGGTGGAGCATGAATCTCCAGAATTGAAAGGAAATGCTAGATTATCAATCACAATTAATCGAACCTGAGAAGTAGGAAAAACAGGCTTGATCCAAGATATATAATTGCTGGCTCATGGACTAACAACAAAAATCACACAAATCACCTTTGGATTTTTTTCAAGGGTTTTTGGTAATAGTTTTATTGCTGCAAGTAATTGGGTGATCCCATGGGTAGATACACAATGAATACCTTTTAGTACAGAATCTGAGCAAAAATCTTCTGAAATATCACTTTGGTTTTTCATAGATGAATTTAATAGCTGATGACAATGTATGCAATATGCATCAGCCATTTCTGCAAAGGAGAAAAAGAATAAAACAAACACTATTAATGTTGAAAAAGAAGAATTGTACTAAAATAATTAAAACATGCAATTAAAACTTTCTATGAATCACGTGCCTCTTACTCGGTGAGGTGAAAAGTTGCTTGCAGTATCGATAAAAACAGCTTGTCCACTTAGGCCTCCAAGACCAACAGGTATCTGCACATCTACACACAACTGAAGGCTAAATAGTGGGCAAACACAAAATGAAAAGACAATTGATACTGAGATTGTGTCTGATAATTGGTATTTTGGCGCGAAAGAAGCTATTAGACAGAAAACTTACCACAACTGAGTTTTCCCTGAACCAGGAGCACCGCAAAATTCAGTAATAGCATGAAGAGGAATTCCACCCCCTAGCATGGAGTCAACCTGCTCACTCCAAGTGACGATTCCAGGAGTGGTGCATTCTTCCTAAAGGAACAAAACATGTGATCAGAAAGCAAAATTGCTCTCTGATTTTGCTAACTATTAACTTTTTTATCAAGTGAGACACATACCTGCCACATGTCAAGGGAATTCTGAGTTGTAGGAATAGAAGTAAGGGAATGCCAAGACTCATTACTATGAAGATTCCACTGGTGTAGTAAATTGCGAGCTTCTGGATTGACCCCTGCAAATAAAATGGTTGAGGCAAATATGGACACATATTCCTAAACAAAAGAGATGATGTGAGTAGTATTGATTCACAAATTGACATCAACAATGTCAAAATGGGGGAATTATTACCTCTATGACTCAATACATCTTCACAATAGACAAACCCATTTTCTTTCAGACAATGTTGAGCAGTAGCTGGAAGAGGAACTGTCGACAATGGTCGGAACATGACTTCTACGACAACGTAATCAAACCTTTAAAAAGTTAATACAGCCTAGAATGTAGCAGGGAGTGACATTAGTTCAGAAGAGTAAAATCGACAGAGGAATTGGACGATAATGCAAATAACCTAACAGTATAATAATTGAAACCCGTTCGAATTGAGCGCGAAGTGGTAGTTGGGGGTTTGCGAGACAATCTAGAAGGCAGTAATTTATCCAACCTTGATTAAAAAAAAACCATTCTCTTGTACCGCGAATGTCTTTAGACAGCAATAAATGCTATAAAAGTCAATTCAGTTTGAAAAATCAATAAACTCGCAGTAAATATATTTTATGATGCAATTGTTTTTGGAAGCCACTACTTTGCGTATCTTATTTGTGTTGGTTGGTCAAACTGGTTTTGGTTGTTGCCTGGTCTGGCGCGCAATTCAACCTGGGCTTGATGGGTCTCAGTGTTTTTGTGCCTTGGAAAGTCATTACCGATGATGTATAGAGCCCTATAGGCCCCTTGGGCATTGGTATTAAGGACTCTAATGATGTACAAAGGTTTCCTCAATGTGTTATACTCCTCCAGAAAATAAAGTCCAACTCAGCATTTGTTCTGAGATTTGATTCAAATGTGTCAGCACCTCAGGTGCTTCTGTCAAAATGAAACAATTTATAACAATTACTAGAAATATTTATTGGGTTTCCTTTTTCGTTGCTCTTTAAAGGACATAGCAGAATCAATTAAATTACTCTAAAACAATGTCAGCTCATTTCTAAAACTCAAAGAAATAATTTTAGATTTATTCCTTGCTGGAAACTAGTTCAAACCACTGTCTTAAAGCATCACTTAAAACAGCTGGCAGATTAGCAATATCACGCAAGATAAGATAAAATGGGAAAGGGAAAGTATCCATGTAAGATGAAATCCCCAAAAGTTTTCCTCCACTAAATATAGGGGTGCGGATGTCTAATATGGAATCCTGAAAAAAGACAAATACAAAAAAGTTAGTAAGATAAGATGCATTATTATTATTTATCCATAATACCACTCCAGCATAATCATTGACTTACTTTAGTTTCAGGGTTATCTATGATAACAAATATCATAAAAATGCCAGCTAGCCTTGCTCTTCTCACACAATCGCACACCTTTTCTTGCCCTTCACTGAAAACACCTCGGCCGTCCGATATGACGACCAAAAGCTGTGCATGCTCAGCAGATGTTTGAGCTTTACTGGTTGAAAATAGGGCTGTAGCATATTCAACAAGTACACCAATTTGTGTTTTTCTTTGATCAAAAGAAAACTGTTGCAAAAGCCTAGAACAAGCAATTCGGATGAAATAAATATACAATATACATCAGTAATAAGAACACAGCAGAAAATGATAAGCAATCCAAAGTCAGCTTACCTTGCACCACTGTGCTGTGTGAAAGGTTCACCCAATCTATGCAACACTTTGACAGCCTCTCCAAAGCTTAAGACACCTAATTCACCTGCCTCCAACAAGGTCAGAGCTTGACTAACTAAAGCAAGAGACTCAAACGCTAATTCTTTTGATCTATTGTCTGCCATACTCGAAGAGTCATCAATTGCAAGCATAATCTGATACTCTCTTTTAGATGGCTTTGTGCGCCTCATCCATATTTTATCTTTACGGAATTGACTAGCTATGTATGGTATTACTTTTCTCATATTAATTCTTCGGCCAGTTCGGAAATCACCCTTCATTTGAGTGGCCTGAGTAGGCTCAAGGACCAATCGTAGCTGTTCACTTAGGTTGCGGGCAAGGGAATTTGTCAAGGAACTAAGGGCCTGCCATCCTTGAGTTGCTTCTTCACCAGCGTGTTCCAAGTTCCAGGAAGTAAGTTGGTTTTGGATGTCCTTGCGGACAGCCTCAGACTGTTCCTCAACATCAGCAAGAGTAACGACAGTTGGTAAGGACAAATCATCGAAACGAGTGTGGAATGTTGTTTCAGGAGCACGAGAAACACCAAGTGTGTCTACTCTCTCCCCGTCTATCTCAACATCTTGTCTTTCTGCATCAGCTTCATTTTGAAGTGGCAGCTTTCCCTTTTCTTTCTTTTGCTTTTCATTTTTGCTTCCCGACACAGCTTCTTCCTTCTGCTTTTCACTTTCCACATCATCCACTGGCATTTCTTCAACTTCCATAACATCATCATCATCAGGTGGTGATGCTCCTTCCTCCTCCTTGTTGGGGATTGGTTGCTCCTCAGCCTGTTCTTTGGTTGCAGCATCCAGAGTTTGTGTTGATGACTGCTCCTTCACGTCCTTGATATGCTGGTATAAATCAGCCATGGCTTCAGCTTCATTAGGCTCATCCTCTGGCTGTCCCTCATCTTTCTCCTCCTGTGTCTCTTTCACATCAACTGTCTTAAGTCGTTTTCTCATGGGCTCATTCACATCTCCCAATGATCGCTGGCTGTCACTATGTCCAGGAGGCTGTTGCTTTTCTTCTGATTCTGGCTGGTCCTTGAACTGGTCTTGCTGCGGACGTTTTCCTGATCGATCTGAATGATGGCCTCTGAGCTCCTGATTGGGTGCCTGCCCAACAGAATCCTTCTCCTCTCCACCAGGATCACCATCAGCTTCTTGTGGAGGCTGTTCACCAGAAACATCTTCAGTGTCTTTAGGTAGTGCAGCCACCTGGTCTTTAGATCCCTGTTGATTGTCTTCTGATGCCTCGGTTTGTGCAGCAGAAGGATCATCTTTGGAGGGGTTCCTTTCATCTGCATCGGGCTTCTCTTCCTCAGGTTTTTCATCTTCAGGTGCATCATTTTCGTCTTCAATATCTTCTTGTTTCTGACCACTTTTTCTCTCATCTGCCTGAGGTGGTTCTTCTAGCTCCTCTTCAGTTGGAGTTGGTTCTTCAAAGGGATTTTCCTCCACTTTGTCACCGTCTGCATCGTCATTTTCGTCATCGTCACTTGCATCGCCATCAGCTTTGTCCTCTTCAGTTTTCTTATCATCCTCATTTTCGCCCTCTTTATCTTCCTCTTGAGGTTCTGGAGGCATTGTCTCTTTCATTTGGTCAATATCAAACGGATCCTCTTCTCCCTTTTCTTCTTGATCTTTACCTTCTCCATCATCGAGCTGTAGGTCATCAGGCAAATCCATAGCCTCGGGTTCAGCTTCTGGCTGCTGTTTACCTGAGGTTGGATGGATTTAACAAATATATTAACTTTTGACAAACAAAATAAAAGCCACAGAAAACAAAATAAAAACATTAATTATTTAAAATTACATACCATGGTAAGGGTCAACCTGATCGTCATCAACCTCTGGCTCATCCATTTCATTGATCTCCGGTTTATTTTCCTGCTTTCTTTCATCACTTTTGTCATCAGATTCCTTGTCATTAGGATCTCCTTCACGCTCTCGAGCGCCAACTTCCTTTTCTCCACTCTCTTCTCGAGACTGGCCTTCTTCTTCCTTTTTGTTGTCTTCTTCATCACCTTCTTCCTCAGAATCACTTCCCCAAATCTAAGCAGAAGATTAAGATAAAATATTTAACATACTCAACAGTATTTCATGGATGAGTGACTGAATGTGTCACTAAAAGGTGACAAACCTGTTGATCTAATTGCTCTGCTTCCTTTTCTGTGTCGCCCATTTCTTTCTCAGCGTCGTCATTATCATCATCCTCCTTATCTGAATCATCTTCGTCATCACCTTTGGGATCTACATCCTGAAGCTTTCCATCAAAGTTGTCAGACATTTCAATACCTTTTTCCTCTTCCTACATGAGAAACATTTTGAAAAAGTTAGTTTGGCACTTGAGTACTTACAAATTAGTCCCAAGGAGTGAGTCACTTACCTTGCAATCTTTGTCCTCATCCTTCTTCTCCTCACCAGCTGGGCGAGCATCATCCAATTGATCCTCAGTTTCAATACGTTCTGACATGTCTTTCTCTCCTTCACCATCTCCAAGCCCCATGGCTCCTTCCCCTTTGCTCTCAGACTCCTCACCTTCACCCGCTTCTTCTTCAGACAACAAGCCTTCTGGTGTGCAGAACCCCTGTAGTTTAGAAAGTAACAGCAAGTTCTATAAAAAATCTATTTATGATTTAGGAATGATGAGAAAATAAAGTGATACTAACCTTCACAGCTAAATCACCAAAGACAGCTAATACAGTTGAAGCAAGTTTACAAGTAGCTCGATATGCAGCTACTTGTTGCTGCACAACAAATTGGAATAGGAGTAGCCATTGTTGAAGCAAAGGAAGTGAATGCAAGGCAATCCTGAAATAATAATAATAAAATAACAACAAAATTGCATAGTAGTTCTAGCATTTGATACTAGAAAATTAACCACAAGAATGATTTTTTTAAAAAAGGAAACACAAAAAAAAAACTGTTCACCACACCTGATACTTCTCTCTGCTTGAGAGGAGAGGCAATTTCCATTGATTGTAGACATTAAGTTGTTCAGAAGGCTTTCAAGACATTGGCTAATTTCCACAGCATTCAAATTAGACAAATCGGAAGCAAGTGACTTGAGAATACCATCAGTTAAATGTTTATCTTGGATGAGATCATCATCAGTTTCCTCAACCTGAAAAAGAAAAACATAGTTAAAAAATAAGAATTCCTCAAATGGTATATAAAGAAACAAAACAGACAAGTCATTGGTTCTCAAGAATACCTTCTGGTCTCCTTCAATTGTATCCATCTCAAGTGTTGACTGATCTGGTTCTGGCTCATCCAGAGTTGTGTGGTCTTTGTATAGCTTTTGAATTGCCAGCAATATGTTTTGCACCAAATCAATGACTTGGATCGAGGGTTGAGTACATGAAGCCCCATCTTCAGCTGTAGTTTCTGCGCTCACTAGGTTATCTTTGCAGATATCAGAGAATGAGTGGTATTCAGAAACCATATGGTCCCTCAGCCACTTCAGACTTCGAATGCATGGATTCAGGCAGGAGTCATCACCAAAGATGGTCAAGATTTCAGAGATTCTACTTGTGACAACTGAAATGTCACTGAAACACTGGGCCATCTTCTTGTAATAGCTTATGGTAATAACGTTCGGACAGACAGAGGAAAAACTGTTATCTGTGAAAATATTTTTCTTGCACTTATTGAATGTTGAAAGAGCTTCATCAATGATGAGGATTGCTTTCTGCCATGTACCATCTCCTTTGATAAGGCCTGATAAACCAGATAATTGTGTTCCTTCATATGCAACCACAGGTATGCTATAAAAAAATGATGAAACAAGATTATTAAGGTTTTGCTTCCGCAAACAATTTTGACACAGAACTCAGCACAGATGTAACATACTTGTCTTCAATGTTCTCTCCACTCTCGGGGCAACAGTTAAGTAGTATCCGGGACTGTTGCAAAGTGGCCAATGCAGACACAAGCAAAGATTCAAGCCTTTTTTTCCACTCACAAAGAGTTGATTGAGATGGCATCTGATTAGTAAGAATTTCTTGAAGTGACTTCAGCTGGAATAACTGTATACGCACTTTTGCCATTAGGGTTGTATTCCTCTCAACACATCTTTGTTGGCTGTGTGCAAGGGTCTGAAAATTAAGTTTAAAAAAAAAATAAAAACAACATAATTCTCAAAAAATTATAAATTTTGATGCTTAACATAAAGTTGAAGAAAAAGGCAATAATTTGAAAATTACCAGAAGATGTGTAGGGAACCCTTTAAGTCTGTCTATGTTAGGTGGACCATGGTCCTTGTGGGGACTGCGGAGAGCTATACTCAATTGAGCATAGCGGACCCATGATCGCATCAAGTATGCGTCACATCCATCCCATGAACTGAGAATCTCTTTATCGGCAGCACTGCAAGGAGAATTAATGAAAATGTGAGCATATTTTTTAAAATTATTACAATAGTTTAAAAAAAAATTAATTCATTAACTTCTTGTTTCAAATTTATCCATTTAGAGTACATATTATACCTTGTAGGTTCACTAGCATTGCTCAGGGCCTCAAAGTAAGCATTTAAATCTAACGGAGGCAGCTGAGTGAACTCATGTTTTACATCTTTCTCCTCGTAAGTTAAGCCTGTGTGGTGTGATAAACCAACACGTTGCAACATGCGGAACAGGTCAGCTAATGCCTTGCGCTTCATCTGAAGTTGGTTCTTTGCTTGGGATTTCTGCTTGGCTTTAGGTGCAGTTTGATCCACCTGACAAAAATTTGACATTAAAATAAATCTTACAATTATATTATGCACTTAAAACTTACAAAATGCACGGTAATTACATCAAGAGACGCAAGTTGTTGCACAGATTCAGCAATGTCATTTGAAAGCTCATTCAAAGCGGCAACTAGGCCAGGACATGTAGAAGACAAGATAATTTCTTTTGACAATTTCTTTGAGCGGCTGAATAGTGATCCAGCACGATACAGCACTGATGTGGGATCCAGATCCAGCTCAGATAGATCTTTAAATATCTGGCAGAGAAGAAAGGACCATAAGCAAACAAAAATAATTTAACGATAAGTCAATAGCTGCAATGTCAACAGAAAATCTCTTACCTCAGGATCAGCATTTGCAATGTACAATTTAGGATTGAGCTGTGTGGGCATTTTACGTTGTGATTTGCCTTCAAGGCGAGAAGAAAGCATAGTCATTTTGGCAGCCAGCCGAAGGGCCTTCTCAAACTCCTTCACATGCTTGTGTAAGGTTCGTTGAGTCTTGGCAACTGTTGCTTTCACAGACCAGTAATTAATGTCATTCCAACGAGCTATTTTAACATAGTCCTTCAGTTTTTTTTCAATTGGTTTTTTCAGGTCAATGATTCTGTTAGCTATCAAATCTTTAAATTGATGGTAGAAGTTGTACAAATTCCACAAAACTGAAAGCAGTTCGTTCCTTTGACGAGAAGCAGGAAGGTTTATGACATGGCAATGGAAGGCCAAAATCATGTCTAGTCTTACATGGAATTCACCCAGAGGGGCATCCTCCATAAACTTCTCAAGTGAGGATACTATTTCCTTCTCACTCATGGATTCCTTTTCAGATGGATGTATATAAGAATCAATCAGTGAGAAAATATAAAACCACCAGCGAGAAGCTCTCTTCTCCATTCGGATAGCTGCAGCATGAAGGCATCCTTTCCACCCTGACAACTCAAGCCGCCTCCATTGAATAACAAGATTTGTGACAACACCTGATTGGTGTAATAGACTAACACCTGAGTGAGCATTGTCTTCCCATTCTTTCATCTTGGTCAAGAGTATTTCAAGTCCTGTGAGAAATCTTGCCAGAGGACTTTCAATAGGAAAAGAATTGATACGATTAATCACAACAGCAATTTGATTTAGAGTTGGATGTTCCGGCCATTCACTCAACAATTCACTGATTCTTTTGAAAACTCCATCAAGAACTGGTTTACACTGTCTTGCTTCACTCATACAAGGGCTTCGATAAAAATCAAATGTAGGATCCTCTGGGTTAGTACCAGCATCATCAGAAACTGACAAGTTTGGAGATGCTTGAAATGAGGCTAAGATCCAGCTTGGCAGAAGATGATTGTCCACAGTCTCATCAAACATGTACCCACAAGATGAAATGAGACGGGCTGCAACAGCAGATCGCTGTAGCCATGGAGTCAAGTAATCAGTGCTGATGGAAGAAGAGTTACTTGGAGAGCAGCTTATCCAGGAAGATTTGGTGAATGCCAAGGCCAGAGAAACATGAATCGAGCTCACAAGAGCCATATCTTCTTCATCTAACATTCCATTCAATGCCATTCCATTCAGGTTGTCAGATACTTTAAGAGGTTCGTCATCCAAACTATTTTGGGGCTCTAAGTCTCCAAAATCTTTCTCCCTATTGGATGGGAACATTTCAGCTATCTCCTTCAGCGCTTCTTCATCATCGGTAACATCCTCACACCTCAAAGCTCCACGGGACTTGTAAAGGCTCTCATTATCCTGCTCCATTTCACGCCGCTCAGCTTCCTGCTTCTCCCAGATGTGCATGAAGGATCTCAGCACTTGAACCAGAGCATCCCATTCTTCATTCTTCACAGATTGAGATACACATATAGCATTTTTTAACTCCAGAACCGAACTTTTCAACAACCTGGAAAATAAAAACAGCATGACATGTGAACCAAATGGAGGTAAGAATTAATTGTGTTACATTATGTTTTGATAACTCACCAATACGCTTCCAGTTGTGATTGCACAGCAACAGGTAGATCCTCATTATCACCAACAAGAGCAAGCAACATCTTCTCAATAATAGATGGCATATGTCTATTTGCCAGATGAGAAATAAGATTCAGCAAAGAGGGTTGTTCAGAATGCAGGGTGGGGAAAATGCCAATTGAGCACACAAGTTTGCCAAGGTTAACATGATCAGGACCATTCAAACCCTTGAGGAAGATTTTCCTTGAAACACCAATCATCAGTTCTACTCCACGGATGAGCTGAAAATTTATCATTCTAGTTTCAAGAGACTATTGTAAAATATTGGACAGAATAGCAATCAAGATAAGATACCCACCTTTGCACTTGCAGCCAGAAGAGGTCCCACTATGTCTGGGTACCATAAACCAAACCTTCTTTCCAGCATGGTTGAAAAGCTGCGCTGAGATCGCAACCAAGTCTGAGCCTCATTCAAAACTGTTTGATAATCTTGAGTGGATGTACTAGTATGAATGGACAATAAACGTTTTGTTACTTTAGTAACAACAGCTTCTGAGCTAAGGCTTCTTGCAAGGTGCTCTAGTTCCTAAACAAAGTAAAATAGGGATATAAGCACTATAACAGGGTGTGTTATTTTACCTACAGTTCACTTTGTTCCAAAACCTTACCTTGGTCAGTGCAGTGTACAAAGGGGGATCAGGTCTTGTGGCCACTTGCCGATTCAGCACACTTAATTCATGTTCCAAAGAAACAGTGTGACTGCTAAGAACTTTAAGATGTGGATGAGTAGGCAAGGCATCAGATTTGTTACCCTTGACAGATCCAACAATTTTAGCTGAAAGTAGTTCACTCCTTGTCAAGAGAAGCTGAAAGAGTAAAAGACAAATAATTATTAGATGGTACACACTACCAAATTACTTCCACAAAATGAATAATGAATTGGTGCAAAAACAACTTACGTCATCTTTTGTGTACTTGCGCTTGATCGCTTCTTTTGAGGTGGGGTCAATCTTGGGGAAAGCGGAGAAGAGCTGAGACTCCAGACATCCCAATAGAGCCCAAGCCAAGCCAACCTGCAAAGATAAAATTCATTTTGAATTCAGAAAATAGCTATGATGATTGAAAACAATCACATTGTCCGTAAGTTGAGCAACAAACCTGAGCCAATGTTTCACTTTCCACCACTTCACTGCTTCTGTATTGATGTTCTATAGCATTAAGTACCATAATGAACTCTAGAAGCAAAGAGTAGAAACTTGACAGTACAAATGCCTTGTCTCCAAGTCTTTCTTGGAGTTGTTCAATTATTAAAGTAGCTCTTTCCTGCAAGTTGGATTGATGCATTGGAACTGAGGAACAGCTCTTTTCTAAACTGTTTATAAAATGTTGTGAAGCAGCTAAAATGCTGTTTACTTCAGTATACCTGTAGTTGGAAAAAATAATTTATTAATTGATCTAATATCTTAATTTTGAACCATCTCACCTCTGCAGCAGACTCATACAAACCTAAACGAGAATCGAGAGGTGAAGAGGGTTTGTGAGTTTCGCCAAAGTAAACAGCGCAATCTTGCAAGCAATTTCACATGTTGAGCATGGCGATCGAGTGTCAGCTGAGACAATTGCTGTTTGCTTGATGGGTTGTGACAAAATAGGAGATTGGCTGCTAAGTGAGAGAACACTGGACAGTGTTGGGGTAGAAATTCCTGCAAATGTAAATAATACTTATTATCAGGTCCTAAAATGTGGTACAATAAGATTTGCTAGAAAAATCATGAAATACTCTACCATGTTCATTTCCTTATCACATACTGAGTTCAAATCCAATATGGAATTTGAAATTGCCAAAGAACGGTTGCAGAATTGGAACAACCAGGAAATTCCTTTGCATAACTCTTGGCTTTTGCCTTCTGTTTGAAAGGCTTCAAAATAGCCAATAAGAGCTGCAGGTATGGATGGTGTTATTTTCATTGCTTGTAATAAGACTGAAGCTTCCTCCATGAAACTCAACATCGTCTGCTCTTGGAACAGTTTCAGTAATAAAGGACCAGTCGCGTGCAGGCAAACTGCTTCCATGAAGGGCCACAGCAAGATTTGGAGGCTTATTGGGTTGGGTGGATGTTCAGATTGCTCACTAATTAAAGGGTTTGCCAAGAGACCAGCTTCAGAACAACATTTTTCAGCTTGATCCAGTCTTTCCTCCACTGTAATCAATTAAGTACAATAGAAAAAAAAGCAGCATATGACGAAGGAAAAAATAAGTTACAGTAACACTTTAGTCCTACCTTTGCTTAAATCAGATGCTAAAATAAGGTCCTTCACAGCCACTGTTAATGTTGCCTTTGCTGTTTGCCCCGCAGGGGTGGTGAGAAAGTTAGCCACTTGAGCAAAGTTGTTCTTGTCATTATCACGTTTCCACATATTAATAACACTTCCGACCCTGGAATGGATATAATTTTAGGAAATGCCTTAACAATTATATAAATAAATGAAAATTGATTATAAGGATTTCTTACTGCTGGGCCTTTGATGTCAATGTAGCCTGAAGGTCAGAGGCTATTGGCAATGGCTGTCCAATTTCTTGTCTCAATTTTTTTGCTACTTGCCACATAACACTAATGTTGGAAAAGACAGAGGCATTCATCCTCAGCATTATTTCAGTGAGGAGAGAGGCATCCCTGAAAGTCCAAACACATTTTGCCTTCATAAATAATAATCAGAACAATAATAAGTGAAAATCTGAAAGTACATTCTCAAGTTACTTACAATGCAGCTTCACCAGCCAGGTGAATTAATACAGGAATCGCATATTTAGAAAACCAACGATAATGGACTGCCAACAAATTTGAAATTTCCTCACATGCAGCCTTGTCTGAATTAATAAACACAGATGCCGCCTGGCTCTGGAAGCGCTGTATCCAAAGGAATGCTTTACGAACAGACCACCAGAGCTCATCGCTAATAGAAACCCCAATGGTATTGAGTGCATCACACAAAATACCAAAGGCTGCATCCAAAAATGGACCAATGTCAGTTATAATAGGGTCTGAGGATAGTGTATCAGCCAAAACACCTAACACGGGCAAGAAAAAGAAATTAAGAGGCATACTTTATCAGATATAAGCCACACTAGAAAATAAAAAAAATTAAATTAAATCTTACCTTTGGAAACAGCATGGGAATATTCTAACACAGATATACGTTTATGCTTCTTTATGCTTTTGAAGTCAAAAGAATATTTAGTCCTGAAGCTGTGTGCTGTTATGTACAAAAGCAATGCCACTCGGTTTTCCACACCCTGGTCATCGTCTCCACTCAGCACTGTGAGGGCAGATGAAACATCTGGGAGCCACCTACGGTCCCACATCAAATGGCACTGGGCCAAGTCATCAACATTCACAATCACATTGTGTAAGGCTTTTGACAGCTGAATGATGGTTTCCTCATGACAGGAACCTTCAACAACTTTTTCCAGCCATTTACTTGCAAGGCCGACATCAGCTACTGAACATGTTTGGTAGAACAAGATAGTGAGATTGGCAATGACTGTTTCGAGGTCCACCTTCATCTTCGAAATGCCCAAAAATTCAAGAAGTTCCCATAGATCATGCTCTTGTGCATTGGTGAGTGCAGATAGAACACTAAATCTCTGCTTAACTATAGCAAATGCTGAATCCTGCTGCACTTCTCCAGTTTTCAAAGTACTGTGAGAAATCAATCTATCAAGAGCAAGGGAAGCACTGCCATGAACCCCTACTTTCACTGCTTCTTCAAGAATAGAGAGGTTGCGACGTTTAGTGTCTATGTTGTCATGTAGACGAGATTGTATGTAGACTTTAGTAAATGATGAAACCAAGGAAGGAATGGGGGGCATTCCTCTATGCACTTGCTGAACAAATAAATATGAAGCATGAAGAAGTTCTGTGAGTCCAGGTGGATCTGGGCCTAAGAGAGTTAGGGTAAAATCAGTCAGTTAATTTCTATGAGAAATCGGTACAAAAACTAACACATTTGGTAAAAGTTTACAAGAAATAATACCTTGAACAACATTCGACATCGCCTCATGTACACTGAGAAGCATCTGTTGATCATGTTGACTGTAGATACCTACATCATACATTAAAGAGGCAAGATCTAATGGACTCAAGGAAGTTGCCATATCTTCCTCAGATGTGGTAATGAATATTTCTACTCCTCTATTCCGCATAGCCCTGAAAAATTAATTTCAGGTCAAGTAAAATTGCTGAGTGTAAAACTTACTAGAACTTTGACAAAACATGTACGTGAGAAAGTTGCTTACCTTGAAATTTCTCCATTTCTTGGGTCCATAGTCAGAAATAGACGAAACTCTGGGTGAGGTTGAATGGTGACTAATTCACCATTAGAATTAACTCCTCTTTCACTGACAGTGAGAACACCCTGTGGTTCGAGAAGACCATTAAGCCTGTCGAGTACTGCAGCACTGCAGAGATTAACATTGTCAACCAGCAGCCAGCATCCATCAATCAAACTTTTGATCAGAATACTATCAATCCATTCAAATTTGCCTCCTGCATTGAGACTATTATCGCGTGTGGCAGAATCCTTGAGGCGAGACAACAACATTCTAAGATTTTGGACCTCTTCTTGAGCTTCTACTGAGATGGAATCTTCTGGAATCGACATCAACACATTCAAAAGGATGTCAATTTTCTTTGTGAATGATATTACTTCTGATGCCATTGGTTTGTAACCACCTAATGTGCGGTTTTCTGTGTGGAAACTTTCCCAGAGACACAAAAGACGATTTGATTCTTTCTCTTTTCCTTGCAGAGTGGAATGTTGGATACTTTGGAGCACAATTTTGTGAGCTTTCACTGCTAACTCATCGAAGTGGCGTTTGTAATCTGCCTGCTCAAATCCACCAAGAATTTCAGTAGTATCCATTGCAGAGTTCACAGAAAGGGTTCGCAGTTCATGACCTGTCAACTGGGATAGGAGCTGAATCAAACTAGTTTTGCCACAACCTGCAGGGCCAACTAAAATTGAGAGCCATCCCATAGACACACATCGGGCTATAGATTGTAACATAGGCAGTTGATGCCTCAGAACAAGTTTTGATTTAGAGGTGTTTCCAAAGGCTCCCCTTTGCAAGGTAACATCTCCTAAGTACACTACATCTGGAGTAATGTAGATTTGAGGCACATCACAGGGAAGAGGGTAATCACTGCCAAATGACTGGGTATAGAGCAACATCATTTCTTCTTTATCTCTTGCTGTGCGCATGCGGTCAATATATAAAAGTTGAACAAATCTTCCTGGATTAAGAGCTCCATTTGAAGCTCCCCACACAGTAACTTCACACCACCTAGTCAGGTCTCGTAAATTCATTTCCCAAGGAGCGCCTCTTTGGCCCCAAGTGCCTCCTGGCGCAGTTTGCATTGATGCAAGTTGATTGAAATTCACCATGGACTTTATTAAATTGGGAGGCAAGTTTGGGAAGAGATTTTGGCAAATATACTCCAAATCGTCTGAGGTGAGCGTCTCCATATGAACTTGAGTGAATCGGTTGAGGAATGACTGCGGGAGACCTTTCCTAGCACCACCTTGGTTGAGTGGGTTCTGACAGGCAAATAAGCGAGTTTTGTCAGACTGAATGTGGAATGTGCGTCCGAGCTCCGGTATGAACAGGTCACCTCTATGATCAAGGACAGCATTTAGCCCTTCTAATACTGACTGAGAGGCAAGGTTCAACTCATCCAACAAAATCCAGTGCCCACTTCGAAGGGCCCGCAGAAAAGGACCGTCACGCCATGCAAACTCTCCACCAGACCCACCTTCAACTGGCAAATCAGCTCCAAAGAGGTCTGACACATCAGTTTGGTCTGATAGATTGATTCTTGTTAATTTATATCCTGCGGCTTGAGCTAAAGCAGAGACCAAGCTAGTCTTTCCAACGCCTGGACTTCCCTCCAAGAGAAGTGCTTTGCTTAACTGCAAACCACGAAGAACACGCATGGCATTGATACGAGTTGTTGGTGCACAAAGCAGGAAATCTGCATTGTCCACTATGTCTGGACAGCCTCGAGGTATGTAAAAAGGCTTCATTCCAAATTTCTCCATTGTTGATGTAACTTCAAAATCCTGTGAATTTACAGATAAAAATGATTCTAGGCTTGGCATTTCAGCTCCCATTGACTCCTTCACTTGCTGCATTAACAATTTCAGAGCAGAAACTCGCACACTCTGAACAACTTCTCTGGTCGAGAAACTTGTCAGTCCTGTCCCTAGGCTATCCAGGAAAGTTAGGCAGGCTCCATGAATATATGCTTCACCTAAACTCAAATTGACATTCTCTTTGGTGCAAACATTTATAAAATCAATCCATGTCATAATGTCTCTTATACTTTTGACACACCTGAAAGCACACAGAAAAGAATGAGAAAACAAATTTCAAACATATGATTCAAAGTAAAATTGTAAGTCATACCTATTTCCTAAATCAGTTTGTGAAAACCAATCCAAAAAGTCAACAAGAGCAGCTCCTACACTGGAGGATTCATTTCTCTCATTTCTGAAAACTAGTTCTGGTCTTAAGTTGTGTTCTATCACAGCAATCAAATCTGATCTTTGTGAGCATCCTTCACACCAAATTTCAGTGAACCGATTCCTCAAAGCTGGCGAAAGTTCTTTCTTGCCGTAGTCACCACCAGGGTTCATGGTTCCCACAAAGATGAAACCATCCTTAGCAGTGATTTCACAAGGTTCACCACCAATACCACTGCCTTTCTCAGCTAGCAGCAGCTTTCTTTCAGGCTCTAAAATAAAATGATGATAATGATGATTATTGAATATTATGATAAGTATTATCATTACGGTATATTTTGATTAGGCAATGCATGACTTACCAAGTAGGGAATTAAGTCTTTCCAAGACACTGTCATCTGCCAATGATATTTCATCTGCTAGAAATACTCCACCATTCTGCATAGCTTCGATCAAAGGGCCATCAACCCATTCAAATAACTTTCCCTTAGTCTCCTACAATGAAAAGTTTTCCATGTGCACATAATTTTTTAAAGAACATTTGAAAGGTAAAGTAATTTTAGAATAACTACAAACCTCAGTATGTTCACGAACTGGGCGCAGGCCTCCCAAAAAGTCCGCACTCTCTGAGTGCATGTGACAGTTAACAGCTGCTAAAACTTGACTTCTACTAGCTGCTAAAAGTTGGCAGAGTGTTGTTTTACCACACCCAGTTTCTCCAACGAGTAATATGGGCTCTTTGAATTCACAGGCTTTACCTAAGGAAAATAAAAACAGGACAAGCATTTGAAAAAAGAGTGAAGAATATTGTCTGCACACATTATAAAGTCGCAAGATGCAACAAAACTACTCAATCTATCCACAATTACCAAGAAGAACAGCAAGACGCCGCATATTGAAAGTCCATACTATATGACTGAAACCAGGAGGGGTCTGGTGAATAATAGATTCTAAAATTGACCGTGTAACTGGTGAAGTGTCAGCATTCACTGAAATGTAAAGAATAAGAGAATATGTACTGAAAAGGCTATACAAAACAACAGCAATGGTATAGGTTCAAAGTATGAGGAGCGTACAAGTAAAAAGTTTCTCAGGGCTCACTGAACGTTTGATGTACTTCTTAAGAGATTCCTGGATAATGATCCTCTCTTCTTCTTTTCTGACTCTCCCTGCCAAAATGAGATATCCTGGAAAAGTAGAAAAAAAAATCTTTGAAAATAATGTTTACAAAAATTGTTATTAATAAAGGATTGGAAAAAAAGTACCTTCATCTGCAATATGCTGATCCCAATCATAAAATTTCCCTGCTACTGTCTGTTGTTGAGCAAGGCGATACCTTTCTCCCCATCGGAACAAATCTCTCAGGGTAATAAAACCTTGCTTGCCAGCAAATGCTGCACTTCCTTTTCTACGCACCTAAAATTGTGAAAAATAATCAAAGTGAATCATTATAAAAAACAGGGTGGCTATTGTCAGAGAACAGCTGTTAAAGGAACCTACTTGCAAATCAGACATAACAGCTACCATCTTCTTGCAATAGGAAGGTGGCATATCACAGCGTAAATGCATAATGGTTTCCAATTCAACAGAGGGTATTTCATCAAAATGGAGTTCAATGAAACGGTTCCGGAAAGCTCGTGATAAAACCTGGAGTAAATGGAGAGGAAGGGAAAATTTTTACTTGAGTGACATCTATGAAGATAAGTCTAATGTATCATATAGTGGTTATTTGTACCTTTCTGCCACCATACAGGCCAGGAGGGTTCTGTGTAGCAAAGAGCATAAAATTTGGGTGTGCCTTCACAACTTTCTGTGTTTCAGGAATAAAGAGTTCACGATTGTCGTCCAAAACTCTGTTGAGAGCTTCCAAAACATCACTTGGAGCCAAATTAAGTTCATCAAGAATAACCCAATGTCCAAATCGCATAGCTTCCACGAGTACCCCTGAAGAATAAACACAGGTTCATTAGATGTCTATTCGGAACCAACCAGATCTTTAAATCGAATTGATTGAATTTTGGTAAAGGATTACCTTCTTTGAATACTAAATTTCCATGCTCATCAGCAGCATAGCAGCCAATGTATTCTTGAAGATCAGTATGCTCATGGTTGTTGATACGGAGGCACCGATTGCCTGACACTTGAGCCAGATATGTGATGAGACTGGTTTTGCCCACAGATGTTTCACCCTGCAGAAGTACAGGTAGCCTCGCCAGAGACACCACTCTGACCAAATCTCGCAGATTTTGACGAACAGTTTGTGTCATAATGTACTGTAGAGAAAGGAGAATGCAGTGTTGACAGGTTCATGGTTTCACATGGAGTTAAATGAAACAATAGGCTCTTAAAACATTACCCTTACCTTGTCAGGTGTAATGGGATCAAGAGGTCCCTGGGTAACCCAATAGCCTTCTATCTGAACAAAATTTTTCCCTGTTGCAACAGGAGCAGGGATTGGTTGTTTCATCAGAGACTTTAAATCAGTTGAGTTTCCTGTAATTGCTCTGGAAATAAAACAAAACAAAGGAAAGCAAAAGAAGATTAGTGAAGTGGTATTTTCAGTATATAAAATTCAAAATTACAAGAAGGGAACAGATTGAAGCCATACTTGGACACCAGGTCTTCAACAATAGGATGGGATGAGCGGTCTAGCTGAGTCAAAAAACTCAGTAAAATCCCTTCATACATGGAGCGTGGGACTGACCCACAAGGATTAACTGCTGCTACTGAAAGGGCACGACACAGTGTTCTAAGGCTGTAATGAGGTTTGTGCCCAGTACCATCAGAGAGATGTAACACAGCCTCTTTGCAAATTGTTAGATAAAATTTTACTAGTGCATCCAGCTTAGGTGCAGGTAAAGAGAGGGGTTCCAAATATGAACCACACAATAAGAGAAGATCTTGTCGGTCCACAAGTTCATCTACAAAGAATTCTGAAAACCTGGAATTGCATTACAAATTAATATATCATTATTTCACATCATGCCACATTTGAGATAAAAGGAAAATAAGGTTTTACCTATTTCTGATTCCAGCAGGCAGTTCTTTTTTGCCAACATCTGTTGCAGGATTCATAGCAGCAAATATTCTAAAGTTTGGATGTCTTTTTAATGAATGTTCATCTCCACGTTCCAGAAGATACAGAGATCCAGAGGATCCCTCTAGAAGACTTGACAAGCATTCAAGAGTTTGAGCACTTGCCAGATTAATTTCATCCAAAAGAACCCATTGGCCTAGAACAGCATGAATTTTGAGTAAGGCAGGAAGACAGCAGTAGTGAGAGTATTGAATAAATTAATTAGATTAATTAGAGATTAATAAATTATTAAACCCTAACCCACCTTCTTGCAAAGCTCTTACGAGGCTTCCTTCAACAAATGCAAAGGCAAGAGCATTTTGGGACTTCTTAAGTTGTTCTTCCACTTTGGACAGTTTACGGGATAGTTGCTGCCAAGCATCTTTGAAGGCGGGGGTATACAGTTCATCAGATTTTGTATCTCTATTGGTAACTTTCTTTTTTGATTTGTTGGTATCAAACCGCTTTAGTGCAGCAGTGGTAGTGTGCTTCATTAAGCCTACCAGAGTGGTCCATTTTTTGCGAGAAAAGCAGTTTGCTATGTGACCAAGATATTTTGCATTTTCATTAACAGAGAAGAACTTTCGAAACAAAGTTTCAAACTCATTTCTTAGAGGCGAAATGACAAATTTGAGTTCCACTGGTTTGTATCCGCCCAAGAGATCAGCGCTATCTGATTGTTGATTCATGTTAATGACAGACAGAGTCTGGCCCATTTGTTGGGCTAGGTACTGAATGCTTGAAGTTTTACCAACTCCTGTCTCACCGACCAACAGAACTGGTTCACTATGATAGATACAGGACGCAATCCGTTCTAGAAGAGCAGCAGCTGGACGAGTAAATGAGTAAGTAGATTTAACTCGGCTGGTCAATACTACAGCTTCAGCGATCTTCCTAGGCAAACTAACTCTACCAGCAGTTACATGTGACAAGGAACAAGATATGACAGGTTTATGAATATTGCAGAAATATTCTGCCTTAGTATGAATGATACCCAGTTTGCCAGCCACACTTGAAGCAAGGCTAAGTCTTGTCTCTAAAAACAGGAAAAAGAAGAAACATTAGGGTAGGTCAGACATAGTGTTTTACTGCCAGAAAAATTAGGGTAGGTGAGACACAGTGTTTAAAATTATAATATAGTACAAACCTGGGTTACTGACATTACAGCAAAATATGTCCACAGCATCTTGAAATAATTTAAGCGCAGATTCAGGTGACTTGACATCAAAAGCCTCTTTTGATCTGTTGCACCATTTGATGAAGTCTCTTGTAGAAGGAAGTCTAGTGCCAGCTGCCTGAATCTGAACAGTCTTGGTTTGCAAGTCTGATGTATCTTCATTTCTAGACAATGAAGAGTGGTGGTTTCCGGCCGAGAAGAGCAAAAATACATTCACCATGCGTGAAGCCACAGTGCTTAAAGTGGGGTACAAAGTCTGCACTATTTCAACGAGCTCAGATTCAGACAGAGGCTCCATTTGCACAGTTAACCAGTGCCTTTGAAGCATACTAGTCACTCCAGAGTGGAGTTTGTGAAGACCACTTGCACCTGACACCAACCTAGACAAAATATTCAGATGAATAACTCTTTCTTGTAACAGGAGTTTTAGTTTCACGACAAGGACTCTAAGTAAGCCAAACAGGAAGAGAAATGGAACCTTTCTGTCTCACCTTTGGGTGAAAAATAGTTGAAAGCCAGGAGCAGCATGCACACAATCCTTGAAACCAGGTACACTTAGAGTACCAGTTTCCAGCAAAGATGCAAGAACAGCTGCCACATCAGTGGTGCAGCTATCAATATCTTCAAGAAGCAACCAGTAACCCCCAACAACAGCCTGATAAAAAATTAAAAAAAATAAAAAGTTGGAAACTTTAATTCCTTTTTTTTTTTAATCTAACTTTTAGATAAACAGACCTGCGTCAAGACACCAGGCTTCCAAACAAATTCACCAGGAATGTCAGTACATTGGTATGTACCGAGCAACATCTTGCTGTCTGTTTGGTCACCCAGCTGAACCGAAAGGTATACAGGGGGACTATCATGGCCTGTCAGTTTCGCAAGGTGCTCCACAAGAGCAGTTTTACCACAACCTACTGGGCCCTGAAGACACAAGGTTTTCCCTGTAGCAATGCCAAGGGCAATGGCATGCATATTTGCTAAGGTAGAATTGACCATCACCAAACTTGATTCCAAATTTAGTGGAATCTGAAAAATTACAGATGGGAATTATTGTTTTGCACATTCAATAAAACAATTAAAAAGAGAAGGCTTTGAAATCTGGGCTGCAATAATTAACCTTCGAAAGTGATGGAAGAGTAATGCCAGCAACTGACACAACAGATTCACGATTGTGGTGAGGAAGACCAGAATCAATTGTAGGCACAGAAGTGTCAAAACCTGTTTTGAAAAAAAGGCAAATTTAAGTGAAGATGACTTTAAAAACTTAACAAAATAAATAAAATACTCACATAGGTGTTTGTACTTGTCAAAAATTTTCTTCTCATCTTCTGTACACTTGATTGAAAAATTTACTATTTCTTCATTTGTCAATTTGGTACTGAGAAGCGTTTCCTTCTCTTTACATCCCATTTCAAACAGCAGAGCACAACATTGACAAGAAATCCTAAAGTTCGTGAACATACAATGTAATTATAACTTTTTTAGACACTTCAATGCAATAAGAGTACTTGTTGTGCTACCCACCAACGGATGTATGGTTCAGCATGACTTAAAAATTCTTTTAAAAACAATGACCAATCCCACATGTCTTTAAAGTAGTCTGTTTTAATTTTAAGGAAAGTGTAAGAACATAAAGCAATGTCTTCGTCACTTATTGGTTCCAGGACAGCTGAAGATTGAACTTTCCTTCTTTTGACTTTGGGTCCATCTTCTGCTTCCATCATTTTCCAGTAATGAAATGGTGATGGGTTGGAATTAAAATATTTCAATGCAAATCTGAAAGGCAAAACCAATTTTAAAAATAAATTGATTTAATAATTTAACGCAAATTTAGGCAGTCTCCAAACACTCACGTCATCACGTCCGGATGAATGGGAGCAAGTTTGCCGAGAGCAGCACAGCGTTTCTCATGCAATAATTTGGGGCTGATGTTTTGAGAAAAAGACTTGTTCTGATCATTGTCGCTCAGTGCAACAGCAAGAATTTGGGGGAGCGAATCGGACATATGATCAGCAATGAGTAATGTATGCCTCTGGTTCAAGAGCAACCCAGCCAGAACATTGAGCAAGCTCTGCACATCACGGTCACGGAGCACCTGAAAAAGCAATTATGAAAAAATCAGGGAACTTAAAGAAATCAACTGTGACAGTGAGATAACCTAACAGGTGGACATAGCGCACGTTTAATGGCAATTAACAGTGACTCTCCTGGTTCTTATTATCTTCGTGGATTTGAAGGCACAAAATGAAGGATTTTATTTAGTATAAATAACATGACATCTTTTAAAATACTTACATCGAGGCGAATAAACTTGGAGCATGCATCTCTGCATACTTTGTCATTTGCGCATAAGTCCCGTAAGGTAGATATGACACCAACACAGCCGTTTTCGGCCATGATGATCAAGATATGTTAGCTACTATATGTCAAAATATTAGGTAAAATAACATTCATTGCATATCGCCGCTCCGACCACATGGACTTCACAACCTAAACACGTGCTGACATGTATACATGGATACTAAACAAAGAAGGAAGAAAGAAAAGAAAGAGTGGGAGAGAGAGAGGAAAGGAGACGGCAAGCTTTCGGCAGCTCCGGGTAGAGGGCAGCACCGGGGCATTCGGTCAATGCGGTCTAGCTTCCTCTTCGTCTATTTTTTATTTCGTCTATATTTTCAGAGAAAATGCGTAAACCCCCAAATCTCAGACCGATTTAAGTCATTTTTACTGAATTCAATTAGTTGTTTTAGCCTACAGAAGCAGTTTCCGCGAACACCGGAATTTATGCCGGAGGCGCGGCGTTCTGGAACGCACCCGTACTCAGCAAAACAGTAATGGATCAAGGAATGTTGATGGTGCGCATTTATTATCAAAGTTCGTCAACGTTTCGCTGAATTTCGTGTCATGTTCGTGTCCCAACAGCTTCAATAATGTATTCTTCACGTGTGAAACAATAATTGCACCCTAGTAAGTGCTCTCTTCGAAGTAATCAACGTGCGGTAGGACGGGTGGGCTTGCTGGTAACCAAGATGGCTACACGATGCATACTTATTTGTTTCCCTCTAATCGGCTTTAAATTACTTTTTTGTGCTACTCGCGTTCCCCTTTCGAATTCGTTTCTTCTTTGAAATTTATCGAGCACTGGTTTTGAGCGATCTCTCATTCACTTTCTGTTTGGAAGCAAGTAATTCTCGTGAAGTCTCCATGGTGTCCGTCTATGTACAGTAGCCTCATCCTTGTTTGTGTACATTTGATGTTTGGCTTGTCGTTCCTTGCTGTGTACCGGCATCTATACTTGGTGTCTCGATCCTGTGTGCACATGCCTTTTTTATTTCGATGAATCTGATCCCGTCTCTATTTCTGCTAGAGTACCAACCCGGCCGTCTATGCTTTGTTTTTTTTTTCCACCACTCTTTGCATTTTTAGTTTTGTGTTTGTTATGCCTTGTTATCTCTGTCGTTTTCATTAATTTTGTCCAGTTTTAAGTTGTCTTTAAATTTTTCTCATGCCAATGAATAATGCTTATTTGTTTTGCGTATTATGTTACTAATATTTCCTGGGTTTCCATCTATTCAGAAATCATAAAGCGTCATTATGGCGAGCTCATTTGTGAAGGAGTATACACCAGAGAAATCCTCTGGAGGACCATTTATTGTTCTTGTTAATAATGATGGAACGCTCCTTCCTGACTATGAAATGCTCAATTCCGTTCTTGGTGAGTGTCCTGTGTTATCCATGTCTACTATAATTATTGTATGATAAATATAAATGCGTATCGTATAACATACTAATCATTTGTGTTTTTTTCTTTTCTCTTTCAATTTGTGTCTCTTTTTGTAGAGAGAGAGGCCACTGTTCTTAAAGTTGGTAAACCCATTAGAGGAGACTCTGATGATGATGTCCCTCGGGTCAATATGACAGTAGAGGGTTACTATATTCCATCAGCTGCTTCTTCACAGGATCTCACGGATGGCCAACTAGATGGTAAAGTATTAAGAAGCTATAATTTATTTTATTTAAGAAAAGTATTTTCCACTTTATCATCACACCGTTTTGTTTACAGATTTTGATGAAGATGATGACATTGATTTGAGTTCCCTAGTAATTGTTGACCCTGCATCAGATGCCATTCACATAGATCATTGTTACACTAATCGTCTACGGAACCAACAAATTCTTCAGCTCTCCGTTGGAGAACTCAAATCTGAGCTGCAGGCTCAATTAGAAGATAAAGATGGTGTTGAGAACTGCCCTGCATTCCGTCAAGATGCAGTTGATCGAGGAAAGCTCAAGGTAGCATTTTACTCGCAGCATTTACGTTAAATTTCTCGCTAAGCACAACATCCATATTTATCTTTTTATTAATTTTGTTTAGTTTCAGAATCGAGGAATTCGGCTTTCTAATAAAAAGGACCCTGGTGGCATCAGACGCATTGTTCTCAATGAGTCTCTGGACAGTAATGCCACAACTTTGCAACATATTGTGCTGAAACCTCCACCCAATAGTCCAGCATCGGCGACCCTGGTTCCGCTGGTAAAACCACTGGTGCTGAAGCAGGTAGCGAGGAAGGGAATGAGCAGGGGGGAAGGGAACTTCACAGTGTTGGGAAAGCACGTGTCAACATTAAATCTGTTAAAGCCGCCTCCAAACACTCCTGCCTCCGCATCACTAGTGCCTTTGGTACAGCCATTGGTTTTGAACTCTCATTGTAACCTAGAGGAGTCAACAGAACTCTCAGCTTCGCTTGAGGATCCCAATGAAACACGAGACACCAAGCCAGGCTTTTTATGCATCGATATTCCTGCTGGAGAGAAGCAGGTACAGAGCAGCACTTCTTTAGTGGGAACCATGAATTTGAAAGAAGCTGTCATTGAGGTCAGCAGATTATTTTTCTCTGTTCTGTCAATTAAAAGTAGAGTTCTTTTGACCATGCTACATAAGGCTCCAAAATTTGTCCAAATTTTGTGTCATTTTGTTTCAAGCATGTGATTTATTCATTTGTTGCCTTTTCCAAAATTTTGATAAGTTATATAACAATTCTCAATGACGTACTAGAAAGATTTTATGCATGGTAGATTCATAGCAAATTGAGTCTCTCATCTAATGAATCTATCTGCTGAACTCTTTGCTCAGTTATTATTTACATGATAATTAATTGGAGGGTAGTAAGGAGAAAAGCATAAACAAATAATGCCATTACTGACAATCGTGCATTAAAATCAAACTCCCCCTTCCATACTCAACTCGCTTGCCTTTATGTCCTCATAATTCAATTGTGTTTTATTGCTGTTTGTGCTTTTTTTTCCCTTGAATCCAGTGTTGATTAGTGTTGTCCATTCCCTTCCCAGAGTAGTATCCTTCACATTAACCCTTCTTTTGTATCTTGAAAGCAGGCTGTTTTAAGTTTTTGCGATTTTTCTGTTGTACTCTTTTAGTTTTCTGACATGATTTCAACAAATCAGTGACTAGTTTTATCACGAGTTTTTTTATGTAGTCCTGGATTCTTTCTGTTGACCTCAACTCGTGCTACCTCTGGTCAACTTTTAAAGTACATTTCCTTAAGAACTCTTTTGTAACTGAACAGAAGCTTTTTAAATAATGTATGTCCCCAGTTCTACATTACCTAGGTCACTTTTATAAATTTTGTAGCAACCTAGATTTTGCCTTCAACTGTAGGTTCATTCTTTTTTTTCCTTTTGTGTTTGAGTGTGTAGTGTTGAATATTAGGCATTTTAATTAGATGTAGTTGTAAAACAAAAACACAAAATTATCAATATAATATTTTTTTTTTTTTGCAGTTAGCCTTGAGTTTAGTGCAATGGCTAGTTTTTTTTATGTTTGTCTGATTGTGTGTGCTATTTACAACCTTTTTGAGCCATAGCAAGGTTATGCAGCTTAATCATCAATTTATAGGATAACTTGATAGTTTGCTCTGTTCACTCAGGAAGAAACCTACATGGTGTTCAATCACCCTCAGATTATCTATTTGCAGTTTATTAGCCTTTACTGAATTTATTTTATAAGTGTAACTTAATCCATCAAAATCAGTGTGGGCCCTATGTTGGAACAACCCATTGTAAATTATTTATACTAATTCTTATTTGTTAGTTCTTCACTTCTATATCCTTTGGTGTGGGTTGTTTATTTTACAATCTGTCCACATGGGCTAATCTTCTCCCTTGTTTCATCTTGGCTGGTTGGGGGCTTAGCTGAGTACATACTAAAAACTATGACTTTAAATTGCATTGAAGAAGAAAAAAAGGAATATCAGTGTCATTGAGATTAGAATAAGTTGATCTCCTGCTCTAATTCCACTAGCAGAATGGTAGTCAATCTCATACAGTTTGAAAAGTGAACACAAATAACTACCTCAGATCTATCCCCTTCCATTCTTTCCTTCCCTCCCAGAAAAGCACAAACACTACTTTCACATCCCTGTTCTGGATCATTCTATGTTTATGTTTTTCTGCATTGTGTTGATGGTTATGTACTTTGTACATTTTATTTTAAGGTGTTATGGTTTCACATTTCCAGTTGTAAACAATTTTTTTTTTTTTTAAGGTAGTACTGTTGGATGGGTGCATTTAATTGGGCTTTTTTTTTTTTTAACCTTACTCTTTTTATTACCTAATGTGGATTACCTGGAAGAGGCACTAACCCCACCTTTGCTTCACTCACCAAACTCAGAATTTTTTTTGAAATTTATTTTAGTATGAGTAGAGGTATTTTTGTTGGTCATGTTAAAACTTGAAACCAGCATGCGGCAGGAGAGGAGTTCAGGCCTTATCTATCATTTGATGTGAAGAACTAGCTTTCCTTTGAAACTGCAAAGTGACCCGTCTATAGGGTGTTCATCGTGTGAGCGTGTGGTGTCTTTAAAGCCAACCGGTCATGAAGCGCCGAAAGCGCGGACGCGAGGTGCCACACTATAGCGGGGTTCTAATGTAGCTATGTATGCTTTATTTTTCTTGTTCCATAAAGGACATTTGATATCACACTATTATATTCAAACTTGGTGTGGAATGTTTCTTATCTTTTCTGGAAAAAGTTGCAACATTCTGATTGTTTTTATTTGTTGTTGTCCAACTTTAATATGCTCATTGAACATTTGTTTGCAGTCTGTTGCCGTTCCATCCAGCAGCAGCAAACCCGGCATGATTCCTCCTGGAGCTTCTCAAATTAAGGGACCTGTTAAAGGTGAATTCTCTATGGCCATTTTCTTGTTTTATTTATGAGCTGCATTTCCCTCTACTTAACCATTTCACTGTGGGCTGTTGCTGGAGTAGGATCTCCATTTATTTAATTGATTATCTGTAATTTTGACTCAAGTTCAATTTTAAGAGTGCTGGTACTCCCCTAATATGTTGTAAAGACTTAGGTACATAATAATGATATTTTGGGAACAGTTCTGCTGTCATCTCTCTCAGGGGTCCCTTGCTCATCTGGCGGCGGAGTTGTTATAACTCGAATGGCACCCCTCAGCTTACGTCCCCACTCAGGTTAGCAAAGCTGGGAATTGTCTTTTTCTTATCTGGCTCTCAGCGACTGCTAACCTTCTGTAAATTTTTCTTTGAGGAAAACTAACACCTGCACTGATAATACAGTTAATTGACAGATATTGATGTTTAACCGTCACATTTTAAAATTTGTACTTTCTGTGTTCTCTGCTTGTTATTCTTTTATATACTTATACCACCTTTTTCTCTTCTTTTTAAAAAAAAGTGGTTGTAGCAGCAGAAAATGGCCAATTGCAACAGCAGAAACACATTATACGCATTAACCAAGATGGACAGGTGCTCTCCCAGTCCCAGCAAAGAGTGATGATGGTTGTTCAAGATGACAGAGATGCAACACCTTCATCCTTGACTGACCAACCTTCTCCTCCTCGAGTAAAAGTCACTTATCCCTCAGTTAGGGTAAGTTGCCGGTCCCAATTATGCCGTCTTCATGATGCTGTAGGTTTCTCTTGGTATTTATTAATTGATTTTATCTTTTTCTTATTCAGGCTCGTGGTGGTCTGAGAGGTCGTGGTGGTCTCAGAGCACGTGGTGGAAGAGGAAGAGGACTTATGTCTCGAGGTGGACGGGTAGCTGTGAAAATTCAGGCCCAACCACTGGATCAGGCAATGGAAGATGCTTTGAATGCCATGATGCCTGAAAAAGATGTGAGTTACCTGAATAAATTTGACAATTTCTTAAACGGTTAGGCTGTATCTTGAACTGTCAATTCTTATGCGCTCTTTAAATTATTTGTAGGCTGCCTCACCTTTAGATGAAGAACTAGAATCACCAACGCAACAAAGAAAATTAAAAGTTAAAGTTCAGAAAAACAAACCTGAAGAAAACTCGCTTTCTGCTCTGAAGTCACCTAGAACTTACAGCAAAAAGGCTCAAAATTTAGTACAGCAGACATCAACTGAGTCTTTGTCTGATGATGTTAGCTCATCCAAGCGACCGTCTCTGAAGAAAATGAGCTCTGTTTCGTCAACCAGTTCTATGGAAGTGGTTCCTTCAACTCCTTCCACTCCAACAACCAGTGTGCCTTCTGCTTCTCTGTCACCGACATCAGCACCCACAACCCCTGTGATATCCTCTCCAACCTCAGCTAGTTTACCTGGTTCTGCTTCATCAAAGAAGTACCCTAAAAGGGAGAATCGTAAACCACCGGCACATCTCGCTGATGCATTCAGTGCCGATTTGCTTTTCTCTACTCCTGATATTATCAAAAGAGTAGTGAAAACACCATCAGGTCAACTTCTTTCTTCACCTGGTGAAGTGCCCAGTGCTAACGATGTTGACATGTCAACTGAGTCTTTAAATATGACAGGCACTGTACCTGAAGAGTCACAACAACCTCAACAAACTTCAGGAAAGATTGACATCCTAGGTAACAAAACATTTCATTTAAATTGTCTGTGCTTCCATTTCCTTTTCTTCCCCCTACATTCTCCTTACTGTTTGTTTTATTTGTTGTAATGCATCATAGCAATCGAACCTACTTTGGATGATCAGACAATATTTGACACCATCCAAAGTCAAGTCTCTAAATCTGATGAGGAACTGCTAGATGACGCAGCATTATTCTTGGGGGATTTGGCAAGCAGTATTCCGGCTTTAGATCCAGCTCTAGAGGTAAGTTATGTATCATTATTTTGTACTGTATTGTTTATCCCTGATAGTTGAAGTCATATTTCTCACTCTCAATCCCTCATGGTTTGGGGCCTACTCCCCTTAATTTTCATGAAGTCCATAAAAAGCTGCTTCAGCTGCAAGTGATGTACCATTAGAACTCCTATGTGTGGATAACAGACAATGATATTCTTACCCCTTCAGATTTATACTAATAGGTCGCATTTTTCACCTGTCAAATTAGCTACTTAGACAATTAACAGCCAATGCCAGGCGTGTGCTAGGGTTTTATTGTTAAGAAAATGTGGTTGAATACCTGATGGAAAAAAATGTGTGTGTGTGTGTGTGTGTCCAGTTGATGCTGGTCGAATCGGAGAACGCCATGGATACTGGACACATTTTACAGGTGAACTTTATTTGTAGAATGGTATGCTTGAAGTGATTGTTGCATAGTTCCATGTTTAATATATAAGTAGATGGTGTGCTCCTTGGTTTGGTTTTTCTTCTCTGTGATACTTTATTTTCCTTTTGTGTTGTTGCCCTACTTCAGCGGCATTGACTGCCTGACTAAAAATACTGCTTAACATAATTTCCTTTTTGAGGGGGAGGGGGAGGAGGGGTGTCTAACTCTTGTTCACATGGTGTTTGACTTCGTCTGACAGCGGAATTTGTTGTATCCCTGCATGTATCTCATCTCAATATTTACTATTGCATGATACCTACATTGGGTCTGTTTGCACTTTGATAAAGGAGCTGTTCATGAACAGATGTGATAAAAATTATTTTCTGAATCCTTAAGCATGAATGCACTTTTCTATGATAGCTTTTTTTAAAGCTAAATAATGATCCCTTTCTTACTTTTTATTATTTTTTCCCTCACTATGCTCTCTTGTGTATTTTTTTTTCAACTGTCTTGCAAACTCCTCTTTTATTACATGGGTTCCTCACCAAATTATGTTTTCTTTGTCAATACTGTTGCTCCCTACAGTACTCACAGATCACCTTTAAGCTTTATCTCAAGAGCTAAATCGTTGAATGAAAATGTTTATTTTCAGCTGCCCTTTCTCATCCTATAGTTTCTTTTTCATGCTTTCATGTTTTGAACAAGTGGAATAACTTTTTGTTGACAACTTTTTAAATTTATTGTTATTCTTTTAGGATAATGCAATGGATCAATCTGCACCTGTGCCACAGCCATCTGTTGTCCAAACATCGCAGGGTCTACTAGATACTCCAATTAATGATTTAGTGAGTTCTATCTCATTCTTTTTTTTCACCCTTCTCTGTAATTGAATCTGGCTTATTGTTTGTGTTTTGTGAATTTTCCAGAATGATACCTCTATCAAGACTATCCCAGATATTGAGAAGCAGCAGGCACAAATCAAATCTGCAGAAGTACAGCAGCAAATGGCCATTGATAAGAAGGCATTGAAATTGGAGGAATCAGGTCGGCGCAAATCAAGTGACAAGGCAGAAACCAGTGGTAGACGAAAGTCCATAGAGAAATCACCAAAGAGCCCTCGGAGGAAGTCGGGTGATTCTCAAGCTGCCGAGTCTGGTAGAGGCTCCCCTGAGAAGAAGCTCACACCAACAAGGTTAATAAGCCACCTGTATTTCAGTGTATTTGAACTTGGACTTTCATTTAATATGCATTTGACATTCATCTGTGTGCCTTTTATCTCAGGAGGCGTTCTTCATCTACAAAAACTCCTCCAGAAGATGATTCTGAAGGTGAAACGGAAGGTGAAAATGATGATGATGATGAAGATGATGATCCCACCAAATTGTGGTGCATTTGCCGGAAGCCTCATAACAATAGGTAGAGACTTGACTCCTGGTTTCGCAAACTTTTTTGACTACAGCCACACATAACATTTGATTGTTTCTATTTCAGGTTTATGATATGCTGTGATGTGTGCGAAGAGTGGTTCCATGGCATCTGCGTGGGAGTTACTCAAGCGATGAGTAAGTTTGTGCAAATTTACTACACTTTTGAACCACTCCTTATTATTTCATTAACTTTGAATGTTCTCTCCAGGTGTAAGAATCCCTGAATACACTTGTCCCACATGCCAAGGAGACAAGCCAAATGAGAAGAAGCCTGTCTCTCCTAGAGGGGCAAAATCAGGCCGAAAAGGATCTGTGTCAGACACAAACACTCAAAAATCTATTTCTGTACCTAGCAGTAAAACAAAACAGCTTTCTATTAAAGCTCTCCTGCCCCTAACCAAACAATCAGAGCCCAGTGACTCAAGAGAACCTCTATCTCCTAGTAAATCTGTCAAATTTTCCAAAGATCTTGTATCCAAATCAGGGAGCAAAACTCCCTCTAAAGTGGTGTCATTTAAAGATGTACCAAAGTCTTCTAAAGAATCCTCTCACTCTGAGAAATCATCATTCACTGATAAAGATGCCAAGTCTTCAACCAAAGAACCTTCATCTAAAAGTTCTAAAGAAGCTGTAATTAAACAGTCAGTCTCAAAAGGCAGAACACACAAAGAGCCATCTGAAAAGGAATCCATATCATCTGCTTCATCATTCAAACCCTTACAACCTGGCCAAACAGCCTGTTTCAAATGCAAAAGGGCAGCTGCAAGATCTGGCCAGTTGTATTGTAGTGACAGTTGCATAAACCTATATGCAGAAGAGACTCTTAAGGCCATGACTAAACCCGGTGAACAACCCAAAGAAGGCCAGTGCATTCCTGTGATTGAGAAGAAAACTGGAAGAATATTTGCTGGTTCTAATGCACCCTTAGCCATTAACTTAGCAAAATGGCTTGTTGAGAATCCCACATTTGAAGTTGGTGCAGTTTCAGCAGCTGCAGGTTCAACACCTCAACGTTCTGGACATGTTTCCTCCAAAAAATCTAAATTAAAACTTGTGAAGAAACCCACCAGCACATCAGCTTTGAAGGCCCATCAAGCAGCTTTAGAGCAACAACATAACCTAGAGCAGAGTAAAGCTGCTGCTGTCAATGCTGAAATTCCTTCAAAAATAGTAAGTTTGGAATAATTTGCCACATTTTTGTTTCACAGTCCTATAATTTTAAATAAAGAACCTTTGACTCACACATTTTACTTTTGTAGGCTAAAGGTAAACTGGGCTTCCAGTTGCCAAAAGCTCAGCAAGGGCTTCAAGGGCCTCTTGCAAAGGCCCAACCTGTTGCCAAAACAGAAACCCCTCACAAATCTGCCAATAAGGCCAATGGGTCCAAACAATTGAAGCAGACACTCCTGGTGTTGACACCCAGTGCAGCTTCTGCTGGGTCTTCATCGCAATCTGCCAAATCCCAGGTACTGACCTCTTTGTGATTGCTTTATCTACTTGAATAAATTATTATTGTCTTTTACCAAGTTTAATGTTGTTGCTGTATCTTGTCCATAGACACCTCAGTTGCATCGACAGTCCTCTCAGAAAAATGAAAGCCATAAAACACCTGCCGCAACGTCTGCTACACCAACAACAAGCAAATCAAGTTCGGTCTGTATCTAGTCCATTGATTGATAATTGTGCCCTTTGCTTCATGATCTAACCCAGTTTTATTCTATCTGCAGTCTTCAAAGAAAATTGAAAGGAAGTCCAGCACGAGTGACTCAAGCAGTCGAAAGAGCAGTGTTGATGATACACCAAAGGAGAAAGAAAAAGATAGGGATAAGGATAAAGGGGAGCCTATTCGTCTAACTGTGAGCAAATCACTGCAGGTATGAAAAATTTCTTCTGACCTTTTCAGTAATATTTTAATTTGATGGAGCTCCGTTATGAACTTAAACATTTGTGCACTGGAATTTCAGGAAGCCTTATTAAATCGTTTAAAAGACTGCAAAGATGTCACTCCTAATGAGGAATCTCTTCAGAAAACAGCAGTTTTGATTGAAGAGGAAATGTTCTCCCTATTCAAGTAAGATTTTGTTGTATCTCCACATTTCTAATTAAGTCCAGTGTTTTCTTGGTCTTGTAAACTAAGCACACTTAATCATATTTTTGCAGGGATACTGGAACAAAATACAAGGCAAAGTACCGTTCATTAATGTTCAATATCAAAGACCCTAAAAATCCATCTCTGTACCGTCGCATAGTTGATGGATCTCTTTCTCCCAGTGAACTTGTACGCCTCTCTGCTGAAGAGCTTGCTTCTCAGGAGTTGGCTAAGTGGCGAGAACAGCAGGCACAGCACCAGTTGGAAATGATTCGCAAGAGTGAACTGGACTTACTTCAATTGCCCAAATCAGTGGTCATGAAAACTCATAAAGGAGAACAAGTATGATTTATTCTCTTCTTGTTACATTTTTATTGCAGGATTTGATGTGACAAACAGTGTTTCATCTCTTTTGTTTTTTTCCTGCAGGAAATTGAAACAAATACCTCCGAAAATGTTCTAGAGATTGATCCTAACACAACGGTAACTGATCTTGTCACTGCTCTCAATGATTCTGTAACATCAACAACTTTAGAAGAGACAGAAAAAGTAGAACAAAGAGAACTAACTCTGAAGGAGCGTGAACAAGCACGTCGTCAACGGGAAAAGGAGAAACAGCGAAAGGACGATGAAGAGCATGACGGCTCAAGGAGCTCCCATCACAAACACCACAAAGATAAAAGTGACAAACATCGTAGCAAACATCACAGTAAAAAGAGCAAAAGCAAGGACAGTGAACGAAGCAGGGATCGAGACCATGATTCCACCAAAGAGGGTAGAAGTCGAAGCCGAAGCAGAAGAGATTCAAAGACTATTGAAAAAGATAGAAGCCACAGGAGTAGTAAAGATCATAGCACTAGTAGCAGCAGCAGTAGCAAAAAAATTAGCGATGTCAAAACTGAAGCATATGATCCCTACGTTCCTGAATGTGTTCCTCTTGAGCCAAAAAAAGATGAAGTTGATGTGTCTGATCATGAGCCCAGCTCAACTGTAATAATCAAAACACCTGAAATTGGCCTGGAGGAAAGTACTTGGGTTGAAGAAACCAAAGCGGTTTGGCGAGGATCTGTTCAAATGTTGGATGTTGCTCGCTTCAATACAGCCTTGGAGTCAGTGTCGGGAGATACATCTGAGCTTCACAAAGATTTGACCAATGTCATTGATTGTGTTGGACGAATCTCAACTCAAATGGCATGGGAATATATTGCTAAAATAAAGAAGTCAAAAGATATTGCTGTATTGCGCTGCCTCTGTTCTGAAGACAATGAAGAACAGAAAAAAGCCTACATGAAACTATATTCCTACCTCAGTAATAGAAATCGTTTGGGCGTTGTTCAAACATCCTCTAAAAATATCAAAGATTTCTACATTTTACCACTTGACAAAGATGCTCCATTCCCACCTGTTTTAGGTCCTCTTGATTGTCCTACTTTCAATGAAAACAGGTGAGGTTCTATTCACACTTTTGCTACATTCATTTTTTCTAAAATAATGTCACTGATTTTTTTTATCTCACACCCACATTGTCCTCTTACAGACCACACCTTCTGCTTGCAATTGTTGTGTGGACCAAGAGGAAGCGAAATGCTGCTGAAGCTGGCCTGACCCCTCTGGCTCCCAAAGGAACTCCTCTTGCTGGCAAGGCGCTCCGATTAACTGGAGATAACTCCAAGAAGAGTTCTGTGACGCCTTCTTTGAAACCTTCTTTACTTATTTCTGAGTCAAAAGAGCGTAGTTACACTCCACCTCCTCAAATGAAAAAAACTCACACACCTCCTGGCTCACCAAGGTTTGTACTGTATTAGAACTAATTTATTTTTTCTGATATTTTTGACTTCACAGGGTAGCAAAAATGACTCATTCTTTTGTTGCAGTTTATCTCCCAAAGTCAGTATTCCTTTACTTGGTGATATTGATGATGACAACACTCCCTACTCTCCAGGCGATGGTGAAAGTGAAGATGAAGATGAACGTAGGAAAGCGGTAAGTACAGCACTGACAGACTGAAGACTGATTCATGCATGCCTTCTTACATGCCTTGATTCAAGATTTGAAACCAGTCAGTAACATGATTTCTCCCTTTCATCTCAGGAACTGGATCGTAAGATATTTGAAGAAACTCAGCGTATTAAGTCATTGGAGAGTGTCATCACCAGCTTAAATCCCAGCCTTCAAGTTGACAGTGAAGAAGATGATAGCAAGCCTTACAGCCCTTCAGGTTCTTTCACACCTCCAAGCTCGCCCCCTCCACCTCATCTTTTAAGCTCTAAATTGGTGAAAGGAGACAAGACATTGCTAAAAGCTGATCCCATCGTCCAGAACTACGCCGGTCTAGACCAGTCTCCTGAAGTAGATGAAGGCCCGTCCTTCGTGCCTTCCGGCTGCAGCGCGTCCTTCTTCGCCACGCCCATGGCCTCCATGGCCAGCAAGTCGCCGCCCTCCAGGTCGCAGACACCCCCCAGGCAGCCCTCCAAGCCGAGGGGCTTCCTGGAGCGGGCCTTCTCCAAGAACGCCATGAGCAGCTTCATGTCCGACGACATCTCGCAGCACTCGGACGACTCGAAGGACGCCCCGTTCTCCGCGTCAGACCACGTGCGCATCCCCGGCCTGTGCGAGCCGGCAGAGCCGCAGGCCTCGCCCGCCATGTCCCTCGACACGTCGAACGACACGTCGGACGAGTCGCAGCCCCTGCCGGACATGAGCCAGCCGCCGCCGCCCCTCCACCAGCCCCTCGGCCATCCTGGGCAGCAGGCGGTGCCGGAGCTGCTCTCCGAGCCTCTGCCCGACCTGACGCAGCCGCCGCCGAGCATGGCGCCGAGCATGGCGATGACGATGCCGCGGGCGTCGCACGTGCTGTCCCCCGGCATGCCATCATTCCCACCGCTGGCCAACCCGCCCGCGCCGCTCACCCCCGTGGCTCTGATGAACCCACCGCCACCTCACACGCCGTCGCCGTCCGCGCCGCTGCCGCTCATGTCGCAGCCGCCGCCCAGCCTCGTGCAGTCGCTGCCAGACATGTCTCTGCCGCCGCCGTCCACCCCCTTGAAGACGCCCTCCAAGGCGATGGCGCAGCCGCCGCCGCCAGGGATGGAGGACGACCCGTCGTTCTGCGACGAGCTGGACCTGGAGCCGCTGGGTGGCTACCCCACCAGCGCGACCAGCGCGGAGCCCAAGCAAGCCCCTGTCCCAGACTACCTGGCGTACCCCGCCAACCCGCCCATCCCCAGCGGCTCGCCGCCCATGCCCTCTGCGGCGCCGCCGCCCCCGGAGCCTGAGAGCAGACCACCAGAGCCGGCCTCGTCGCCGCCCCCAGACTCGCCTCCGCCGCCGAACTCGCCGCCGGCAAGGAGGTCGCCTCTCCTCGCCAGGAACCCATCGCCGCCGGCGCACCTTTTCCGCAATCGGTCGCCGTCCCAGTCGCCACCCCCTGCGAGGCGCTCTCGGTCCAGATCGAGATCCCGGTCAGCGTCGTCTGACTCCTCGTCGTCCGCGTCGTCCAGGTCGGCGTCCTCGCGCTCCGGCTCCTCCCGGCGCTCGCCCAGCGTGCGCAGAGGCCCACGCAGCCCGCGCAGTCCGCGCAGCCCGCGCAGCCCGCGAACGCCGAGGGGACCCAGGAGCCCCTTGAGTCCGCGCCTCTCCAGAAGCCCACGCAGCCCTCGCAGCCCTCGCAGCCCGCCGCCGTCATCGCGCAACCGCTCGCGGTCCAGGTCCAGGTCGAGGTCCTCGATGTCGCGCTCCCGGTCGCGGTCCAGGTCCATGTCGCCGCACGCTGCGCGGCTGGCCAGGCCGCCCACGCCGCCGCGGCGCAAGCGCAGACACTCGTCACCTGACGACGCCAGCGACGCGCCAGGCGGCAGCAGGAAGGGCCGGTGGAAGGACAGGCCGCCCTCTCCCGACGACTACTACAAGTCCAAGTCCAGGCGTTCGCGCAGCCGCAGCAGGAGCAGGAGCAGGAGTCGCAGCAGGAGCAGGAGCAGCAGAAGTCGCAGCCGCTCCAGGACGCCGTCGCGGGGCCGATCCTACGACCGCCGCGACAGGGACCGCGACCGAGATCGCGACCGGGATCGTGGCAGGGACCACCGCGGGCAGGGCCGGGACAGGGGCTGGGACTACAGGGAGAGGGAGCGCTGGGACCCGAGAGAACAGCACCCGCACCCGCACGGCCCGCCCCACGGACCACCTCACGGCCCGCCCCATGGCCCTCCTCACGGCCCACCCTACGGCCCACCGCATGGCCCACCACACGGCCCACCAGGCATGCGGGGCCGCGGCCGTGGCGGCTGGGACAGAGGCAGGGGCAGGGGCTTCCCCAGGGGAGGCTTCTTCCCGAGAGGCGGACCCGGGCGGGGTCATTTTAGAGGGAGGGGGCATGGCCCTCCCGGACATGGACCTCCCCCCCACGGCCCACCTGGACACGGCCCCGGAGGACCGCCTGGAGGGCCGCACGCGGCACCGTCGCACCACCAGTACCACGCCGACGTGCACGACCACTCTCAGTATGAAGGCGATATTCGCAACTTTGAAGAGAAGCAGAGGGAGAGAGCCTTGAAGATAAAGCGGAAAGAAATGAAGAACAAGAAACCATGGGATTGATGATGCTGAGGCAAAGTGTTTGTGCTCCTAGAGCGTTTGAGTTATGTCTCATCCTTAGGTTATGATATGGACTTTTTAAGCCTGACGTTTGTGTGATGTTCCTATGACACAGCATCTGTGCAAGGTAGTTCTGTGTTTCTGTTATGTGCAATACTAGCTTACTCACTTCAGCAGTCCCTCTTAATTTACAAGACACCATGTTGTAGGCATTTTTTTATGAGATTGTGAATTATTGTATGGGACCCATTTTATTCCAATTTTAAGTACCTTTCAAGAGCAGGTCTTTGCTTTTGTTCAACTTTGTTTTCATTTTGAATACCCATTCAATACTGTTAAAATCCATGGATGCTTTGGGGATGGTGCTGTTACGTTCATGTTTTGTATTTGTGGCACTTGGCTGAAGAAGTTACTTTTCTGACTGCTTCCTTTTCACCAGCTTCCTCTTTTATAACTGATTTGTTAAGACCTTAGGGTCATATTTTATTTTCTAGCATTACCCTTTTTATAATTATTATAATTATGCTTTGAACCAGTGTTATAATGCGGAGTATGAATAATTGTCACTCTTTTTCATTCACATTTATTTACCTTTCACTAATGGGTGTTGTTAAAATGGGCCTACTCCAGCACATTGTTTGCCAAGTTTGGTTCAGCACTACAAATTTTGCCATTACTAGTAATGGTTGAATCTCAATAGTGATATTGTGAGGACACAGTTTGATTTTGTAGTTCCTCCTCTTGGGATTGTAAACTTTCTCAGCCATTGAACTTTTTAGTTTGGTAATGTGTGATAATGAATGAACTTTGTGAACCAAATTTGGATTTGGCAGTTTGTAGTTTAGGTTGCTTTGAACCCACATTATTGTATTCAAAATTAACAGCCACTACATGTAACAAGCATGATAAGGTACCCATTTATTTGTATCTTCTTTGAATTAACTTTTGACTATGACAAGACTCAGAATTATTTCATTCCTTAGTATGCTAGTACCTGTGAATGAGTTTGATTGTGTATAGATATTAGTTCTGTATTTACTAGTGTATTATGTGTGTATGTATGTAAAATATGTATACTGGCACCGGATGAATGAATTTTCTTATTGTGATATGTAAGGAGGTGATTCTGAGTCTCTGTAGCAGTTCATTGTTATTTTCCTTTACTTTGTAGAGCTCTGTCTCATTGTTTGCTATACTTGGACAAGTAATTGTAAAAATTGTACATAAAGATGATTGCTGTACAGAATTTAGGCCCTGTAAAATGAAATCAGACATTGGTGAATAATATATATCATTCTTATTTACTGCATAAATCACAATATTTTGCGCTCTGACTTCTGTTTTGTTGATCTCCAGTTTTATGTGTAATAAAGCACAATCATCTGCTTTCAGATTTATTTGAGTATGATTATTTGGGATGTGCTTAAGCATGCTAGGCTTAATCCCTTAGTAGCACTGTTGATTCCTGGAATCTTGTGTCTTATTCAATAATGAATAGAACATGTAAATTATAGATTTTTTTAAATTAACCGGCTTTTGTTTTTATTTTATTATTGAAACCACCACCCAACAACTTGGATCGAAGTTTTCCTGAAACACATGCGTATATTCTCCACAAACACACGTTAATCAGGGGAACTACAATAATGCGTAAATACTCCAGGACTCAAGACTCACAATGAATTGCAATAGGAATGTGACGTTTTGTGTCTACTCGGGAGTGGCGAAGCACCTCTTCCGGTTTCCCGAGCGTCTTCGGGTTGCTTCGGGTTTTCTAGAACACTCTCATACGCTCACGACGGCGACGGCGCCGCGGCGCATCTCTGCTCGGGTCAAACCGTGCCGTGCCGTGCGTGCGGAGATTTGTGTTCTGCTGCGCCCGTTGTCCCAATTTTATCTGGTTACCTCCGTAAATAGCCACTGTACGTCGAGTGTTTGGAGTTTCTTTCGTAAGTCTGTCTGCTAACCATCATTCCTGTGGCAAATCGTCTCACGACCCTGGTGAGTTCCATGACAAATCCATCTCTTCTGCTCACGCTCTGGTTCTGCTTGTGGACCAAACAATCTGCATTTCCACTTCAACGCCAAATCTATGAATGGAAAACATCTTGACGTTTAGCGTCTTGGAGATCCATTTATTCTGCATTTAATAATGCCGTAGGCTCAAGCTTCCAATCGTTCAATACACGATTAAGTTTGTGCCGGTGATGACTTTTAGTAACCTCAACTACAAGAATTCCGAGGTCATGCTCTGTATTTTTATCCCTCTGAACCCCAATCCTGCATGTTGGTCATGGCAACCCGTCATATTCTTATCATTTGTCTCAAACATCCTTCCGTCTGCCCTATTAAAGGTCTGTGTAATCCCATTCAATCTAATTCTATGTTTGATTTCAGTCCTAATTTACTACCATGGCAAAGTGGGGCGAAGGTGATCCTCGCTGGATTGTTGAAGAACGTCCTGATGCTACAAATGTCAACAACTGGCATTGGTGTGTATTTTCATTAACTCTGCATCGCCATGGCATTTCGAGAACAATCACTTTTAAATTTGAGTACTGTTCTGTGCAGGGCTTGAACGAATGAACCATGTTCTGTCAAAAGTTTTAAAAGTGCAAACTATTGATGATCTTCATATTTCCTAAAATAAGCTCGGCTCACTTGTGTTTTTGCCTTTCTGCTGTCACAGGACGGAGAAAAATGCCTGTCAATGGTCGGAAGACAAATTAAAAGAACTACTGAAGAATTTAAAGATAGAAAATGACAACGCTAGCTGTGAAATCACTGAAGTGGAGAAATTAGAGGGAGAAGCTGTTGTCAATAACCGGAAAGGAAAATTGATATTTTTCTATGAATATGATATTACTCTGAAATGGCGAGGTTCCATGAATGATAATGATGAAGAAGCTGAGGGAAAGATAAATATACCAAACTTAAGTGAAGAGAACAGAGTAGATGAAATTGATGTGAGTTGCCCTTCTTTTTAAATTTATGTATTTGATAATTGTACTGTATCAAATGTATAAAAATGTGGGTTGTTCTTCCAGGTGAGTGTATCTTTAGACAAAAATACCGAGCAAGGCTACAGAGTAAAGGCTTTCATGCATAGTGTTGGCACTGTTAAAATAAAAGAGCAGCTTGGTAAATACATCAGCGCATTGAAAGAAGGTGAGTCAAAGTTTCCATAAACAGTTTTAATCAGGATCTCAATCTAGTTGTATTCTTATATCCCTTAATGATTCTTTGTTTTTATCATAGAGTTCTCAAGAGGAATGATTTTACCAAAGAAAGGTGGGGACTCTGGTACAATCAACACTAATGATTCCTCTGTCAATAATTTATCTGCTGGATTCAACATAAAGGTTTGTTTTCTTCAGTTAATTTTGTATTTGCACATGATGTACATGATCAAATGGATAACTATTTAAAATTTATTTCTTTAACAGATGCAAATGAATACTGTTGCGAAACCAACCACCAATACTGTAGGTTGCAAAATAGACACCACCACAATTACCTTCTCACATGCCTTCCAGTGCACAGCAAAAGAGTTCTACAATGTTCTCACTGTAATTGAGGTAAGCTTTCAAGTTACTTTTCTTTTTCTGATCCGTTTTTTAAAACTTAATTGCCTGAAGGAGGTAATATATTTTCGCTTTTAGATGGTACAAGCATTTACACAAGGACCAGCAAAACTTGAAGTTAAGAAAGGTGGAAAGTTTGAGCTATTTGGAGGAAATATTCATGGAGAGTTTCTTGAAATAGTGAGTATTTTGTATTCGACTCTAGTGTTTTTAATATATCTCAAGCATGTTACTTAAAATGCGTCTTCTTTACAGGTTCCTGATCAGAAGATTGTGCAGCGTTGGAGATCCAAGCGGTGGCCTGGAGAACATTATTCGAATGTTACAATTTTGATTGACCAAAAGGATGACCATACAAGTGTGAAAGTGACTCAGACAGGAGTACCTTCAAGGTAATAACCCTTATATTTGTCTTATTTCTCATAAAGCTACCAGATGTAAATCTGTCTACCTTCTGTAGTATTTTTCTCTGATATTGATAATGATCCTGTTTTTCTTTCAGTGAGGCGGATGGAACAAGAGAAAACTGGGACCGGTATTATATGGATGCCATTAAGCGAACGTTTGGGTTTGGATCATTTATTGGTTAAATAAATGTTTTTTTCTAACTTATGCTGAACCAGTAATCTTCCTCTTTTGTTGATTTATATTTGATGCCTCAGGTCACAGTGCATAATTGTTTTAACTTGTTTTCTGGGAAAAGGGGGAATTTGTAAAATCCTTACTTCTACCTGAAGGGTACATCCATCTTACTTCATTTTGTCAGTTGGATGTCTACTTAATTTATGTGTCCTAATTTAATTTGTGATTATGTTAGTTGTACCGTCAGCATGTGGTGTGATGGCTGAAGGGATTATGAACAAATGGAGCTTATTCTTAAAAGATGAATCCAATTGTTGCACATTAACTGAGATTTGAATATTAATTCATTCTATTGTTTTTGAAGCATTACCAGAAACTGCCAGTTGTCACGCCTTTAAGACAAAACTGTTATTTTACAATAATTTTTGTAAAGTCTTATTGTGATAATAAATTTCTTCAAGAGGTGAAACCTGTCTTGTGAAGATGAGCCTGCTTTAAACATGTCTGCTTGAAACATGTTTCATTCCATTCATTGATGTTTCCCATCCCACATATTTGTATGTTGTCAGAAAAATCAGCATTTTGGCTCAATTTCTTTCTCTCTTTTTTTGTTGTTTTTTTTTGTGAAATTGTGTATTCTGACTGTGTCAAATATAATGCCCCATGCTTTCTAGAATAATTTTTATATGTAAATTGTGATTCTGTAACTTTGTATCTTCTGTGTTTGAATGACTGAAAATTTGAAATAATAAGAAACAGTTCAATCATGATAAAATTGTAACCAACAGAATCCACACCAGTTTGGTTTGTAGTGATGTAGGAAAAAATGACTTCAGAGGCAGTAGTGCCAAGTGTCACAATTTTTTCTACTTTTATTAAGAAATAAACGATTTGATGCATTAAATGCACCAATCTTCTGTCACCCGGAGCACATGAAGTTGCTAACTGTAATAAGATTTCTCAGGTTGTATTTGTACCCTCCAAATCAAATCAATAAAACGCATCTAAAAGTTCATGCCGCTTTTTTTTCTTTTTTTCCTCAACAAAACCGGAACTATTGCCACATAGCGGACATTCGCTGAAGCAAAGCTAAGCAAGGGAAGGCCATCTGCCTCTCGAGGGTGGTTCAGTGAACTAACGGTGATTTGGGGATCATCCACGCATTGCAGGCATTGAATGAATGAACTCAGTACCGGCCCGTAGGGAACACGCCGATTTATGGGCCGGGAGCCCCGACGCACGGATGAGTGCCTGCCCAGACACTGGCATGGCATCGCTATGCTCAAAAACGCAAATAAAATATGACGTGGATACTGTCCTTTTTTGTGGGGACGGGGTCCAATGACCCGGTCCTCCACCTCTGGCCCCTCCGGCCAGCCCTGCGACGCAATGGGTACCATAGCCAACCCTGTCCGGCCTCAACCTGGAGGGGCGGGCTGGGGCTGGCGTTGGGGAGGGCAGGGGCTGACCAATCGAAGTGCCTGGGGCTGGAGGCACCTACGCCGCTACGCGGCACAGGAGGGCCCTGGCAGCCCGGCCCGGCCCAGCGTGTTGGCCGATACAGACATGGCCCCATGCCCGTGCCCCGCGGGCCCGGCCCAGCCCAGCCCGGCCATTCTGCCAGTCAGTCACCCCTCACCGCGCCAGGCGCCTCGCCTCGCCTAGAGGCTCCTGCCTCGCCCCGCCGCGCGACCTAGGCCCCGGACCCCACCTGGCGGACCCGGTGGACGCGCCGCGCTACCCCAGCATCTCCAGCAGCGCCAGCAACGGCACCGGCGCCCAGCGACCGGATCAAGATGCTCCGGCACGCCGCGCGCCCCGACTTGGAAATGAAGCTCTCCTTTGTGTGCGCCCGGCCCCGCTAGGCCCCACCAGGCCCCGCTATAGGCCCCCCCAGGCCCCGCAAGGCCCCGCAAGGCCCCGCAAGGCCCCGTCGACCGACAGGCCGACAGGTAGACGGACGGAGAAGCATTGTTCTTTCCAGCTCGCTCGGGCCGATTGGCCCGCCGGGCCGTCCCGTCGTACCGCCCCGCCACACCCCGCCACGCCACGCCACGCCACGCCACGCCACGCCACGCCACGCCCCGCCGGTCGCCACGTGATCTGCATGTCAGGCGGGGGCGGCGGCGGCAGCAGTTTCCCGCATCGCCGTGCCCGACGTGCTCGCCGTGCTCCGGGCTGGGGAATGCTGCAGGTGAGGATGGGCAAGAAGCTCGCCAAAAATAAGGGGTGGCTTACTTCGTTTAGTGCAAGGGGACGCGTGCTGGACGTTCTGGACCAGAACGCGATGCCAGCCTAGAGAGGCTTGCCCAGTTTTCTGGACGAGGAATGCCACATGCGGGCTGTCTTCGTTGTTGCGCCCCTCAGCACGAGAAAGTTGATGAAACTGGACGGTTGGAAATTGGATCTCCCAAATTGCTTCCCCTGTGCACCGCTCGGCACCGCTCCATGCCCTGCACCCAGCAATTACTACCCCCAGTACAGCCCGACAATAATCGAGAGATTGGAATTGAGAGGGGAGGGGTGGGTGGCTGCCGCGCTGGCTGCCGTGGTGCGGCGAGGATGGCGAGGATATTACCTGGATTGGCCCGGAAGCCCACGGAGGTGAGATAGACGCCGCTCCGCCACTGCTAAAGGCTACGAGTGGCGTAGTCGCGTAGCCATGGCGTAGCCCGGCCGGAACCAATGCCGTCTGCACGACGCGGCGCGCGGCTGCCTGGCCCGCCCGGCCCGGCCTGCCACGGGAAATTGCATAATTAGATTCCCTCCCCCTCCCCCTAGCCTTCCCGCTTCACCCACTTCGCCGGGGCGGCGTTGTGGAGTGAGCAACTCATTTAGCGCGTTAACGGAGAGAGCTGAAGGTTGAAGCGGAGGCTGGCGCTGTGCCGCGTAGGCAACACTGCCGTGTGACCTCCTTGCAAAGTCACCGTCGAGGTGAATCGAGAACAGTGAAGCTAGAAAAATAGGCGAAATAGAGCCCAAACACACGCTGTGGAGAGCTGCCTAGCGAGCAGGGTGAGATATACAGTCCGCCGCACACCGGCGCGGTGGGTTTACATGCATTTTAGCACCACCAATTAAGAATAAGTAAGTCAATAAAACGCCAGGGGCCATTCGCGTTGGGCAACCCACTCGCGAAACATCCCCGCACGACTCCGCGTCCTCACGGCGTGGGTCTGCCGTGCGAGGGCGCGTCCGCGTTGACGCGGTGCGGCGAGGGGAAAAGGGGGGGGGGGGCTCGTGGCGGCCGGGCGGTGCTCATGTCTAGATGAGGTAAATCAAGTCGGACAGCTGTCAAACGCGGCGGCCCGGCAGGCCCGAGGGTGCCCGAGGCCAGGCCGGGCCGAGCTCGGGTCGGGCGACCAAAGGGACGTATCCGCGGCCACGCCGCGCGCCGGTTGCGTGCTTCTGGCTTTGATGGCCCTCGCCGCCCTCACGGCCCTCGCGCGGCCCCCGCGGACTCGGGGGCGCATTTCGCCTGGAAGGCTGGAAGGAGGGCAGGACAGCCACTTCCGGTCCGCGGCAAGGCAAGCCAGCAACACCGGAAGCGAATTGATTTCCTCTCCGCGGCGTGACGCATGGCCACCACGCCACCCTGCCACCATGGCCAGCATGGCCAGTCACTGCAGACGCATTCCAAGAATCCGTATCCGTTGCTCCGTTTTTGCCGAAGACCGCGAAACACACCGATCCAGCCCAACGGTTTTCAACATTGGGGTCGTGAAAATCTATCAGGCCAAGAGCATTTCGCCGCGCGAAGAGCATTTCTCCACGCCAAGAGCATTGCTAGTCCAGAGTACTTTCTTCCTATTGAAGAGGGTTTCGAGATTTGCTGTACTTAGTCTCCACCATTCAGTCGCGTTTGCAACCGCTGACCTAGCCCACCTGGTCCAACCTCGGGCACCTCGGGCCGGGTGCGGCAACAGGCAGCAGGATGAAGCAGGGCGAGAACAGCCCTGGCTGCTTCGCTGCTTCGGCACCGCAGCGCGGCGGCAGCCGGATGTGCCGCACCGCGCCGCCACGCCGCCACGCCTGCCAACGTGGCGACACGACACGCGCCGCCGGATTACGTTGCGGACGCTGCGGCAACTTGAACACGGCCAGCATCGCTTTCGTCGCTCTGTCTCTCTCGCACTCATGGCGCGGTCCGAAGGGGTGCGAGAGAGACAGACAGCCTCAACCCGACAAGCGTGGACAATTTCACATTGTTGCGCCGTTTTTCTTCCCGTTTTTGGCGCGCTTTTTTCACGGTGCAGAATGCGCTGTTTGCACGTCCGTAAATAAATATTCTGTTATTTTGGTGCCTCAGTCTGTGGAGACGGCAATCACTGTTATCAGCTGGAGGATCGACGCGACACGATGCGGACACACGCACGGCCGCGTCTGTGCGTGTGTGTGTCGGTGTGTCTGTGACTGAGTGTGTGTGAGTGTGTGCGCGCGCGCATGCGATTCTTCCACCCCCACACTCCCACACTGTGTTTGGGGCTGGCCACTAGAGAGTTCATTGCCCGGCCTACTGACGACCCTTCCATTGGTCACTGCTGGTCAAAGAGTTGCGGTCGGGGAAAGGGGAGGGGGGGGGGGCTACTTTACGACTTGTTTCATTTCCCACCGAATATACTATGCTGCATAACTTTGTCGCCCCCCCAGACTTTTAGGAGTGCGTTGGGGTGAGTATATTGGTGGGGCACTTTTTCCTTTCCCCCCTTTTTTTACGAGAAAAACCAACAGCAGTGTGGCCGGTGGGTGGATCGGCGACTGGGGGTCAATACCTTTACAAAGCCGACACACGAATCGAACACTTTAGCGGGCGGGCCCTGCGGGTGGCGGCCGGGCTGGGGGTACGGCACGGCGGCACGGCGGCGCGGCAGTGCGGTGCGCCGCGAACGGGCGAACCCCGAACGCGAACGCGCCGCCAAGGGGAATCCGCAGACCGCGTCGTAAAAATACTGACCGCTTTACTGCACTGTTACGCTCGTGCTCATTGCAGGCAATGAATGGAATGCACGGGACAGACATAACTCCAGACGCTTTTTGAGCTCTAGAGTCGCTACACAGCACTCGAACCGAACGTGTGACCCCACCAATCGATTCCTCGTGCGGAGAGGAATCCATTGGTGGGGTCACACTTTCGGTTCGAGTCCCATTTGGCGAGTCTGAAGCTCAAAACGCGTCCGGGACTTTGACCGTCTCCTCCGGTCTTCTGGCCCAGGGCCCAGGTCCCAGGCTGGCGACGCTGCACGGCGTGCCGAGGCAGCGAGGCACCGAGGCGTGGGCCGGGCGGCAGCATTGCGCGGGGCAATAACTTGTCGCCCCCACTGCTGCCCCTCCCGCCGCCCCGGGCTTCACCCCCCACCCCCAATTCTTTGACTAAGTTTCAGCGCGCCGGGCACGCGTGCAGTGTCGCTCGGTTCGGCGAGGGGCTCAGGGGGGTGGGGAGCAAAAAACGACCAAGTCCTGGCCGGCCGATGACATAAAACGAAGATTGGGCCAGGATGTCTGTGATAAAAACAATACGACCGCTTTCCCGTGTAAAAAAAAGAAAAACGCAGCGATTCCGCGGTTAACCTGTGGAGTGGTACGCAGCGGTGAAGTGCTGCAGGTGTCGTTGGGCGGCGTCGCGGCACCCGGGGCACCGAGTAGCTGGGGCACATCGACCAGTGGATGTAGTCGGAGCCTCGCCCGCGCTCGCTCGCGCCGAGATCGAACTTTGCGTTTTGTTGCGTCGGCGGCGGGCCGGCAGACTTGATTCGGAACACCGCCTTTGTCGCGCCGTCTCTCTCTATCGCACGGAACGGCCCATGAGTGCGAGCGAGAGGGGCAGAGCCAAGGCAGAGCGACGCAATCGATGTTCGCAATGCTGATGACGACTTGTCACGCGGCCAATCTATGGCATGTAAACGGGCGTCGTCAACTGCACTGTCGTAACACGTGTCTATTTTTCGAATTTCAACTTACCTCAACTCGCTCCACAGGGCGCCAGTTTAATGTTAGCTGAGACGTCGTCAGCAAGAACAAAGAGCTTCAATTTTTTTTTAATTTAAAAGATAGCTTAGTTTTTAAATTTGAAAAAAAAAAAAATTAAAAAATTTGAAGCTCTTTGTTCTTGCTGACGACGTCTCAGCGAACATTAAACTGGCGCCCTATTTGTGGAGCCGCGTGGGATTTGGCGGCCGTTCCGGAACGAGGACGGGGCCGTCGAGGCCGTCGAGGCCGTCGAGGGCGACGAGACGAGGGCGGTGTTGGATTCGCCGGAATGGCTTTTCGAGTCGCGCGCCGCGCACGCCGCGCACGCCGAGCCGGCTGATGATATAGGACGTGGCGATATCAATAAATGTCAAAGATGACATGGACCCGACCGCCTGTCGCGCCAGTCTCCGATTTCCTGCACCGTTTATGGCGTCGTAAGGCCCCTCCCCCTTTCCCCCTCCCCTCCCCGCGTCCTTCCCACGCTCGTCCGTCGCCGTTACGCGCGGCGTTCTCTTATTTCTGGGAATGGATTATTATTGTATATTTTATTATTTTATCTGGCCGGTGGCGCGCGGGTTTTCCCTCGCGCTTGGCGGGCAATGCGCGCGTTCCGGAGAAATCTCACCGTCAGCAACAAGTTGGAGTTATGGGATTTGAGAATGTGTGTGTGTGTGAGTGTGTGTGCGTGTGTGAGTGCCCCTGTGTTGGTGTGAGTGGGCGTGGGCGCGTCCAAGGCGCGCCGATCGGTCGAAAGGTCAGGCCGTTCAGCCGGTTCAGTGGGAAACCCCCGCCGGCCGGCCTGGCCTGACTCACTATGTGGACTGCGAGCCAAGCGGCAGCCAGCCGTATTGTTTTTGTTTTTGTTCGGTTGCAGGAGCGGCGCCGCGGCTAGGCCGCGCTAGGCCGGGCTAGGCCGGCATGGGGTGCGGCTCGTCCAAGGGCTCGGTGGTGCCGCTGGAGGGGGGCTTGACCGGCAACGGCGTCGCCCCGCACGCCCCGCACGGCCCGCACGGCCTGCCCAGCGCGCGCGTCCCCGGTAGCGGCCAGTCCCGGGGCCCGTCGCGGGGCCCGTCGCGGGGCGCGGCCAGCCGCAGGGCCTCGCTGGCCCCCGCCATCGTGGGCAAGGACCCCCCGGAGGAGGACCTCCCCAAGGAGCTGCCCGAACTCAGAGAGATCGTCCGCGCTGGTGGGTGCACGCTCAGATTCGTACCTGGAAACGCGCCAACGCGCGTGGAATCCTGGAAAAACTTGTGCCAGCACGCGCTTTGGTGTGTGCGAGCGGTGGACTGGATGGCGCGTTTGCTGCCTTTGCGTTGCAGCGGGCGGCAAGGCCATGGCCTTCGAGGTGCCGCTGTCGGACCTCCCCGCCGACGGCGAGGACGGCGCGCCCCGAGAGTCGCGGCGGCCTCCGCGACGCCTGCAGCGCCTGGAGGACGCGCCGGTGCCGCCGTCGCAGCGGCTCACGCACCGCCTGCTGGACGAGCGGCAGGAAGCGGCGGAGGAGCGCCGCTCCCAGGTCAGTCTGCATTCACAGTGTGGCCAACGTGGAAGGGAAAAGGCACCACGAGCAGGTGCCGATAGGGTGGGGGGGCATTTGTCTTGAAAAGGAAGTGAAACTTTGCCTTGTAAGTAGGCAAAGAGTGCTGCTACTTTGCACTGGCGAGTGCCAGTGCAGGCGAGCTTGAGTCGCCCCCGAAACGGCATACGATCATGTGTGTCTGCCTTTGTGGTAATGGTGCATGCTGCCCGTATGTCTGTCCCCCTGCCTGCCGACAGCCTGCGGCCCGTGTTGCATGTCCCTCTTCTGTCCACTGCGCTCCCTCCCTGCGCCGCTCGGCGGCGGGGACTGTGAGTTTCCGCTTCGCTCTGTCCGAGCAGTCGGTCCGACTGTTTTGTCCGCTGTTCCGCCTGTCTGTCCGCCTGTCTGTCCGCCTGTCTGTCCGCCTGTCTGTCCGACTGCATGTCTGTCCGACTGCATGTCTGTCCGACTGCATGTCTGTCCGACTGCATGTCTGTCCGTCTCCAGTCCTACTCTGACCCCGCCCTATCTCACTCTCACACAGCAGCAGCGTCGGAGGGGGCTCGGGATAGTGCGTCTGAGAGATGAGCTGACTGCAGGCAAATACTGGTCTGTGTGTGTGTTTATGTGAGTGTGTCGCCCCGTCTCCACCTGCACGTGACGGGAGGGGGAAGGGGGTGGGGGTGGCCCAGGGACGCGGCAGAGGCCCCATCTCAAGAATAACGCGTACGCGCCTGGAGGTTCCGAGCCCCCCGAGCCCCCGAGCCCCCCGAAGTCGGCGCACACGTACGGGGCGGGGTGGGGCCCGCTCCGGGGCAAGGTGTTGGTGGAGTTTATGGCCGGGGCGTTGCGCGCGACACGGCGGCGCGGCAGGCGCGCCAACAGAGGGACTAAGACAGTGGGAATGCCGAGCTGAGGGAATAAAGCATTCTCCACTCAGACGGAAAATGATAATGGAGGAGGGGGGGGGGGCTGGAAAACTCGACTGCGGGGGCAAAAAAGGAGGAATTTTAGCGATGGTGTCCCCTTTCCCCCTCCGGCCCGCGCCAATCTCTGTCGGAATCTGGATGTAAAGTGCAAGACGGATGCACCGCACGCAGACAGTGTCTTTATCAACGTCTCCACGGCTTCTCCCCCTCCAACCAACCCGCCTCTTTTGCAGTGCAGGGGCACTCTAAAAAATTGACACGTTTGTTGGTGGTCTTCGACTTGTTTGTTTCTTTTTTTTTTCAGATCCTGTCGCAGCGAGTGCAGTCTGCGCAGCCGCGCGCCCCGAAGCGGCGGGGCCGCGACGCGGACGCGGACAACGGCCTCAACTCCAGCGGCTCCTACATCGACTCGCTGGCCAACAGCAGGGACAGCAGGGTGCGTCCGTCTCTCTCACACTCACGGGCGTGCAGTAGGGGTGCGGGAGAGACACGCTCTTCACTCACTTTTTCCTTTCCAGAACGGCGAGTTCCGAGAGATGCTGGCGGGCAGGCACTTCCCCGGAGCGTGAACCATGGCCGCGAGGCCACGGCCAGGACGTGCGTGCGAGGCACTGTAAGGTGCAGGGACCAAAAAAGAACCCAAGCTTTCCAAGTTTTACCTTATCTTTATTAGGACTCTCCATACTGATAGAAATATTTTTGTTATTTTGTAGAAGTTTGCTTTAGGAAGGAACTAGGAAGGAAGTGATAAAATAGCTTTGTTATTATTCTTGCCGTTTTGTCTTTGCACCGAAGGTTAGGTTAATTGGTCTGATGTGTTAGACCATTTTTTTCACGTCGAGTTGACGTAGTCTTAAAATCTTATAAAGAGTACAGGTGGTTTTAATTAAATTGATAATTAGTAAAGTCTATGTAAAAAACAACATTTTTATTCACATAATATTTAATACAAATGTCGGTTTACTTTCATGCACTGACTGCTTTAGTACTGCAAGGATTATCTTAAATAAAACTTTGGCAGCAGATCACACAACATTGATTTTCAAGTTACATGGTTCTCCATGGTCACAAAATAGTTTTGAGCCCCGATGAAACTTGAGCAAAAGTTGCACTTTTCATCGGGAGAAGAAGTCTCTTCCGCCTCATTCCACTTTAAGATGAATAAAAATGAGGACCTGTGGAGGAATCAAACTTACAATAGCGATTAAAAACGGGTGAAACAGATGAAATATTTAAATGGAAAAACACATCTTCAAATGAAAATAGACTATTTTAAATTCATGAAAGTTATTTTTGATTTAGGACAACATTAAGAATTATGTCAAGGGGTTCACTGGCTTAAAAGGTGGTACCTAATGACACATAACATCGAAACTTGTGCGACAACGCATTGTTTATCTTTAACACAATTCTCTTATATCTAATGGAAGTATAAGTGCTATGCTTTATCTCAGACCACTGCAGTAACATGTCACCACCACAACCATCTTAACAATATTCTTTAGTCTTACTAGTCTTGTGGATTCTTTGCGATGGAGCTCTGCACTCAAATCCCTCTACATTAGTCAATACTGGTGGTGACTCATCAATCGCCAGTCTCCATACTCAACGCTTTTCTACGGAGGAGCCACAGAGAAATTAAAGAACAAGTATTTAGTCGAGATCACATCATGATGAACATAGGAGAAAAGAGGTACTTAGAGGCTAAACACTTAGGAATCGCTTCCGTCGCCCAATTGGGAAAAGAAACTAAAATATTTAAATAAGTGTGGTTGTATCACAGTGCCAACTTAAGTCATTCTGAGAACTCAGTCACACAGGCAAGCTTCACGGCCACACGAAACAGAAACATTTTCACAGAAACACATTAAAAGCCCTCATCTTCGACTCTAGCTTTCGGGAGATAGGACTGAAACGGATAGAGATGAAAAACATTCTCAAATTAGAAAAATGCTATTATTTCCCCAATACAAAATTTGAAAGGCTAGCTAGATGTTTGGAGGAAGGAGGTAGTTTGGAGTGCCTAACGCTATAACGAAGAATGTAAACACGAGGCATCGACCTCGGCCTCGACACCGTGGTGACACCGTGGTGACACAGTAGCACGCACAGGCCTCGCCAGAAAGACCCAGCAGTGGACAAGGGGGTCTCTCCTAGGAACACTAGTCGCTACGGAGTGATGTGCCGCCACACACACACACACACACATTCACGCGCATTCACATACACAACAAACGCACTCACACAACGCAGGCACACGCACACTGACAGCGCACAAAGAAAGGGATTAACAAACACCGACTAGACGCATCTACACACTTAAATGCTGGCGGACAAGTCCTTTTTTCCATTTATTGTTCTTTGTTCATCGACAAGGCTTAAAGGAAGGGAGGGACGGCCCTGCCGGTCCCAAGGCCCAGGCCAAGGCCCAGGCCGCCCAGGCCTATGGCGCCTATGGCAGTTGAGCTGGAGGCGGCCCGCCGCCCTAGCCTCACTCCATTCAAACAAAAACAACAAGCCCGGGGGCGACTAAACTGTGCATTCCCTCCGAGCGTCAAAACATCCCCATCAAAGTAGATGGGGTCGCGGCCGTGTCCAGTAAGTTGGTTGCTCGGGCCTGCTGCCCCGGACTTTGCCCTGATCAACCCGCGGGGCCTTGAGGCGCCCCTTGCGGCGCGCCGTGGGCCTGCACACTGTGGAGCAGTCCGAGGCAGTCCGCCCGAGAACGCGCGCATCACCTGCAGAGTGACTCCGAACACCGATCCCGTTTCTCTGTCCCTCTTCGCACTCATGGGGCGTTCCGGGTGGGTGCGAGAGAGACAGAGCGACGGAACGTTGCGAAGAATCAGTCTGCTGGGATGGGTGGACCGTCATGGGCGCCGTGGGCCGGGACCAACGATCCAGCACTGGCCCGGCCGCCCGGCCCCGAAGCCACTCCACGCCTCGGCAAGCACAAGCAGAAACACACAGGTACAAATAATATAATTAAGTCTACGTCACATTGAATCCAAGTCTATGCCACAGTAAAAAACGCTAAAAATGTCGCGCCACTGCGTCGGTTAATGAAACTAGTCACACACTCATTATAATGGTATAATGCTATTTAAAGCGTACAGGAGCGGGTATCGACAAGTCTGAAAATTTGGAAGGGGGCACGCGTTAAAACACCGAAAGAAGTAAGATAAGTCTCTTCTATTACGATATCTGACTGCTGCACCTAATACCTTTATAAACATTAACACTAAGAAGGCATTAGTGTTTACCTACGCTACAAAATGCTTGCACAAATTTTGAGCGCAAGTTAAACCACCGCTTTATGTCAGACAGAATGCTATGACGAGGTACACTCCTGCATGAGAAGCTCTGAATAAGAAAAGCCACAGTCCAAACCAGACACCCCACAAGTTGGGTAACAGGCGAGAGGTGCCTTCAGTACCGTCCGCTTCCCCAAAAAAAGAAACTGAAATTTTTGAAACTTTTTTTAGATGCTAGGGTTTCGCCCTGAAGTAAAACAATTACAAAACATACATTATGTATGTTCACGTTCCGACAGTAAATACGCGAGTTTTTATCATGCGGCTTCTCAACGCCCCAGTAAAAATAGCGATATCTTTAATCAGTTAGTTATTAGTCATCATGAAATTGAAACAAAGGAAACAACAACATCAACAACAAAAACACAAGCGAATGACGTTTGGCATTGGTCAAATGTTTTCATTATTGTGCCAGTCAGGAAAACGCTCACAACCGCTGTATTGCTGAACAGACTTTTAAAGTGGTTGGTGCCGGCGCTGGGGTGCCCCGTCCCTCACAGGCCGCACAGGCGGGCTTCTTCAGTCAGCGACTAAGATCTCAACGGCGTCTCCCAGTCGGCCAGTCAGCCTCCGTGGCCGACGTGATTGTCAAGTTGAGCCGCGGAGGGACGCGGGGACACCCAGGCTCTCGTCGCAAGCACTCCCACGCCAAATAAAAACACGTAGTACCCTATGGTGCCCATGGGGCCGCCCCGTCCCGTCTCTCAATTTGAGCTCATGGATCTCTTTTCCATATATTAGAACTAGACACTTAGGATTACTGATAGGTAGATTACGTTTACATATATGTACGTATACATATACGAATAGCACACGTTGATTCATTTTTGCACTGTCGGGCAGCGTCTCTCTGGAAGCACACTTCACTGCAAGGGGTTTATTCGCTCTCGCCACACAAACAACAGGACGCAGGCCTTCCCGGCTCTGCTGCCTTCACTCATCGGGTTCGCTCCGTCGAGTTGATGTTTCAACTAACTCGGTGCCGCGGCGCGGCCGCCCGGGTATCCGCAGGGGTGGGGGGTTATCGTGAGAAAAGTCGTGAAAGAGTGGAAAAAAGAGAAAAAAGATTGAAAGCGACAATAAGGCCGGGCCGAGCCCGGCGTACAAGCATGGGCACTTCTAGAAAGAGCACAAACATTGTAACCCCTCCGAACCCCGAACGCCACCCACGCCGCGGAGAACGAACCCGCGCTCGAGGCGCGCGCGGTTCAAACCTTAAAACCCCGGCTCGATGAGAAAACTTGTACCAAGCTGAATCGGCGCGAGGTTTCTCACCGGGCCGGGGGTTCGACTCCCGCCGGAGTCACGCGCGCCGCCTCGGCCTACGCAACGCGCGGTCGACCTAACCTAGAAATCGTTGAGGTTGAGGTCGCCGTTGGCGCGCTGCGCTGAGTTGAAGGCCGCCCCGTTGTTGTTGCGGGCGAGAGCGGGACCTCAGTTGTAGAAGCCGCGGTTCATAGCAGTGCGGCTGCGGGTGTGCCACTTGCACTTGAGGATGCGCACGTAGGTCCTGCGGAAGGACGCGTTGCACAGCGCGTAGCACATGGGGTTGATGGTGCTGTTGATGTAGCACAGGTAGTAGAAGAAGTCCCACAGGCCGGGCGGGATGCAGTCCGTGCACGCCGTCAGCGGCTTGAGCAGCACCAAGATGTTGTACGGCGTCCAGGTGAGGATGAAGGTGAGCAGGATGGCGCACAGCGTCTTGGCGGCCTTCTTCTCGGCCTTCTTCTCCTGCGTCTTCTTCTTCTTCTTGACGGCCTGCGCCTTGCCCGCGCCCAGGTTGGACAGGATCGCCCGCGACCTGCCGAGCAAGAGTGAGCGGTTAAACCATGGACAGTCGGCCTGACGCGGACGTCGACGCGGTGTCGGCCAGACGGCAGGCGGCTTACCCTGAGGTGGCGCCCGAGCCCAGCTTGGGGACGCTCTTGGCGTTGAGCGGCATCCGGACGTCCGGGATGTGCGAGGGCCGGCGCACGGCCGAGTAGTACGAGTCGCGCTCCGACAGGCGGCCCGTGGTCGTCTGCATGGAGTGCGGCAGCAGGTCCGACAGCGGCACGTCCTCGGTGATCATCTTGATGGAGGGCGCCGAGTCCTCGGCCGTCTCGGGCGGCAGGCGGATCAGGATGGTGTACACCTGCGACACCAACACCAGGGGGCCGTTAGCCACGTCAGCGAGGGCCCGGGTTCGACTACCAGCACGTGCATCACGCACAATCATCAATCATTCTTTTTTCCCGTTCCCCCGCGCCCTGCAGGGCCCTGGCACTCCAAGCTCGTCGCAGAAAAATCAAGTTGTGCTTTTATTGTTTTTTTTTTGTGGCCGAATGAGTGCTACGCCACTGGCTACGCCCGCCCGCCTCGCGCTGGCCCGAAGGCTCGCCCGAAGGCGGGATACTTACCGACCCAGGGGCTGGATCATGGATCCGATGGCCAACCTGGAGGAAACAAGCAAACATTTCCACAGTTATGGAGATGGATTCCGCTGTGCGCGCGCTTGCACTGCCCTCGCATTCACAAATACTTGACAAAAGGTTAAAAAATAATTTCTGAACCGACAGAGAGAAACAAAAAGAGAGGCAGTGTTGTGTTGTGAAGCAGCAAATCCATTTCTCAGCCCTTCTCAAAAAGGCGCACCCAATTCCTTCCGCCTGTCAGGTTCGGAGAAACACCAGACGCAAGATCGCCATCGGCGTACCACACACTCAAAGGGTTTTTCATTCTGCCATGGTGTGAGAGGAAAGAAGAAGAAGAGGAATAAGAAGAAGAGGTAGAAGAGGAGGAAGAAGAAGAAGAAGCATGGAAAGTGAGTAATGAGAAAGAGAAAGGTCATTTTTAAGATTGCGAGACAGGAGCAAGCGGCGAAGCGAGGCGAAGCGAGGCCAAGCCTGCGGGGAGCGCGGGAAGCCTCGCCAGCACGTCACCAAAGCCATAACCGGGAAAGGGGGCGACAAGCCGCAAGCGCGGGGAGAGCGAAGTCAAGTTGAGCCAAAATGAGATCGCTCCTCCCCGAGCTTGCCGCTTATTGCGACTAGTAGTAGAAGGTGATGATGATGTCCATGACGCGAGGCGAGCATGCTGTGTGAGGCGGGGAACGTCCAGCCAGCCAGTGCCGAGGCGCCGAGGCCAGGGGGCGTCAAACCAGGTGGCAACCCTACACTGCGTCAGCCGAGGTGGCAACCCTGACTTGCGTCATCAGTGCCCTCGGTCGGCAGTAACCATGCGGCCAGTCCGGTGGCAACCTGTGGGCCGCGCGGTGGCAACCCTGCACTGCTCACCCCGCTCACCGAGTCCGTGGACAGCGACCGGTTGGCCAGCCTGGAGGCCGGCGGCAGCGAGCGCGTCTCCCGCTCCGCCACTGCCGAGATGGAGTTGACGGGGTGGTCTCGGCGCAGCGGGTCCCGGATCACGTTGAGCGAGGTGCAGCGCGACACGGAGCTCTGCAGCGGTGTCTCCACCGAGACGGGCGTGGCGTAGCCCATGTCGCTGGGCGTGTCCTCGCAGTCCTCGCCGGGGTCCTCGCGTCCGGAGTGCCACCACGTGATGCAGGCCTGGCGCAGCCACGCCCACGTCAGCGGCCGCGGCTTGGGCTGCAACACAGAGACACTGTAGTGCAGCGCAGCACACTGTAGGGCGGGCTGGAACACGGAGACACTGTAGGGCGAGCTGCAACACGGAGACACTGTAGGGCGAGCTGCAACACGGAGACACTGTAGGGCGAGCTGCAACACGGAGACACTGTAGGGCGAGCTGCAACACGAGACACTGTAGGGCGCGTTGTTGGCGGTGTCGCTGCGCGTGCTGGGCTGTGGGCCTGATTACCCGCCGCCCTTGTCATCAGGGCTGTGCTCAACACAGTGTGTTGGCTGCCTGCCGTTGGCTGCCGTTGGCTGCAGTCCATTGTGTGCGTCCAACGGGCTGAATGTATCAGCGTGCACCATCCCTGCCTAGGCCCTGCCTAGGCCCTGCCCCTCCCGGCGTCACTCTGTCGACGTCGTCCCCTGCCCCCTCTCCTTCCTTTCCGACCCATTCCGACCCATTCCGACCCCGCCGGCCTCGCCGACCCGTCCACGCGCCGCGCCGCGTCCCCACTCAAAGCGCAAAGCGCATGACAGATTTACGGGAAAGGGGAATGCAAGGCTGCAGCGCGAGGCAAGGCCGGCCTGGCTGCGCCTGACTGGGACGGGCAGCATGCAGCAGACTGAGAGTCGCTGTCGTCGCTCTGTTTCTCTCGCACCTATAGGGGGCGCCCCATGAGTGCGAGGGAGACAGCGACGAAAACGGCCCTCGAAATGAGTCTGCAGGCAGCCGGGCGCCATTCGCTCATTCCGCGCGCTCCAGCGCCGCCAACGTGCCGCAACGTGCCGCGCGGAGTTTCTCGCGACACCGCAAAGAGTTTGGCTGCAGCGGGTTGGTTCCGGCGGTAAAGTCTCCCTCTCGCACTCATGGGGCGACGAATGCGAGCGAGAAAGACCTCCCGCAGCGCACAGTCGGACCAGAAGACCGGTGGAGGCGGCCAAAACTCTAGACGCGTTTTGAGCTCCAGAGTCGCTTAACAGGCCTCGAACCGAGAGTGTGACCCCACCAATGGATTCCTCGTTCGGAGAGCAATCCATTGGTTCGGTCACACGTTCGGTTCGAGTCCCATTCAGTGACTCTGGAGCTCAAAACGCGTCTAGACTTTTGGCCGCCTCCACCGGCCTTCTGGCCCACTGTGCAGCGCTGAGAAAACTGGCCCGGTCCTCCCCGGAGAGGGCACGGTCACAAAGACCCTGGAAGGGGCATCGGAACGAAGCCCATGACGACCTCATTGGGGAGGGGAAGGTGGAGTGTGACAACAAGGGGCCGGCCGAGCAGCCCGCCAGCCCGGCGAGCCACCCTTCGCGTAAAGAACGGCCTGAGGGTCGAGGCCGCCGAGGCTGCCGAGGCCACTGTGCCAATGTGTTCGGGGCGGCCAGGCCGGGCCGGGGCGAGAAGGAGAAAGGAAAGGAGGTGGCGCTCCACGCGCCGCCCCACGCCGCCCCACGCCGCCCCCTCGAGCCAGCCGAAGATATGAATGGCGGCAACGCGGGTGGCTGGAAAAAAAGGGTGCAAACAGGCTGTCCAGCTCGCCTTGCGATCTCCACTGCAATGAAGGCGGCCGTGCGTTCGCCACTGCTCTGCCGCCGCCGTGCCGCCGTGAACCGGGGCTGGAGGTGGCTTGACGCGGCCAACGGCGCCAACGGCCAAATGCAAAAGATTAATAGCCTGTCGAGGGCCTCGGGGCCGTGGGGTCCGGACGGTCCCGGTGCGTGGAGTCACGGCGAGGCACGGCGAGGCGAAGCACCAGGTCGACGCGGCCCTCGGCGTGCCAGGCCTTTTCGGGGCTCGGTGGCGGTAGGGGTGGAGGCGGTGGTTGTCGTAGCGGCAGTGGCGGCGGCGACGGCGCTCTGGGTCCTCCGGGACTCCACCACCCCGCGGAGCCCGGAGAGCACGACGGCGAGGCGCGGCGGGGCGCGGCGCCGAGGCAGGAATACGGTAATGAGGCTTTCCGGCGGCCGGAAATGGCAACAGCGAAACCCAAGACGGTGTGTCGCGCGACCTGGGCCACTCCCCACCCCCAGGCCACCCCCTCGGGGCGCGCAGACCCGCAGTTGCCCCCCCCCTTCGCCGCCACCCGCAGACTAATTCTAATCGGGGCGGCTGTATCGGCAATAAGTCGCTGAAGAAATGAGCCAATTAGCTGTGTTTGTGAGTCGCCTCAATGCCTGCAGTGAGTGGCCGTCGCGGCTGTCGCGGCGCACTCTGTTCCGTTTCCGGCCGCCCCGTTCCCGCCCCGCTTCCGGCCTTTGGAGCACTTGGCGGCACTGTTTTCGCCCGGCTTTGTGTTTCGCTTCGCCCTTTCTGTATCATTTTTGCACGTTTCCTCTCAAGCGAAGGCGGTGGTTTCGAACGAAGGCGCGCATCTCACAAGCGGCGAGAGCGAGCAAGCGGCGCGCGAGATGAATTTAGCCGAGTTAGCCTCGGTTAGGCGGCCGTGCGCAGCGCGCCTTAGCGTCTAGTCTGTTTGCAGCTCGGTCATTCCGAGAGCCGTCTCCGTCGTCTGTCTCTGTCGCACTGGGGGACGCCTGTGAGTGCGAGAGAGACAGAGCGACGAAGACGACTCTCAGAGTCAGCCTGCGGGGTCGCGGTGCTCTATCCGCTGAAATGGAGGAAAATGCTTACCGCTCTGTCCCGGGCGCCCTGCTCGTAGCGGAGGTAGCCGCCTTCCAGGTCGTCGTGGCCGCCGGGGCCGCCAGACTCGGACCGCTGCCGCCTCCAGTCCTCCAAGTCCACGGCCTCGTCGCTGTGAGGGCAGCCCACGCTGCGTTAATAAACAGCCAACGTGAGAAACGAGAAACTTGAAGCCGATCCAAACCCGCGCCGCAATTTTAACACATGACTCGTTTTAGTTCAACTCGTTTTAGCATGAGACATGTGTTGAAATTGTAACGCCAAACTCCTCGGAGACGACGAAGTGAGACCAGTGCAGCGAGTGCTTGACGGCGCGACGGTGGCGGCAAGAAAGTGACGCCCCGCCGTCCAACTTTGGCGACCAACACTCTTTCCCGCTCCTTTTTCCTCAGACGGATCGGGACTTGTCAGGAGGCGGTGCCATAAAGTGTGCCGAAAGTACCCGCATGCGAACGACCTTGACACAGATTCGCTGGTGCCTCGCGGCCCCCGCGGACGCCGCGGGAAGTTCTCCCTGTGGCATTCAGACCGCCACGCCGCGCAGTGGGCCAGAATACCGGTGGAGGCGGTCAAAGTGCCGGACGCGTTTTGAGCTCCAGAGTCGCTAAACAGGACTCGTACCGAACGTGTGACCCCACCATGGATTCCTCGTGCGGAGAGTAATCCATTGGTGGGGTCTCACGTCCGGTTCGAGTCACATTCAGCGACTCTGGAGCTCAAAACGCGTCTAGAGTTTTGGCCGCCTTTGCCGGTCTTGAGGCCCAGCGTGCGCCACCCTCGGCCACCCTCGTCGCGGCAGGCAGGCAGGCAGGCATGCGGCACTAACCTTGAGTTGGACCGCTTGGAGCTGTCCTTCTTGCCGGCCTGCAGGTTCGGCAGGTCCTTCTGCCTCTTCTCCGTCTCCCGCCAGATCCGCCAGTAGAGCCAGCACATGACGGACACGGGCACGTAGAAGGCGGCGATGGCCGTGCCGAACGTGATGTAGTGGTTCGTCTCGATGAACTGGATGTAGCACTCCGTGTCCGGGACCGTGCGCTCGCCCTCGATGTAGGGCCACGAGTAGATCCACGGCGTCCAGAGCAGCAGCGAGATGCCCCACGCGCAGCCTGCCGACCAGAAAAAGGGCACACTGTTAATGGTGCTGTTTCGGCCATGCGGAAACACAACAAACGAGCAGCCGTAAAATAAAAATAAAAAAAGCTTTGATTTTTAATCCGATGCGGCGCCCGTTCCGTTTCCTGAAAAGAACCGCGGCCGTGTTCGGCGCGCACAAAAGCGGGCGGATTACGATGACAAGCCGGATCGGTGCGGAAAAATGGCCGGCCGGCGGAAGGGGGGGGGGAAGGGGGAGGGCTGCCGATAATGTCGCCCTAAACGAGTTTCCGGCGCCTTGTTAATAAGCGCAGTGTTGTCCGCAAAAAGTTGGGCCGACACCCCTCTCCGTGCAAGGCGGCCGCGAGGAGGAGGAAGAAGAGAGGAGAGGGGGAAGACGCCCGCTGCCAACTTTTCGAGGGGTGGGGGAAGGATGGGTGACACCATCAATCAAAACGAAACATGATAGGAGCCGGTCGGCAATAACTGCACTACATGGAGAGACAGCGCTGCGGGGGCGGAGGCTGGAGGCTGAGCCGGGCCATGCAAATGCTTGGTGGGGGCGAGGTTGCCGGCCGGCTCGGACAGGCGCCACCACTGTAAGCCCCTGGATCGGGACTTCTTGGGCCTCTCGATCGCACATGATGACGAAGAAGAGGAGAGTGTGAAAAGGGGAGGCCTTGTTTGCGGCGCGTGGGTGGGCTGCTCACATTGTACGACACGGCGCGTAATGAAGTGAGACAGAGCGAGACAGAGCGAGACAGAGCGAAACGCCCACGCGGCCGGCTGGAGCGCCCCGCCACACCCCGCCCCGCCCCGCCCCGCCCCGCCCCGCCCCGCCCCGCCCCGCCCCGCCCGCCCCGCCCTCCCACCACTGCCACTGCCCACGCACGACAAAGGCAGGGCGGCACGGCCATGTGCTAATGAACCGCTATTGTGCTCTTGGCCAGAATGCAGGCAAAATGCACAATTAAACATGAGGCGGGGCGGGGCGGGGCGGGGTGGGGTGGGTCGTGTTGGGGCGGGGCGCGGTGGGGCGGTGTAAGTCGGTCTGACGAGAGACGAGACCGCCGAGAGGGTACCGCCGTGCCACCGCCGCGGCCGCGCAACAGCAGGGCGAGCAGGGCGAGCAGGACTGCGGAGGGAGAGCGCTGCTTTCAGGCAAAGTGCGCCTCCAATTCTCTGGCGCGCCGGAGAGGCAGCGGCCCGACTCCGCTGCCTCTGTCTCTGTCTCTGTCGCACTCACGGCGCGCACCGGGGCAGGGCTGCGGGAGAGACAGAGAGCGACGACTCCTCTTGGAATCGCTCGGCAGAGGAAGCGCCTTTCTTCCCCCCCCCCCAACCGCTTCCTGGTTCCTCTCTTATTTCCCCCTCGCGCGCGAGGCGTGCCGGCCCATTCAGATTGAGGTCGGCGGGGCTGGCGGGCCGCAGCGGACCGCAGCGAACTGCAATGTGCAGTACAATCGAAAGGCATTGGATGCGCTCACGGAAGGCGTGACGTTATCCTCAGCGTCGCGTGTTGGAAGCACCGCGCCGGGGAAGCCGAGCGGAGGGCCATTGCCATTTCGTGGACCACTGAGTGGCCGGAAGCCCGCGCCATGCCGCCACTTGCCTACCACACACTTCAACAGTGCTGCCAGTAGAGGGGAAAAAATTCCCACAATGCATCAGCGTCCAAAGCGGGATGGCCGACTTAGTCCGCCTACTGAGGCGACATCGCCTTGAACACGGCCCAGGCGGCCTGGAGCTGGCAACCCTTTCAGCACTGGTACACGAGGGGAATTTTCGCCTTCTCTAGTGGCAACACTGGACGGCGAAGCACCAAAAAATACCCGGACCAGCAAACAAATAGCCTCGCCGAAGGAAAGCAAACTTTGCTCCTCTCTGCCTTGCTTGCTCTGGGCTGGGCGTAGACCGTCGAGCATCCATTTCGTTGAGAGTGTGAGAGAGAAGAGATAAACTGGGGTTAAAGTCTTTCCCAGGAGCACGGCGATGCCATCATTGTCATGGAAGAGTCGTGTAACACCGAGCCATATAATACTCTTGTGGAAGAATGTCCGTCTTTTCCGACTAGCTCTCTCCACTCGCTGCGAATCCGCCGAGTCTGCGCTGCGGAGCCTGCAGTGTAGTGGCACGGCGGGCACGGCGGGCACGCACGCGCTGGCTGGCGCCGCTGGCACTGCCGTGGCACCGCTCGGCATGTCTCGCAGGGTTGACGAAGGAGGACGGGAGGGGAGGGGCGAGGAGCGCAGGTATGGGATGGCAAGTCAGAGAATTTCAGAAGAGGGGTCTCCCACACGCCCACATCATGTGTGTGTGCTTTTGCACCGCAAGGTAAAGAGGGGGCAGGGGGAGGAGGAGGTAGCAGTGACGTCGCTTGACACCCGCATGCGAGGGAAGTCCGTGCAGGAACTACAAACCGCCACCCGTCTCTGTGGCGGCAGCGCCCTCACCGTTTTCCGCTTTCAAAAGGAAGTATTTTGCCCACTGCTCTGCACGGACTGGGCGATTTCGTAGCTAGGTGTCTTCCTCGCTCTCATCTGCCCCATACAGTACAGGTGCGAGACAGAAGGAGAGATGGAAGCATGGAAGCAGCCCACGGACAGTGTCTACTCTGACGCCTGAGTAGTTCTGAAAAGCGGCTCTAAAGCCCCGTTGATTACCAACGCTCGCCCAGCCAGCCGAGTAGTTGTGTGTTTAATTTCGCCCAATTTGGTGCCAGTGAGCGAACGGGATTTGCAGCTGCCGGGTGGCCAGCACAACACACAGAGCACACTCAAAAGCACACACAGACGCGCATACAAACACGCACACACAGGCGCCCAGGCGTGCCCGCACACACACATGGACACTGCAGCGGGATGAGTTTTAATCTGGCATTGCTGACATCAAACGGAAGCCAAGTTAGCCGTGTTAGCAGAGTTAGCGCGGGCGTCCCATGGGCCACGAGCAGAGGGAGAGAGAAAGACGGATTGCGAATACCAGTGCGAGCTGGGGGGGGGGGGCGCTCTGCTGATGGAAATCAAGAGGCAAGAGCCCGAATGCCTATGCCCCCGCACGTCGCGGCTGGGACGAGAGGAGCCCCGCCCGTTTGGATGTGCAAAGAAAGGGGTCCGGCAGTGCGGAGTACACTGCAAGAAAAAAACACAACAAAAGTACACAAATTACTGGCAAATTTTTTATCAGGAATTTATTGTATTTTCAAAGTACAACAATCGTTGTACAAAGTACAATGGAACCGGCATGACGAGTGCTGGGCAGTCCAGGCCTCGTTGTGGTGCTTTGCAGTGTGGGTACCCGACGCCCACTGGGAATCACGTAGCGCTGATGAGGCTGTTCGACGTCACATGCAAGGCCAGCCGTGCCGCGCCGCGCCGCGCCCGGCTGCGCCACACACAATAGGCAACTTGAAACCTTCCCACCCTCGAAACTCACTGAACAGGGCCTCACCTTCCTCGCCTCCCGCTGGCTGCACACAGTGTGTGCGAGAGAGAGAGAGAGAGAGAGAGAGAGAGAGAGAGAGAGAGAGAGAGAGAGAGAGAGAGAGAGAGAGAGAGAGAGAGAGAGAGAGAGAGAGAGAGAGAGAGAGAGAGAGAGAGAGCGCACACCGCGAAACCCGCTAAGTTCCCAATATACGGGACTTAGGCCAGGCCCGGCGCTACTTAACCAACTAGCTGGGGGTCTTTATCTCGTAAACGGCCGGCAGAATCGCTTAGCGTTAAAATTCAATTTCAGATTCAAGTTTTTGGTGGAGGCGCGCGGGCTCTCCTGGAAATGAAAAACGACGTCGCGTTTTCTGCAGCAGTGCGTCTGGAGTTTTGGCCGCCTCCACCGGTCCTCTGGCCCACTGTGCGGCGTCTTGCGGAACGCGGAGTGCGACGCCGCGCCAGGCCGCCCACGCTCACGGCGAGCAGGAAAGTTGGTCTAACGAAGCCAACCAGGGACGGACGGGGACGAGCCATCCCATCAACTACTTTCCACAAAGCGATCGGAGCGGACTGCGAGCCGACACTCCCTCGTGTTTCAGTGTGCGAGCGAAGCAAGCGAAGCGAGGCGACGCCGCCGTTTTCTAGTTCGTTTTATTCATTTGCTTTTACACTCGTTGTTTCTTTTTTCCTCTTTTGTTTCGACTTTGTTTTTCTTTTTTGCGTCTGGTCGGCCTGGCGGGAGTCTGCGGGTGACACCGCCGAGTCGCGGCACACTGGCACACCGGGTGGGGTGGCGGGCCGTGGCGTGGCGGCGTGCCGGGCACAACACGCCGAATAAAAACGTGTTTTCTGTCCCACTTTGTTGTTCAACAAACACCCTCGCGCAGAAAGGGGAGGGAAAAGGCTTTGCTGCTTGTCTGCGTTATTATCTCGTTGCCTCTGAACCGAGTGTCGGATTGTCAACTCGGTTTTGTCTCTTTGATTGCAACGGACTGAGGGTAGAAAGAGAGAGAGGGGGAGGGGGGTCTTCCCTCTGCCCGGCGACGCGGCAAGTGCTTTTCGCTCCGCCACTGTGCGACGGCCGGCCCTCCTTTACACCGGCTGGGTCCATCCGCCGCGCTCCGCCACAGCCCACGCCAGGCCCAGCATCAAGCCCGCGGCTTTCAAACTCTTGCTGTTGTTGCTCGTGTTGTTGTTGAGAGAACAGAGGCGCGCGCACAACGGGGATGACGTCATGGCGAAAAAACCGCGCATACGGGGGGCATGATGATCGAGATTTTGGCAAAAGAGGAGGGCGTGGGTGTGGCCGCGCGGCCTTGGGCTTCGGGTGTTATCCCGCATTTTGGGCGGGGGAAAGGTGAGGGGTCGGGGGGCTGGCGCAGGCAGATAAATGGTGAAAAATGGAGGAGATGACACGCGACGAAGACGAGGCCGGGGCGGAGTGAGACAGAGACGGCCTCGCACGCGTTATTGCTTCCTTAATGCCGCCTTGACCTCCGCGCCATCGATTCCGCCAAAGCCTCAAATTGGCTTACCATAATAAATCGCGGACCAAGCCGCGACGCCTTGGGGCTCCAGGCAGAGGGAGAGAGAGAGAGGGGGGGGGGGAAGGGAGCGAGAGGAGGGAGGGAGCCGGCCCACTGGAGAGACGAAATAAAAGGAGAGTGGCGACGACGCGACACCGGATCAAGCCAAGTACTATAACTGCCGGCCATTTCATCAGCCGAGCACTCGGCACGTAGTGCAGGCGGTTCGCGGCGGCGTGGGCGTGGCTCGGGCGCGGCCGAGGGGAAGAGCGAGGGGGTGCTGTTGTTTCGCTTCTCGCGTCTCCAATCAGAAAAGGCCTCGCCGACGACATCAACATTGCACCTTCGACTGCCGCCGACTCGTCCAAGCGTTTGTTGCCTTGTTGTTGCTGAGGTCGTCGTCGCCGTCCTCTATCTGCAAGCCGCCATCGCCCCCTGCTCCACGCCACTGCCCCATGCATCTGAGCCCCCCACCCCTTTCCAGCGCGCTCACTAGGAGTCATTTTACCCGTGTTCTCCCTCTTTTTTATCTATCTTCACAGCTAGCACCCTCCAGCCGTACTCCCCCCCCCTCCCTGGACGCTGCTCGTCGCCGTGGGCCTCCCTGCGGTCCGGGGGCGGGCCCGGGGGCGGGCCCGGGGGCGAGCTCTGTCTCTGGGGCCGGCCCTCGCCGGTCCGCACTGGTCCTCGCCCTGCCCGGCCCGGCCTGCCGGCAGTCCCACTTAGATGCAAGAGGCGCCTTTTCCGCCCCCATCTGGGCCGTCGGCGCCCTCGGCCACGCTCGGCCTACTTGTCTATAAATGGCAGAGCGCCACTCGAAAATATTTCTCGCTGATAATAACTATCGTTTATCGGCAGCGGCCGAGTAGTGGCCGAGCGCCGCCAGGCGGCCTGCAACGCTGGAGACTCCAGCGCGCCGAAAGCCAAAGGCCGAAAGCCAAAAGCGCGCGCCGAAAATTCCAGCTTTGTCGGCGCGGCGCCGATATCGCCCTGGAGCGCCAGTCTCCAGATGGAGATGGAATTTGGGAAGCGAGTTACGGCAGCAGCGCCCTCGCCTCGAGTCTTTGAAAGTCCCCGAGACTTTACGGTTCGCCCGGACCGTGCCTCCGGCCCCGCACTGCCCCGGCGGCAGGGCCGGCAGGGCGTCGTTTGCCGGGCAAATGGCAGTAAACGACACTAGGTCAGCCCCCGGCCCCGGCGGCCCCGGCGGCCCCGGCCCTCGGAACGTGCCTAAATGGGCGCGCTGCGAGCAGCGGGGGAACGCGACCAAAAAGGAGCAACAACACAAAAACAAAAACAGCAACCGGGGCATGACTGAGGGCGGAGACGGCCCGGCCTGGAGCACGGCGAGCGCAGCAGCTGTCTCTGTCGCACTCGCGAGGCGCCCCGTAGGGCTGCGAGGGAGACGGAGACAGAGCGAGTCTTTGAACGCCGGCCCGGCCCGGCCCGCCACACACAGCGGCCGGCGAGTTGCCTACCCCGCGGCCCGCGGGCGCTCGGCGCGCACGCCGCGCCGGCGGACTCCAGCGCTGTGTCAGGGCCAGACCAGCCAGTCCGGGCAGTCCAGGCAGACCAACGCAGGGCACGGCCGTAGCAGCAGCCGCCAAACTTGTGAACACTTTGCCCCGTTTTGCAGTTGCCTCGCTTTGCCTTTGCTTTGCCCTGCCCGCGCTGCAGGCCACGATGGTGCCGGGCTTCAAGGCGAGTGAAGAAGCGGCGCGCTTTTCAAACAACAAGAAGAAGATGAAGAAGTGGGCGTAAGTGGAGCGCGCACCGCCGTGGCGCGCCACCACAACAACGACAACGAACAACAGCAGTCCGTGCAAACAACGAGTCCAGTCGGATGAGGCCGAGGCGGGCGGAGGCTGCCCCGCTGCCCCACTTCCCCTCACTTCCCCTTCCCGCAAAGCCGTGCTGCTATCTGCCTCTATAAAGTCTCGGTACGCGTCATAAAACTTAACCACATAAAAAGTCTAACGACGCAGCGGCCGCAACCAGTCGGCCGGGGGTCGTCGGCGTCGTCCTGGCTGCCGGCATCCCGACGGACGAACCCCGAACCCTCGCCGACGACGGCCAGCCGTAGTCACACCACGGAGAGGGGGAGGGGCTTAAGGTCGCCTTCCATTGTGAGTTACAACCCATCCACGACAATCTCCAAGGCGCCTGGCCGGCCTCTGCCGCCGCTGCGGCTGCCGCCATGCTGCCGCCCGGCCCAGGGTACAGAATCCCAGTCACTGGCGCCTGGGCGGGCTGGACACCATGTGGGTCGTCAACGGCAGGGCACACAAAGGGAAGGCCCGGGGCTGCCTGCCTGCCTGGCCGCCTGCCTGCCTCCGGGGCGACAGGGCGGTGCAAGACGGGGGAATGTCAGAGTGCGCTGCCGCCATGCTGCCGCCCCAGAACCCGGTCCACCTCTACCTGGAATTAACAAGGCCCGGCTACCTGTTGACGCGCTGATTATGCATCCGGAAACCGAGCAGCGGCACGGCGGCGGCACGGCGTCCTCGCTCGTCAGCCGCTTTTGACGGGGGAAATGAGAGAGGAAAAAGGAGAGAAGTGAGCGGGAAGGAGAGAAAAGTTATGAGAAAATGCCGCTGGTCATGCTGGCGCTGGGATTATCGCCCAGCTGGCCATGCTGCTGCCGTCGCCCAGCGCGCCGTGCCGTGCCGTGCCGTGCCGCGCCAGCCGCGACGCACAAAGGAAAGCAATTTGAAAGAACGCCGCGGCTTGCCTCTGGGGTTGCCTTGGCCCCCCCGCCTTTGTCGCTAAACTTTTCCAGATAAACCTGCAATCAGTGCCGGCCGGGTCTTCAAAGAAGGAAGCGCAGCGTGGCTGTCCGCGCCTCGCGCCTGGCCGAGTGGTCAAGGTGACCGCGCGGTGTGCTCAAGGCCGTGGGTTCGAGTCGGCAGCGTCTGTTTTTCTGCATGTGGGAAACGACCAGATGGTTGGGCCGAGTCGATGACGCAAGAACAAGAACCGCGAGGTTTCGCCGGCCGCCCTCCCAGATTCCTGTTTTTGGCGACCGCTTTTGGGCCCCTCAGATTTGTTCAGGAGAAAGACATTTTTTTCCAGACACCTTCTCGAAGCCTTGCATGGGCCTTCCAGGAGCCTTCCAGGGGTTGTCCAGAGGCCGTCCAGAGGCCTTCCAAAAAAGTGGTCTTCCAGAAACGCTTCCAGAGTCGACCACCACCACCTCCACCAGCGCAGCCCTGCTGCTAGAGGACTTTGAGATGGTCCTGAAGCAGCTCAGAGATGCCCTCACCAGATGCTTCCACATGCCTTGACGCCTTCTGGGGGTCCTGCAGCAGCACAGCTGGGGGCGGGCCGGGCGGGGGGAAGGGGCTGCGCATCACTTTGGAGAAGGAGAAGGAAAGGTGGGTGGGGGAAGCAGCTCCTCCTCAGGTGCTGTAATATTGATCACACTGCTTTCAGCCCTGAGTGCCTCGCTGCCTCGCTGCCTCGCGCTTGCATGCAATTAATTACTCAGGGCGGACAGACTTTTTGGCCGGACAGGGCGAGCCTTGCGGACGCCCAGCCGACGGCGAGCGGGCAAGGCTTCAAGAGGGCGGTTTCATTCATTTTGGCGCCAAAATAGACCCGAGTGACCACTCTGCACCTAGCTCTGCTGTGACCGAATAAACCTTAACTAACACCAACACTACTCAGAGATATGTTTTCTGTGAGCTTCAATTTTTTTTTCCCCGCAGCACCTTGGTAGACTTTGTCCAAAAGGCGCGGTGAAGGTCGCCCACACCGCGACGCCCTACACGCGTGGCGCGGCCCGGCGTGGCGCAGTGGGCCAGAAGACCGGTGGGAGCGGCCAAACCTCAAGACGCGTTTTGAGCTCCAGAGTCGGTAAACAGGACTCGAACCGAACGTGTGACCCCGCCAATGGATTGCTCCCCAAACGAGGAATCCATTGGTAGGGTCACACGTCCGGTTCCAGTCCCATTTTGCGACTCTGGGGCTCAAAACGCGTCTAGAGTTTTGGCCGCCTCCACCGGTCTTCTGGCCCACTGTGCGCGGCGTGGCGTGGCGGGCCGTCCCCGCGTGGGGCCGGAACTGGGAGTCTCACGAGATAAGGCGGTGAGTGACGGGCCGACCGGGCCGACCGCACAGAACTGCTCCCCCCCTCCCCTCCCCCTTTCCGCACTTCCCTTTCAATACACGCGTTGACAGCGTGTATAGGCGCGCGAGAATTGTGCCGGGCGAACATCTCCAGCAACAAAGTTACTCCCTCTCTATCTCTTTTTGCAAACCACCCGACGCAACCACTGCCTCTCCTCTACTCGCGCGGAGCCGTTTCAAAAACGGCAACCTGTTTCCGAGATAGCGGTCTGGAAGTTCCCAAGAAGACGGGGGTACACAAACCAAACGTCCTTCGGAACCGCCAGATATATGAATGAAAAAAAAATGCGCAGCATTTGCATCTCTCCGCCGCTGCTGAGATTTGTTGTGCCAGCTGTCAGAGTCTTTCCCTTTGCCTTTTGTTCCGGAGCGGAGGAGGTTGCCACAATGCATCCTGCAGCATCGTGAAGGGCGTAACCTCCCTTCACACACACACACACACACACACACACACACACACACACACACACACACACACACACACACACACACACACACACACACACACAGAGGCTTGATCTGCTCCGGGGGCGCGCTCTGTCAGGCGAAATAAGAGAGCAACATCAACAATAACAACAATATCAACAACAACAACAACAGGCTGTCGAACAAGGAGAACAAGAAGGGGTTGGGCGGCGCGCGGCGCGGTTGGGACGTAAACGGTTGTAAATCATGCCTCCCCGGGTGGGCCTGGTCGGCCGGGTCGTCCCGAGTGGCAGCGGAAACAATGGCGCCAACATCAGTCGTGGAACGAAACACTTTAAAATTGGCGCCCCCCCTTCCCCCGCCCGGCCACGCCGGCTGCCAAACGGCCCGTTTCCTCCTGTGCTTTGTGGGAGAGAGCGAGCGAGCGAGAGAGAGAGAGAGAGAGAGAGAGAGAGAGAGAGAGAGAGAGAGAGAGAGAGAGAGAGAGAGAGAGAGAGAGAGAGAGAGAGCGGTTTGAAGCTTAATTTGCAGAGTGCCGCTGTGAGGGACACCACGCCTGCAGGCTGATTCCCAGCGCTGCTCTGTCTCTCTCGCACCCCACGGGTCGTTCCATGTGTGCTTCGCAGTGTGCTTCGCAGTGCGCCTCGCAGCCCGGTCCGCCAAGTGCGTCATCCCCTTGAGAAGGCGTGGCCGCGTTTGGCGCTTGTTGGTCCCGGAATGTTGTTATCAGGTAGCAGCCAAATTGCAATTCCATGCCGGGGCATTCCTCGGCTCGGCTCGGCGCAGCCATGCCAGGCAGCGCCAGGCAGCGCCCTCAAGGCGGAGCGCAAGGCCGGCCCGGCCAGTTCGTAAATATGGCCAAAGTTTGTTCCAAGGTTAAGCCGCGCCGCGCCGCCCCGCGCTACGTGCGGAATGCAGCGCGCGCAGCGCCACACGGAGCGGAGGGACGAGCAACTAACTTGGGCGCCGTCCGTCAGGACATCAAGGTGCCGCGGAACAAGGCGAGCATGGCTGCAACACAGCAGGGCCTTCCTCCTCCGCCTCGTGCGGCCCCTTTGAGGGCCCCAGGCCTTACCAAGGCCCGGCCGGGGTCCGAGTCGCTCCGTCTCTCTCGCACCCTTACGGCACGCCCCATGAGTGCGAGGGAGACAGAGCGTGCTGCTGCTGGCGCCGAGGCCCCGGCCAGCCCCACCACGACGCCGTGCGCCGCCATGCGCTGCATAGGTGGCGCCCAGGTCCCCTCGGACAATGAGGGCGAGGAGGGGGGGGGGGGGGGGGCGCCAGGGCCACCCTGGAGCGGCAGCCAGCAGCAGCAGCCAGGGGAGGTGGCAAAGTTTGCGAATGACTTGAGTTGTTTGAACGACCTCAACTCGGAGGTGCCGCGGCGGCGCGGATCTTCCAGCGCGGTGGCCTTCAAACGGCTGCACCCCCACCACTCCCCCCCCTCTTTCCCTTTTCTCTACCTTGCCCACCACTCCACCACGCTCCGCAAAAGCAACATCTCTCGGGGCCCTTGCTTCAAGAGTGCTCGTGCATTGAAGACCCAAAACTGATGATGCTTTGGCTGCAGTCTTGTGCGTGGAGGGCTACTTCCACCCCCCCACCTCCTCCGCTTGTAGGACCCCCCCCCCCTCCCAAGCAAACAAGCCTCATTACGACGCTCCCTAACCCTTGATAATGGGCCGCCCATATAGTATGCAACACAGTAATGCCTGGCCTCTGGTGGCCGCGCCGGGCCGTGCCGGGCCGTGCCCGCCATGAATGATCCTCGATGCCCTCATCAACCCTTCCAGCCGCGCTCGCTGCACATCGGCCATTTAATCACACACTTTTCAAAACACCCAAAACATTTTTTTTTAATTACCAAGTTTTGCTTTTGGCGCGAAACTCCCGTTTCCCTTCCGCTCCCCCTCTGCTTGTTCTTGTTGTTGTTTTTGTTGTTGTTCTCGTAGTTCCGCCCCACTCGTAGCGAGTTTCCATTGCGAATTACTGCAGACGCGTTTAAACCGAAAAGCCGGCGCCGAAATTACTTCCTGTTTTCACGCCGCGGCTCTCTCTCACACTCACGCTCTCTTTCTCTCTCTTTCTCTCTCGCCCATTATCGACCCGCCATCGCCGGCCGAAACGCGGTGGGACTAGGACATGGCGGGACGCATTCCGACCGGACAGCGGGTCTTTTCCCCGCGCGAAACACACGGGCACACCACGTGACCCCCTTCCGGCCCTGGCGGAGGTTGGCCGTCGTCGTCGCCTACACGCCAAGTCGATCGTCGGCGAGCTCGGCGGACTCGCCGCGAGGTCGCGACCGTCGCCGTTTCGTTGGCGGCAGTGGCCGGCGGCCCGCGGGACAGTTGGCCACAAGACCGGTGGTGGCGGTCAAAATCTCAAACTTATTTTGAACTCCGGGGTCGCTAGGTAGGACTCGAACCGAACGTGTGACCCCACCTATGGATTGCTCTCCGAACGAGGAATCCATTGGTGGGGTCACACGTTCGGTTCGATTCTCACTTAACCACTCTGGAGCTCAAAACGCTTCCACCGGTCTTCTGACCCACTGTGCGGGGGAAGGAGAAAAGGGGGAGGGGGTCAACAAACCCGGAGTAACAGCCAACGACAGTGTCTAGTCAAGTACGCGCTCCTGGCTTGGTCCAAACCGCACCCCCCTTCCCCCCCCCCCTTTCGCCCCGCTGGCAGGACGCATTAGAGCGGCCGCCACTACCCTAAAATGATTAGCACTGGCATTTCAATCTCCCCTCGTCCCACCACACGGTTCTGCAAAAGAAACATTGCAAAACAAAAAAAAGGCTCAACAAAAGGGCGCAAATTTGATTTCAAAAAATTAGATACGGCTTCTTGCAGGGCTTTCCAGCGGGCAAAATGCCAGGACTAATATCGGTCCCCACGTGGACGTGGAAGGGTTGATGCCTGGGCGCCGCCAAGTTGTTTACCTCGCGGAGGGGAAGGTCGACCTTGAATTGCGGCAAATCGCCCGGCACACCGAGAGGCACACCGAGAGGCACGCGGAGTGGAGCACGCGGTGTGGAGCGGCCAGAGAAATATGGGCTTCGGACTGTACCACAAATTGCCTTGTAATGAACCATCTTTGTCATTCTTCTGCCTCTCCGCTCCGCCTTCGCTGTGTCCAGGGAAAATACACGAGTGATGTTGCGTTGCGTCCTTGAGCGCGTACAAGAAAAATTAAACGTGAGTGAGAAGAAAACTAAAAGCGGCGCCAAAATTCTTTCATATTCGAATAACTTTTTTTCAAGGGGGTATGGGAAGGAGCATGATATAGGGAAAGTCTGAACACTTAAAGTCAGTACTCCGCTCTCATATTTTAAATGAGGCGGTACCAAGGTTCGAACCCTCGGGCTCCTGGTCGGAAAGCTGACACGCTTGCCAATGGACCACGCCGTCACAGCTCATCAGCGCCGGCCCGTTAGGCAACCCAAGCGGCCGTCCGGCGGCCTCGGCAGCCTCGTCGCCGCACAGGGGACCTCATGTAAAGGACGCTTTGCCGCTTTCGGCTTGTTAGTGGTAGAGCCCGGTCCAATCTGCATTGCTGCCGGTTGACCGGTTCGGTCCGATGCGGTCCGGTGCGGCTCGGGCGGCTGGAAGGCGAGGCGGCTCCTTAGAGTCTGGAGCCGCTGGACTGAGTGGGCGACCGCAGCCCGGAGCCAACCCTCCGCCCTCGTCGCTCTGTCTCTCTCGCTCCCCTACGAGGCGCCCCGTGAGTGCGAGAGAGAGAGAGAGAGAGAGAGAGAGAGAGAGAGAGAGAGAGAGAGAGAGAGAGAGGAGAGAGAGAGAGAGCGGAGTTCGGAATCGATCTGCGGGTCCTCAAACATCCGGCCTGGCATTCCATGGCGACCCAGCTGCCTCCGAAGTGCCGCCGTGCCGCCGTGCCGCCGCCGGGAATGTTGACTTTCGGATTGTTTTGAGACGAGAAGCTGGCCGAGCAGGCCGAGAAGAGGGAGAGGGTGTTTCTCGTCCCCTATTGCCGCGGCCACGGCGTGCCTAGGGCATGCCTACACTGGGAATCAATACGCAGTAGGCAGTGGGCTGCCCTGGCCGCCCGGCCCCCGCCCGGCCCCGCTACGCGCACCGCGCAGCACCGCGCCGCGCTACGCGCTTTCACACAGCACCACGCCTGTCCACCCACAGGTGGGTGCGCAGTGGATAGCGCCAGCAATGCCAGCAATATCCCAATGGAACAACGCCTCCCCGAATCCGATCGCGTCTCCACAGCGCCCCATACGGCGCGCCGGAAAGATATGGGGTATTACAACAGGCGGGCGGCGACAGCGCGACAGTGCGACAGCCGGCAGGCTGAGCCGCCACACCGCGAAAGGCCGTCCCGGTCGGCCCAGCCCCATTCAGGGCACTGGGGGACCTGCCGCCGTGTTTTCACTGAATTTGTGAAAGCCGGTCTTCTGGCCCACTGTGCGGCGTCCCCCTGGGCGACTTTCCTCATACCGCCCGTTGCGCGGACGCCATGAATGAACATTTCGGAACTGTCGACTGGGGAGGGGGTGTAGAGTTCTACATTTTCCTTTCCATTTTCGAACTTTTAATTTCTTGAAGTTGACTGTACACACAGAACGTACTTTGTAGCACGTTGTTCAGTTTCGCAACTTGCTCGAAAGCACCTGCGAACGTATGAGGCCGATGACACGTCTCGAAATTGAATTTTAAAATTGCAGCCGCGCCATGATTGGCGCGGACCGGGGATCCACTGGCAAAATCTGCAAATTAAAAAGTTAACGGATCCCTGAGCTCTGAGCGGCACCGCGCCGCGAAGGACGCCGGCCGCGACTGGGCGGGCGCGGAGTAAATGGATGACGCTGTTACCAGCCTTTGTTTATTCACAGAATGTTTGCCGTTCGGTATGGCGGGGGTGGCGGGGGCGGAGGCGGGGGCGCGGGGGCGGTGTGGAGGCAGCTGGTGCTGGCACGTTCGGAGACAAGGTCCGGCACGACCCCACCCACGCTAGCTGCGCTGCGACAACACAACTACTTCACCCACACTGCCGTGCCAGGGCCGTGCCAGGGCCGTGCCGCCGGGGCCGTGCCTGGCCGGGTATCCTTCGCGCCAAACTTTGCACAAACCTAACCTAACAAGCGCTGGTCCGGCTGGCTCCGCTGCCCTGCACATGTGGGACACCAGGCCGGCCGACTGGTGCTCTGCGGTTGCCCTGTGCCATCAGCCGAACGGCGAAGCACCGGCAAGCCACTGGCAGCAGAGCCTGGGAAGCCCTCGACTTTGCTTTGTCTCTCGTTTCCCGGCCTCAGTGTTTTGTCAGCAATTTTTGTGACTGCTTTCAGTCAAAATTTCAACAAAAAAGGTCCTTTCGACACTCCTGTCGACTTCCAGTTCCCGGACTCACCGATCATGATGGCCGCCCGGTTGGTGGTGCGCTTGGCGCGGTAGGTGAGTGGCCGCGTCACGGAGAAGTACCGGTCGAACGAGATGATGAGCAGGTTGAGCACGGACGCGTTGCTGTTGAGGTAGTCCAGCGTGAGCCACGCGTCGCACACGTGCGGGCCCAGCGGCCAGTAGCCCATCAAGGCGGACACCGTGAACAGCGGCATGGAGATGAGCCCGATGGCCAGGTCGGCCACGGCCAGGCTGCGGGAACAGGCAACACAGCGTCAGGCGCAGTCAGTCAGGCAGTCGCGAAGGCGGTCGGGGGGCGGAGACACGTAAGGCGGGGTGCTCAAGGAGCCACCGCACAGAGGACCAGGAAGACCGGTGGAGGTAGTGAAAATCCCATCGCACGCGTTTTGAGCTCCAGAGTCGCTAAACAGGACTTGAACCGAACATGTGATCCCACCAATGGACTGCTCTCCGAACGAGGAATCCATTGGTGGGGTCACACGCTCGATTCGAGTCATGTCTAAAGACTGTGGAACTCAATGCGCCTCCAGGATTTCGACCGCCTCCACCGGTCTCCGGCCCACTGTGCGAGGTGCATGAGGAAAGACCCCGGCCGGACTCCGCGGCGAGGGACCACCCCGTGGCTACCGTGGAGAGTCACTCGGGCGCGGAGTATCTCCGGGATCGTAACTTCTTTAGCAGCTCTTGTAACTTTTTATTTTCGCCCGTAATGTGGGAGCGCGGGTAAAAGATACATCGTACCGCCACCTTTACTGAACACGAAAATCGAATCGGTTTGAGGCTAGGTTCCGGCCTCGCTTCCAGCCCACCCACGATCCATTTCAAACTGCCGGCGGTTTGAATATTTGAAGCGGGCTGAATAGGCCAAGCGAATCCATGCGCAGTCGAGCCGTGTCGCCACGCCACAGAGCGGCGCGGCGCCACGGCGGCGTGATGCAGCAGGTTTGTGTAAGGCATAAAGGATGGACGGGATGACGGGAGGCACGTCGCCGGCCACGTTTGTCGAGCCAACAACCCCCTCCACCGCAAGGCCAACACCTCGTGTTGCCCCAGCCTGCCAACCAGCCCGCCAACCCGCCCGCCAACCAGCCCGCCAGAGCTAGAGCCAAAGACAGCCCCGCCCGGCCCCGCCGCACTCCGTCCTCGCCGCTTTCGGCCGACCTCAATTTCGAGGTTAGGTTCTGCTAATAATGACATGGGTGGCAATCTCTAGATCTTCGCTCCACATCGTTTCCGCGATTCGTCCCACGGTTTGCGTTTCATTGGCGCACGCCGCCATTAGAGACCCCCGCCAGTGCGCTCGCAAAATGAACTTTCGGAAACCGTTTTACCGCGTAAATTGGTCACAGTATTATACTTGCTCAACGCGTATCTACCGAGGAGAAAGTCAGTATTGGACTGAGAGTAAAGCGGATTTTGGAGCTCGTATAGAGTGCGCTTTCTCGGAAGTTTCTTAGACATTCAGTACTTCTGCTGCACTGTTAGCGCCTGTGGAGTCGGGGGTAGGCAAGCCGCTCAACTCGACTGCCCAGCGGGCTTGCCTACCCTCGACCCCACAGGCGCTGTGCCCCGCGGTGCTGTGCCAACTTCCTGAACTTGGGAGGCTGGACCACAATGGATCGCCTGGATGGCCTGGGATTCCCTGGTTCTGCTTTCGCCGTGCGTGGTTTGAGGGGAGGGGCTGTCGAGGGGAATCGAAACCAGCATACAACGTCAAGCGCACTGGCTGGTGACATGACCAATCGAGCCATCCCATCCCATCCCCCTGGCCCCTGGCACTTGCAGTTCGATGTGCAAGATGCAGGCAGAGCGCAGGCAGACAGAAACACAGACAGATAGACGCCACGACCGCTCCCCGGCCTACATGCCGAGCGCAGCGATGCTGTGAAGCAGCGTTGGCGCTGACAGGCGAAGGCGACCCACCGTGCCGCGCGGTGCCACGCCCCGTGGCGTGCTTGTCCGGGGTGGGAGGGCGCAGATAACGGTGCCCCGTGCGGGTGCCGGCAGACATTCCCATACCCACCTAAACAGAAAGTAGTTGCTGATGGTCTGCAGCTGCTTGTCGATCTTGAAGGAGATCATGACCATGGAGTTGCCGACGACCGTGATGATGGACAGCGACCCGGCCAGGATGGCGATGACCACCATCTCGGACAGCGAGTACCGCGACTTGCTGCCGGGCGCCTCGGTGGACGTCGCGTTGACGTCCAGCAGCGAGGGCGACGACGACCCCCATGTCGAGAGGGTGGACGACGGTGACGTCGGCGAGGTCGGGGACGCCGTGAGGTTGTCCGCGGCCAAGGCCACGACGGTGGCCAGCCCGTTGGCCAGCTCTAGCCCGTCCATCCTCCACCCTCCCCTCTACCGGCCCCCGCGGCTCACATCGTGTCCCTGCGAACAGAAGAAAGGAAAGCAACCGTCAGTGCAAAGTCACAACTCAACGCGTTAGAAAAACGCCCGCTCAGAAACTTTGTCCGCGTCGAAAATCTGGTTGTGTGAATCGCTATGTGTCTGTGTCGCCACACTGTGGGGCCTCGGCCGGCCGTGGCGGTTGTAGCAAATTTACCCAGTGGCGCCCGGCCCGCTATAAAACAGAAAGGGATGCAGCGCTCATTGAGTTGCCACCCCTGTAAATGGAGAGCCCTGTCGCCCCCATCCCCTCTGTTTCTCTCTTTCTCTCTCTCTCTCTCTCTCACCCTCTTTCTCTCCCTCTCTCCCCCGCCCGCCTTGCTCGCCTCGCCCGCTCTCGTGCGCGCTCCAAGGGCACCGAGAGAGGAACTTTTTCCACTACCGTTTACTCTGCCGGGGCTACTCTGTCTCTCTCGCCCTCAGGCAGGCTGCGCCCCGTGCGCCCTCTGTCTCTGTCTTTGGGTGTGTCGCCCTTTGAAGCGCCGAGCAGGCCGAGCAGGCCGAGACCCAGACTCGGCCGCGGCGGCGTGCAGCAGCAGACAGTTTCCGGGCAGTGCTTCGCCGCGCTGTCTCTCTCGCGACCCTGTGGAACTCCCTGCGAGTGCGAGAGAGACGGACACCCTGCAGCCGTCCCTATGCCAGTCCTAGGGGGAGGCAAGTTATTGGTGTAGGAGGGAGCTCAAGGCGATTTGACGTTCTGATTGGCTGGGCAGTCGCTCGGCTCGGCTCGGCCAGGCTTGCCTCTCCGTGAAACCCGCGCCGTCCGGAACGGTGCTTCCGTCTCTCTCGCACTCATGGGGCGTCGCGTCGCAACGCGTAGGGGGGCGAGAGAGACGGGGCTTCGTCGCCCCGTTTCGGAATGAGCTCTCTGCAGCAGTGGCGGTGGCGGCCCGGCCGAGTGTGCTCAGCCCAACCGGAAATCTGGCGCGAATACAGTGTGGCCGCACGGACCGACAGACGGACCGACAGACGGACCGACGGCGCGGTCGTCACGGCAACGGGTCTGGATGTAACGGTAAGCCTGCCTGTCTGTCTGTCTGTCTGCCTGCCTGCCTGCCTGTCTGTCTGCCTGCCTGCCTGGCTGTCCGACGGTTCGCCGGCACAGCTGCAAAGGGAAATTGGGTGGGGAAACCTCTCGACCCGCTAACTAATTCTTATTCTTCTTCAAACTACTTTGAGGATCTGGAAGCAAGTTTGGCGCGCGCAACTCGGGATTGGAGCGTCGCGGATCAGCGAGCTAGCGATGCCGGAGCCGAAGGCCCGAAGGCCAGCCCCGGCGCCCCGGAGCCCCGCAGCCCCACTGTGTATTAACGCGAACCGACACGCCGGCCGCCAGCCCCGCCAGCCAGTGCATGCGGCCTGCGCCCGGCTCGGCTCCTGGCTCGGTGCGCCTGAATGTTTGATACAGCCGGGACGCGCGAGAGCGCGTTCAAAGCCCAGTGGAAGCATCTCTCTCTTTTTTTAAGCTCTGTGGGACTTTTCACGGTGCGGGGTGAGGTGAGGCTGAGCCCCGGAGCGCCACACCGCGCCCCGCCCCGCCCCGCCCCGCCGCCTGCTTTTGCATGCCGACACGAAACACACCCTCCACCCCATACATTTCACAGCACCTACGCAGCATGGCGCGGCGTCACGTTAAGTAGGTCACACTTAGCGCACCCGCAACACGCTTGATGGCCACGCCACGCCGCGGTAGAAATTTAAATTGTGAATAAGGGGTTGGTTTGCCGGACAGCTACACCACAGCCTTCGGGCCGGAAGGGGGGGGGGGAGTTTGGAGTTGCCAGGAGTTGCCAGCGCTCGCGCCGTGCCGACCCTCCAACCCCCCGGCCGGTCCTTCGCCGCCATACGGAGGCAGCAGTGGTTGGGAAGGCCTGTCAAATTCGGTGGGTGCTTTTGCATTTCTAGAGCACAAAGAAAGAGATAATCTGTACCTATGCTTGAGAATGATAAGACACACACAAGCAAGGGCACGCACATACTCACGACGCTTGTGACTTTCATAGACGTTCAGAGAGCAATCCATTGGTGGGGTCACTCGTTCGGTTCGAGTCCCATCTAGCGACTCTCGGGCTGAAAACGCGTCTAGAGTTTGGCCGCCTCCACGGTCGTCTGGCCCACTGTGCTGCCGCTCCCTTTCCACGCCGAGATGATCCCATCCCAGGTGACGGAAGCCGCCTCCACACCTCCGCAAAGTTGGAGGGGGAGGGGAGGGGGAAGGGCGAGGGAGAAAGACAGCGGGAGGGAGAGATCCAGCCATCGAGGCGAAGAGCCATCTCTCATCTGTCAGGAATTTGATACCTCGCTCCCTGGCTGTCCGGGCGCGGGCTGGTAACCACGCCACGCCGCGCCACGCCACGGCCCGGTACGGCGAGGCGCCGGTGTGGGGGGAGATCTCAGCTGTCCACGTTCAACCCGTTCCGTCCGAGCTCATCAAGGTCACTGTCACTCTAAGTCAGCGGTTCCCAACCTTTTTCGGCTCGCGACCCCAAATTTGTAGCAAAAAATTTCCGCCCCCAGGAAAAATTTCGCGAACCCACGCGACCCCTCCTTTAGCATGAGTCTAAGTGAAAACGACCCGGGTACTGACAAAGTCAAACCCCGCAGCCGGCCGCGGCAGCGGTACTCGAACCCGGGACCGTAGTTTTGGCGCCTGGCCGTGGGGCCTCCGCGTGGCCTTGGCCCCACCGCCCCGCCGCCCCTCCGCGCCACGCCAGTGCCGGGTCGCCCCTACACCGAGCGACGGAGAATTTCCGCGATAAATTGAGTTGGGCAAACATTTTCAGAATAGCAAGGACCGGACCGTATTTTTCGACGCCTGGGGCTCGGCCGCGCTGCCACGCTCGGCTGCCACGGCCCGGGGCCAGGGGCGGCCAGGGGGAGGGGCGGGGCCGGCTGCTCCGTTCGGCTGATTTCAATATGCGTCCACTCCAGGCTGCGAGGGGCGAGCGCGAAAGGGGAGGGGGGGCTTTCGCTCGCACAGCCGAGCAGCACCACGCAGCGCCGCGCGGTGCAGCAGTGTGTCGACGGCGAGGTCGTTTCGGTATCGTCATCGCGGGGAATGAGCTCGTGGCGACCCGATTGCCGTCCCGCCTGCGTCCCGTCCGCGTGGACCGAGGCGCAGTGGGACAGGGGGACCAGCCAAGGGGGACGCTGCTGAAAGCCCTTGCTGAAAGCGCGAGCGCTGAAAGCACACTCGCCCGGCCAGGTCCGGCCAGGTTGGGTGGCGAGTGGAGCTGTCACCACACGTGTCCGTCAGCGCACGGTCACCGCCATGGCGCGCCAGGGCCAGGAGTCAAGGCGAGGACGAGGAGTTGGGGGGGACCACCCGGTGCGAAATCTTTCCACTGGAACAATCGAGTGAGCTGGCCGGCGGATGGGGCTGGGTTGGGGCTGGGTTGGGGCCGCGTGGCCGTGGGGTGTGATGAGAAGGCGAAATGCGGGGACCACGGGGAGGTCAGGGGGCTGCTTTCACCTCCGCGACCCCCTGTGGGCCTTGTGGGGTGGGGAGTGCTGGGGTGGGGAGACACTGGTGGGAGCGTGTGAGCTTTTTAATGGCCTTGCTTGAAAGCTTCCGGTGAGTTGCGGGCCGAGGGAAGGGGGAGGCGGGGACGGGGGGTGGGGGGGTTTGCTGCTGCCGCTGCGTCCGCGCCGCCGTCGCCGCGTGTCGAACGAGGAAGTGTCGAAGAGAACGTATGGTGTGGCGATGATACAGAGCCTTGCGTAAGTCCTTGCCTCATCATTCAACCGCCGCGGAGACGGCCTTCCAGCCTGCCAGCCCTGCCAGCCCTGCCGCGCGACGACACAATACAATCACCTGTCTCCGGCCCCGCAGCACCCCGCAGACCGCAGACTGTCGCGGACTGAGTCGCCAATGAGGGACTCGGCTTTCGGCTTTCCCCCGCGCTCGCTGACACCTCGCAGCATTCATGTGGAACGCGGCGCCAGCAGCACAAAGAAGCACCCCGTTCTCTCTCTCTCTCTCTCTCTCTCTCTCTCTCTCTCTCTCTCTCTCTCTCTCTCTCTCTCTCTCTCTCTCTCTCTCTCTCTCTCTCTCTCTCTCTCTCTCTCTCTCTCTCTCTCTCTGTCACACTCTCCCCGGGGCCTGCGCCCTGCTCTGCATGCTCGGGACAGGACGAAACAGGACTCTGACGCCGGGGGACAGAGGAAAACAGGAAAACACGTGGAGCGCCGCAGCGGGCCGACTTCGAACCGTCGCTCTGTTTCTCTCGTGTGCGTACGGGAGAGAGAGAGAGAGAGAGCGTCGCTGCTCTGAATCGGAGCGCAGAACGCCCGGAACGGAGCGCGGCGCCTGGGGCGGCAGCGTGGCCGGCCTCGCAACGTCGCCGTGGAGCACGACAAGGAGGCCCTTGTTTGCCTGCGACGGCCGTCCATGTGCAGGCGGTGGGTGGCGGCGCCTGAGGGTCCTCCGTGGTCCTCCGTGGTCCTCTGTAGTCCTCCGCGGCCCTCCGTGGCCCTCCAGAGTAACGAAGCCCCACCTAATGATTACCGCGCTGTTGCGGCCGGGCGGGGCAGGCCGAGCTGGCAGGCCAGGAGGCTGCCGGCAGCAAGCCTTGCCCGTGACACCGCCTTGACAGCCCTCAGCCCCCGCCTCTCGGCCACACCGAGATCCCACGAAGCGAACACAAAAAGGGGCCGCCTAACCCGAAGCTAACCGCCGCACGAAGAGCTCGCCGTCGACGGGCATCGCGTGCGGGACGCGGTGTCGCTGTCTCTCTCGCACCCATGTGGAACGCCCCGCGAGTGCGAGGAAGACAGAGCGCTGGATCCGCTTGTTGTTGCTGCTGCGCCTTTACAGCGCGTTTCGGTTGAGTGCTTGACGCTGGTTGAGGGGTGCTTACCACCAGGTTGAGGTCGCGGGGTTGGGTGGGGTGCCCCATGTCCCACGTGAGTAGTGGGGTCCTCATTGCGGGTGACAAGCGCCCATAAACCAGCGCCCCTTCCCCCCTCCGGCCGCCGCCATGACGCGAAGACCACCCCGCGTCAAACCTCGTCCAGGACGGAGCGAGGACGCCGAGAACGACGAGAACGAGGTGTCCGACGCAAACACTATCAGGCGCAGTTTTGCAAAAAAACTTTAAAAAAATGCAGCAGCTGCACACGAAAATGAAGCTCGGTCATAAAATGGGTGCCGCAGACGCCTGCTAATTGGGCTAACAACCTCTCATTTTCTTATTTTCTCTTTTCTTTTGCAAGTTGTGTTTTATTTGGTGGAAGGTTCCTGCATCACGGATCGTGTTCTCTGGTAATTAGAGCGACGGCCTCGGCCGCCTCCGGCCGCACTGGACGGACTCGCCCCGCCTCGTCGAGGTCGTCTTCACTCAAATTCAAAACATTTCGTCCGGAAAAACGACCGCGACCTAAATCAACCCAGCGGCCGAGGGAAGGGAGACTCGCTTCGCCATCCGCGCTCCGCTCCGCCTACGCTCCGCCTTGCACGCCCGCGTTTCTCCCTTCGGAGCGTCTCGGGAACCGGATGTTGGGATCGGGCAGCGCCTCCGGGCCTCCAGGCGGCTTCCTCCTCTCGTCTACAGCCAGAGAGAGAGGGAGAGAGAGAGAGAGAGAGAGAGAGAGAGAGAGAGAGAGAGAGAGAGAGAGAGAGAGAGAGAGAGAGAGAGAGAGAGAGAGAGAGAGAGAGAGAGAGAGATCCCGGATGTCACTGGGCCGCGACTCCCCCGCCATTTTCATACGTCTAAGTACCCCTCCCCCGCCGTTGCCGCGGCCCCGCGGCCCCGCCCCTGACCCTGGGGGCAGATAAATTCGTCAAGGACTCCGTGCCGCTCTCCAACGATGTGGGCTCGACTGTCCCGCCCCGGCCCCGCCCCCCATCCTGGAGATGTCCCAGCGGGCGAAGAACCCCGGCTGGCTGCCTGCCTTCCACGCGCTCGGCCGCCGCGTCGCGACGGTCCAGCCCGCGCCACTCTCAGTGGACCGCCGCGGCGATGCGAGACGAGAGGGACGAGAGGCCTCCAGGCTCGCCGCGAGGCCAATCCGGCCGGATTGATAAAATGAGGAAGCGAAGCGGGCGGAGCGGAGCGCCGTAAAAGGGCGGAGAATATGTCCATCGGCTGCCTTCATTCCGAGAGTCGTTTTCGTCGCTCTGTCTCTCTCGCGCCTAAACGGGACGCCCTTTGAGAGCGAGGGAGACAGAGCGACGAAAACGACTCTCGGAACCATCAGAGGGCGGACGCCGCCGGCCTCTCGAGAAGGGGGGGGGGGGGGCGGAGCCCGCCCTCGGCTGTCCACAGCTCTGGTCAAGAGGTTGTGTGACGTGAGCGGAAGATAATTGAGAACAACTTTCTTTTTTAGTTGTGATACGGACGTCGCGGCGCGTTCCCTCTCCACCCGCGTCCTCAAAATAACAACCAATTGACTGCGAATTATCCGGCCGGAGTGGAGTCTCAGTCACTCCTTTGAAGTACAGTACATTGAGGGCGCCGCGCCTCGCCGCCGGGGCCGTTTAAAGCTGCCCGCCCCGCCCTGCCCCGGCCCCGCCCCCCGCCCCGCCCCGCCCCCGCGGATCACAGGCCACAGAGCGGCGCGGCTCGGCAGAGCAACAACTTCCGGCGACGCATCCGGCCTTCGTCGTCGTCCTCGTCGTCCTCGTCTTCCGAGCGAGGCTGGCTTTCAATTAGTCTGGCCGGCCGAACCGCGTGGCGCTCGGCGTGCCGCGTCGCGGAATTGGACGAGAAGTAGGCCAGCGTGGAATCAGGGCTCCACCCGCCTTCCAAGGACGATGAAGGGGGAGGGGGAGGGGCATGCTAAACAGCAATGGCATGTTTACCGGCACACTTGGAGCCATCTGCATATTCAGCAACTTGTCAGATTCCAGCCGAGGACTCTGTCCCGTACACGTCAACACCGCCGCCACCGCCTCGGCGCCCTGCGTCGCCCTGCCTGCCTGCTGGTGGCAGCCGACGAGGAGGGCGTCGGGACGTCGAGCGTAGCGGGCGGACCCGAAGCACCGCGCAGCACCGCGAAGCACGCCGATGGCGGCCTGGTTGTTGCGCGCCGGATCCAACCACCGGCTGGGAACCACCAGCTCTGTGCGCCCGGGAGTGCGAGAGAGACAGAGCGACGAAAAAGACTCTACAGGCCTGGCGGCCCTCGAACCCTCGACTCGCCATGCAACCCGGCGACTTGACCACCACACCGCAGTGCGGGGGAATAAAGAGCACGCTGTCTCTCTCGCACGCGACGGCCGCGTGGCGAGCACTCGAATGCGACAGAGACAGTGGGGCGTGACGGGCGTGACGGGGGTCAGGTCGGCCGGCAGGGCGACAAACTTTGCGAGTCCGGCCGGGCTGCGGTTTTGATCGTACGGCACAACTTTGGAGACTACAGCGCCATTTTTCTCCAACTCCACTGGCCGCTCTGCCGCTCTGCCCTGCAGGCTGGTTCCGGAGGGTCGTGCCTCGTCGCGCTGTCCCTCTCGCACTCACGGAGGGGTGCGGGAGGGACGGACGGACGGGGCGACTGGCAGTCCCGGTGGTCGCGAGGAGCCTCACCCCATGTTTATTGCAGGCGCTGCACTGGCGGCGCTGGCGACGTGCTGCGCGCGGTGTAGGAGACGCACTAATGCAAGCGGCACATCCAGTATAATCTGGCAATGCCACGCCGTGCCATGCCGTGCCGTACCGTGCCGTGCCGTGCCGCGCTACGCCGCGCCGCCAGGGGAGAGAGACTGTTAAAAATAATCCGCGGTAAGTTTTTATTGGTGTCGTAAAGCTGCTGTCGAGGTCGCGGCGCCGCGCATCGAGGGGAGGCAATTACTATTCAGGGGAGAGAGGGGGGGGGATCGAAGAGGCGGGGGCAAACGGCAATAGCGGGCAGCCAGGTCCAAAGTGGGGATGTGGACTTCCAGTCCACGTCACCCAGTCGGACGACAGTACGACGGTACGACAGTGGGGGCGCCGCTGCTGCCGCTGCTGCTGCCGCTGTTGGACTTCCGGCCGGCCAGATCCAATTCCCGAGCAAGCACGCTGTGCCACGCTGTGCCACGCTGTGCCACGCTGTGCGCTGGGACGGGGCGACGGGGGCACTCTGGCGATTCAGCGGCCAGATGCGAGGAGGGGTCCCCGGGACGCTTCACCGCCAAGAGTCCTAGCATTCCTCTCGCCGCGGCACGCCCTGGCACGCCCTGGCACGCCGTGCCCCTGGTCTCTAAACAGGCCCCGCTGACACTCGAACCGACCGCGGTAGGCGTCCGGCTCGGCTCGGTCCGGCCTCACCCAATCCGGGTCGACAACGCCCCTACGGTGCTCCATCCGGCTCTGTCACGCGGTCCACACCTGGTGCCGAGGGCCGGCCTCACGTCGAAAAGGGTCATTAGCAGATGATACCTTCACACTTGAAACATACTTAAAATTGCTATACACATGAAGGTGTCAGCGTGCTTTTACTCTCGAGTCCAGAAACGAAGCGCGTATCCTAAACAATATAATCGGGCCAGCTCGGGCTCGGCGGCAGGCGGTGCAGGCCACAGCTCGGCCGGCACGGCTAGTACCAACACCGGCCACCTCGCTCGGGTCTTTATATTTTGTTTCATACACAATTTTAATTACTATCTTTGGAATGAGCCCGCATACTACCCCGTAAGGAAACCGAACGAGTATTGACTGAGAAATTTGAAGGGAAAAGAAAAAAAATTTGAACTCTACACCCCCTCCCCAGTCTTAATGGGGAGGCCTCCTGCTTTACTTCGGTGTTCGGGATGGGAACCGGTGCTATCAGGTACCTGGGGTTAATCCCGTCAGCGACCCAAGCGTTCGCCGGGGGACCCAGTAGGACCCCAAAGCTCAGGCAGTAGGGTGAGAGCACCCAGTACGAAGCTCTTTGAGGGGCGGGACGTAGAGTGAGACGACAGAGAGACAGAGAGAGACTCAGACAGAGAAGAGGTTTGGTGGGAGCTTCTTGTTTTCGTAGGGTTGGTTGTGTACCCCATGGTACCCCCACTGTCCGGCGCTCCCGTACCGAACATACAGCGTTTTAGGCCAGCTTCAAAGGACTTATCATCGCCTCCCCGACGAGTCAAGGAGGCACCACCCGCAACCACACACCGGATGGTCTGGATTGATGGATCAAATACTCCATCGCTCCAGTGCCGAGGCCAACCCGCCGAAGCGGATTGCTTTTTAGACACCCACAGCGGAGTGGCCAGGTGAATGTGACTCTGACCACTACGCTATCACGCTTGTACGTCTGGCAGCGTGTTGGACGACGGGTTTGAGTTGCACTGGGAGGAAGGCGGTCGAAAAATGTAATGAAATAATGGGATTCGATCCCCGGACCCCGCCATCGGGATCACACGACTTGACGCTCTCGGCCACCACGGCCCATGATGAGGGGATCGGCGTGAGGTGGGTTCTTGACGCAACAGGACTCGACCGACCCGGTCAAAATTTCGCAAGAAGTTGGGGGAGTCGAACCGCCGACCCTAGCACTGAGAACCGACGCCTCTACTCCCTGCACCACCACGTCCCATACACGGAGTGGGCTCACGTTCACGGGTTTCAACCGCACTGGGTGAGGCAGTAAAATTAAATGGAAATATTTGTTAGGAGTCGAACCTCCGGCATGTGGGCCTGTTGCACACGGCTCCGCTCTCATGGCCTCGAACCACCACCCTTAGGATAGCAAGTCGAAAAAACTTTTGTGACGCTGGTATTCGAACGCCGGCCTGCGGTAACTCGATCCCAAATCTCTAACCTCTCGGCTATCATAGCAGTTGTGAAACCCGATGGATCATCTGCTTTCATTAACGTTCGTTAAATGAGATTTTTTTTATCTTTTTGAAGCAGTGCCGGCCCGGCTGCTGCCCGCTTGTCCGAGGTCGGTCGGACAGGTGAAGGGAGAGGGGGCTTGCCGTGCTGCCGATGCTGATTCCGACTGCACGGCACGGTGTGCTGGCGCGGCCGAGCCCGGCCGAGCCGTTGGAATATTTAAGCCCCTCTGTGGCGACCCCGTCAACCCCACACCGCACCGCGTTGGAGTGCTCCGCGCTGCGCGTACCGCGCTCCACTCCCACCCGGCCGATTAGCCCGGCAAACGGAGTGGCAGAGTGGCGGGCCGGCCGCAGTGGGGAAGAGGGCCGGTGGAAACGGCCGAAATCCCGGACGCGTTTTGAGCCCCAGGGTCGCTCAACGGGACTCGAACCGAGCGTGTGACCCCACCAATGGATTCCTCGTTCGGAGAGCAGTCCCGTGGCGGTGCTCTCCTCCCGGGTCTCCCCCTGGAACGACAGGGTGTGGGTTCGAGCCCCGCTCGGCGCACCCGTTCATTTTTTGGCGAACCACTCGGTCTGGGCGCAGAGGCTGCCGATGACGGCCAGCCGCAGCCCCGGTACGCCCCGCCCCGCCCCGCCCCGCCCGCCCCCCCGCCCCCCCGCCCGCCCCGCCGCAAGCTCGGGCCGCCGCGCCGCCCTGTTGCAGTCCATCAACACGTCCCGGGCCGACCGGCAGTCCGAGCGTCCGGGCCAGCCTGCTGCTTTTAATCGAGCGGAAGGGGGCGATTGCGCAATTATGCACGGCGGAACGGGACGGGGCGGCGATCATCGCCTGCACGCCCTTTTTTGTCCCGCCAAACTGAATTCCAACCGGCCGTGAATCGGCCTCAAATTTGACCATCCTGGTCGGGACTTGGTCGGGACGGCCGCCACGAACGTGTGTCTGCGAATGATCACGGCAATCCTCTCTCTCTCTCTTACTCTGTTTCTCTCTCTCTCTCTCTCTCTCTCTCTCTCTCTCTCTCACTCTCACTCACAATTACACATACACACTCACATTCACACACACACACTCTCCCCCCCACACACACACACACCCGTAAGCACACAAAGACGCTCGAGCACCCGTTTGATTAAAGCAGTGGAGTGCGCGAACGGCGGAGGCGGCTTGCGGAGGTTCCACCCACACACACACACACACTCACGCGTGCGGTTAAGAGAGAGAGAGAGCGAGAGAGAGAATTAATTTGAAACGTGTCTTCCAAAAACAGCATTCGTAATGACGTGGGGTGGGTCAGTCTTTCTGGAATTGTTTTCACTCCGCCGTTTGTCCAAAGCGGTCCGCAAAGCGCGTCAAAGTGGTCCGCAAAGCGCGCCAAAGCGGTCCGCAAAGCGCGCCAAAGCGGTCCGCAAAGCGCGCCAAAGCGGTCCGCAAAGCGCGCCAAAGCGGTCCGCAAAGCGTGCCAAAGCGGTCCGCAAAGCGCGCCAAAGCGGTCCGCAAAGCGCGCCAAAGCGGTCCGCAAAGCGCGCCAAAGCTGCTCGAGCGCGCCGCTCGTGCGATTGGCCGCTTTCAAAGTGTCGTGGTAAACGGAACGGGTGGAGGGCGGCCGGTGACCGCCAGAGAGCACGCGTGGCCGCGAGTCCGTCTCCGGCCCCAGAGCGTCGCCCTCCCTGTCCCGCCAAGCTCGGCGCCGCGGCCCTCCGCCCCCTCGCCGGGAATAGCAATGCAGCCTCCCCCGGGACGATGCACCACTCCGGGCAGAGTGCGTGTGTTTGGCCAGTTTGTTTGCGAATACGTGCGCGTGCGCGAGTGTGAGTGCGAATATTGTAACTGTGGAGCCCCAGACTCACACAAACACGCACAAACACACGCGCAAGCAGTCTCACATCTTCCCACGCATTACTCTTGCCACTCAGGCTTCTTCTCTCTCTCTCTCTCTCTCTCTCTCTCTCTCTCTCTCTCTCTCTCTCCTCTCTCACACACAGCCACACACACACACCGAGGCGCCCATGCGCTAACAGGAAAACACGCATGTGTGCTTCACGTTTGCGACCGCCTGGCCATTTATAATGAACGCGATGCACTCGCAGTCCAGTCTCGCACGGACTAGGTCTGTGTCTGTGTGTGTGTGTGTGTGTGTGTGTGTGTGTGTGTGTGTGTGTGTGTGTGTGCGTGTGTGTGGTATGTGTGTGGTGGTGGGGGTGGTGGTTTCGCAGCTGCCAGTGCGCTGCCGAGGCGCGACGCACGGAATAAAACGTCGGCCCCCATTTAGCCGCGTGAGCCATTGTATTCATTTAGGCCCCAAATTTAAAGCCGCCGAAATAATTCCCTTCCTTCCAGTTGAGGGAGTGCCTCGCCGTTTCCGCTGTGGCGACAGCACTGCAGGACGGACCGCGTTTCGCTTTGCTCGAATTATCATCAAGGTCGTTTTTCGCGCTGTCCGCCGCGCTTCCCACACGTTCGGAGCGTTGCGGCTGGAACACCGGGAGTGGAATTTCGGCGCGCGCTGCGCGGTGGCGTCACCTCATGCATAAGGCTCTGCGGGATATGCGGGATGGGCTCCCGGCGCGGCGGGGACCCCGCGGCAACGGAGCGTTCCGGCCGGAGCGCTGTGTGGTCTAGCCCTTAATGGCAATGGGCGTAGGCAAGCCCGCGCCACACGCCCGACGAGCGGCTTGCCTACCCCGCGCTTCACAGGCGCTCGGCTCGCACAGTGGGCCAGAAGACCGGCGGAGGCGGCCAAAACTCTTGACGAGAGGAGATTCCTCTGCGATGGCAGAAGCAGCGGCTTAGCTAAGTGATTCGCATATTCTCTTCCCTGGCTCGCGAGGTTCCCGGAATAATCCGCGACGCGAATCTTGCTCTGCGACCAGCGAGTGCTAGCGAGCCCCGAGACGTGCGCAGCGGCCCGAAAGGGCGAGGCGAAGCAAGGCAGCATTGCAGCAACAGGCCAGGCCCTTGTAGTGTAGGCCCCACGTGGCTGTGTAATGTGGTGTAGTTTTGATAAGCCGCGCCACGCCGCCAGGTACACCGAATACACACGCTCGCTGCCAATAAAACAACCCGCTCCCCGCGCTGGATCAAGCGGCCGTGGGGGGGGGGGGCTGCTCCGGACGGACAGTTTCATCATCAGGCTCGCTCTCTTTCTCCGGCTGTCAGTCTGTCTGTCTGTCTGCCTGTCCGTCCGTCCGTCCGCCCCCACCCCCACGTACGCACAGTGGTGTCTCCATGGAGCGCGCGGCCCTCGCGGCGAATTGTTTCCCCGTCTTAATTCAATTTGCCCCAAGAATCCATTATACGGAAATAAATCCACTTCGATTAAAAAGGCCTTAATTAATTTCCTCTTCTTTTTCCCCCCTGGTCGTCGCTGCTGTTGTTGCCGTTGTTGGTCGCGTGGGTTGGATCTCGGCCATCCATCTTGTCCGCTCCGCCCCCCTCCCCCTTTCCTCCTGTTGGCCTCATCGTTTGCTGGCAAGCCCAACTCAACTGCACGCTTTCAATGTGATTGCATGCCTCTCTCCAAGAAGCAGTCTCTGCCGCGGCCGCGAGGCGGGCAGGACTCTAGATGGGCGTGGCGTGCAGGTTGCGACTCTTCGATTAGTCGTCTTTCTGTCTCTCTCTCTCACTCTCGCACTGTTGGGGCAGCGTCCTGTGGAGGTGCGAGAGAGACGGAGTGACGCAGGCGGAATCAGTCTTCGGAACGAAAGGGCAAGCCTGGCGCTAATGGTGCATACCGAGTCCTGTCTGTCTGTCTGCCTGTCTGCCTGTCTGCCTGTCTGCCTGTCTGACTGTCTGTCTGTCTGTCTGTCTGTCTGTCTGTCTGTCTGTCTGTCTGTCTGTCTGTGTGATACGGTGGCGGTAGGGGAAGAGAGGGCAGTGTGCTGGGCGGTAGAGCGCGTCCTCGAGGTTTGTTATTGTGTGAGTACTACCAGTTCCCCTAGGACCTGTCCTGTGCGCCCTGCCCTGTGTGTGTTGCGCGCTGGGCGTGTGCCTCGGCCTGCGCGGTACGAGCAGAGCGAAAAAGCTGCGAGCAAAGTAGTAGTGTACACAGGCTGGGCTATAGCTTCTTGGTGAAGATAGTATTCATGAGAATGGAGCGGCCGTAGTGCCCGGGCCATAGTCCGCCGGTCCGGAGTGAAAATGAACGAGGGGGAGGGGTGGGAGGTGGTCGGGCTCACACAAAAGCGTCCATGGTAATGAAAGATCTCCCCCTCCCCCTCCCCCGGCCCGCCACGGGCTCGGACAACAGTGCCGCCCCATACGCGCCGAGCCAGCATGGCCGGCACGGCCAGCACGGCCAGCCTCTGCCGTCGTGCTGCTTGTTGCGCCAACTAACGTCGTTGGCTGAGCGTGAGCGGAGAGTGAACACAATCTCACTTAATTCAGCGCGTGTTGCCATATCAGCGACGCGTCCTGCCCGACCGCGGGCTCAGCCGCGTGGGTAAAGGCACCGTTTTCCTGCACTGCCAACTCGTGTTCGAATCTCGAAAAATCTTCCCGCGTTTTGTTTGTCGTGTCGTCGCGTGACGCGTCTCGACGGGCCGGACGAGGTGAGCGCGTCATGTGATGGGGATGTCGTCTTTGTCAGACGGTGCGATTTTTCTTGCTGCCACGTCATCGCAGTAGGAACTGGAGCTTGAGAGAGAGAGAGAGAGAGAGAGAGAGAGAGAGAGAGAGAGAGAGAGAGAGAGAGAGAGAGTCGTGGAAGAGCATCGATCACGGTTTGCCGCGTCGCAGCTCACTCGGCACGCCGTCGGAACGCCGTCACTACACGAGGCGGCGCGACGCGCCGCACTCCGTCACACGAAATAACTCATTTTGGCGCCAAATTTGACAGGCCGCGCTCCACGCGGTGGGGGACAAAATGGTCTCAAATAGTGTTTGCGTTTCACGTCGGAGAGCTCACGATGGTGCGCATTGAAGCCATCGTGGCATAAATTTCAAACCAGAGAGAAAACCACCGCGCGTTTTGGCACACTGCGTCGTATTTTGAGCATACGTAAGGTACAAACTATTGGGGTTACGGACAGGCAGGCGGTACTGCTGTGCGGACAGATAGTTAGTGCGATGTTAGGGCTAGGGGCGGAGCCAGGGGCGAGGAAGAGGGGGGGCATGTTGACGGCCGCGTCTCACCACGGCCCGCCACTCCCTGTGCCGCCGGCACGCCCGGTCTGCGGGTCGGGTCGGGACGGTGTATGAGAGTAAGTTGGGAGTTCCAAACTTGAAGGTGAGGATTGAATGAACCAAACTCACTAAATTCGTCGGGCTGAAGAGAGTGACCAAGCCAAGCCAAGCTGGGCCGACCGTCCCCAAACAGCGACCGCGGAAGTTTCGTGTAGCGAGCACGGGCGCGAAATGGGCATGGCGCGAGGGGCGTCCTGAGCGGGGCGGAAAGAGGGGGGGGGTCCTGGCCGGTGTGGGCGTCTCCAAACACGGCCATTTCCGGGCCATTCCATCCCAAGAAAGGACCGGCATTTTTCTGCGGCTCCGGCTTTGGCTGTTGCTACTTTTTTGGCCGGCTAGTCTCTTCGCACCGACCTCTCCACAGCCACGGCCTCGCTACCCTGCACCGCCCTGTACCAGTGGCGTGGCGAGGCGACGGTGCTAAGCTCAAGGGAACACGACTCACCATCGGCAAGGCGTTGCCGTGTTCTATGGGCGATCATTTTCCCGGTCAGTGCGCGGGCCAGCGGCTGCCTGTGGCGCCGTGCCGATAGCGCTTAGTGGCCTCGAGGGCTGCTGCCGCTGCTGCCGCTGCTGGGGCTGACTGGCTGGCCGACTGGCCGGCCGCTTTTAGCTTTTAGCCGCGCGGATAGAGTTATACGCCGCTGTTCTCACGCAAGGCCCTTGGGCCGGGCTGGCTGGGCTGGCTGGGCTGGCCGGCCAGCCGGCGAGTCGGTCCCGAACGGTGCTTTCTTCGCCCCGTCTCTCCATCATGATGCCCCGCGAGAGCGAGAGAGACAGAGAGAGCAGTGTGCGGAGTGCGGGGAGTACCACACCAGCAGCGCGGCCGCGCCCCGTTATTGGCACCGACATTCGTCTTGGCGCCAAATTGATTGCGTTGATGAAAAAAGATCGCGGCTCGGATCGTCAGCAACCTATTACACGGTGAATTAGCGGCGAGCCCGACCGTTCGTGCTGGCCGTGCTGGCCGTGCTGGCCCAGGGGGAGGGGGAGGTGTGGAGTGGGGGGAGGCGCGGAAACAGTGGGAAACAAGGGCAGCCTCCGCGATACGGGTTCGAGCGCTCCGAAGGGCCATATCTGTCAGCGAGCGGCATTATTCACAGAGCAAATAATCCCAGATCTCGAACCTTAAATAGTTAAAACGGTCGGGGACGCCCAGCAGCGGCGGCAGCATGGCGGCAGCGAGGCGAGGCTCGCCTGTCTTTTCCAAGGTTGGCCAGAGGACCGGGCGCCGCCCGGGTCGCCCTATCTCCATCTCTCTCGCTCTCCCGACGACAGATCTCATCACGGCCGCACTGTTTGCCCCACACAACTTCTCTCATCTTTCTCGTTTTATGTTGTAGAAAACAAAGTTGGAAACTCAGTTGGCCGTCTCAGAAGCAGAAGCAGCAGCGGACCAGCCTTGGAATCAGAGAGGGGCGGTGCGGGCCGCCGCGCCCCGCCGCGCCCCGCCACGCCCCGCCACGCCCCGGCCAGTTTGTTCTTGCAAGGGCGAATCAGCTCTTATTGGCAGGGAAAAGGGGGGGGGAGGGGGCCCGCTGACCGTCGCCCCGCCCCGCCCTGCATGTCCGTCAGTCGCTCCAAATCAAGTGACGACACTGCGAACACCACACACGGTGCGAGGTACACGCGGAGAGGCGTTGCGCGTGTTGCTCGCAGGCAACGCCCCAGCCGACCGATTCCGAGAGCGGTTTCCGTCGCTCTGACTCTCTCGCTCTCGTGGGGCGTGCCGTGGAGGTGCGAGAGAGACGCGACGAAAGCGACTCCGGGAACCACAGACGACAGGCAACGCCCCAGGCCCCAGGCAGCAGGCCCGGTTCGGCAATATCGTCTCGGATCTCCGATGGTCGGCGCTGCACTGTGCCGCGCTGCTGCGGTGCGGCGGCATCCGGATTCGCTCCAGGGATGAAGTTAGGGCTGATCCGACTGTACCGCGATTAGTTTCCGCCGGTAATTTCAGCCGGGGTGGGTGAGCTGGGTGAGTGCGCACTTGCGGTGTGCACCGGCCTCTGATGACTTGCTCCTCGACTAAACCCGGTTCGACCTAGCCTAAACCCGACTAAACCGGGCGGGGTGGGGTGACGCCGCTGCGCCGGGCGGGGCGGGGCGGGGCGGGGCGGGGCGGGGCGGGGCGGGGCTAGGCGGAGCGCAGCGGAACGACAGGTCGAAGCCTTCGACAAATCCTGCGAGAGATGGGAAAGGGGATTGTTGCGTCGTGGGGAGGGGTGGTCTTAGACCCGTCCCGGCCGGTCCCGGCAGTCCATGAGCTCAGCGCTGTCCAAAACAAGAGGAAAAGAGGCTAACTGAATCAGCCATAGCGCAACAATTATTGTCAATTTCGGCGGATCCCCTCCGCACGTGACGGGGGGCCGTGGGGCCCCGGAGAGGACTCAGCCCTGACACGTGGAAGGCCCCACTGGGGTAATGTTTTCACTCGACTAAGTCCACATCTTGTAAAAACGCGGGGAAACGCGATGCAAACGCTATGCATGGAATAATAACGAATGCCGGAAATTCGATATCGGGTGGTGTGGAGGGGGTCGAAGTAGAGGTGCAGCCAGGAGGACGAGCCGGGAGGGCCGAAAGGGACGAAAGCTCGGCCCAAAGCCGGGGAACAATAGCTGCTGCCGGAATGTCCGATGAAAAATGAAGGAAAAAGCGCGGGAAAACAAAGATTGCTCGAATCGGGGCGCAAAAGTGAAAAATAGAGGCGCGCGCAGTGCGCGGCATATTGGCCCTGCGCGGCGCTGGCGCGCTGGCCGTGGCCGTGCTGGCCGTGCTGGCCGTGCCGAGGGCCGGCGGCGGCTGCGGCGAGCTCGGTGTGCGTACACCGTACGGCCATCGAGGCGCCATCGGTTATTCATGACTCATCGGCAGCCCCACTGGCCGAAGGGGCCGAAGCACAGTGGGCCAGTAGACAGGTGGAGGCGGCCAAAACTCTAGACGCGTTTTGAGCTCCAGAGTCGCTAGGAGGGATTCGAATCGAACGTGTGACCCCACCAATGGATTGCTCTCCGAACGGGGAATCCATTGGTGGGGTCACACGTTCGGTTCGAGTCCCATTTAGCGACTCTGGGGCTCAAAACGCGTCTAGAGTTTTGGCCGCCTCTACCGGTCTTCTGGCCCACTGTGCGAAGGCGAGGCATGGCCAGGTAAGGCAGGGCAGGCAAGGCCGGGCAAGGCAACACGCAGTAGGCAAGGCGTCCCTCTAGTCTGTCTCCCTCGCTATGGCCGCGGGCTTCATTAAATACAGGTGCTGGAGATATTTATTTTTAATTTATGGACAGTGTGCTCACGTCCCTTCACTCTCGGGTCTGCGGGACTTTTTCATCATGACGGAGAGGAGGGCAGGGAGGGGGTGTCGCCCGGGGGCAGTCAGCAGCAGGGCCGAGAGAGAGGGAAAGAGAGGGAGAGAGACTGAGATGAGAGAAAGCGCACACAGAGGGAAGCGGTAGCGACAATGCAACTTTAAATAGAATCAGGAACGTCGCCTGAGATGCCCCGGGAGACGGCACTGCCACCGACATCCACACACGCGCGCACACACACACATCCACGCCCAGACACACATACACGCACCCACACATGCACGTGCAGAGGCAAAGGCAGAGGAGTGCGCGGCAAGAGGCTGCGACAAAATGAGAATTTGTTGCCGCCAACTTTGGCCGAGATACACGTCGCCGTCGACGGATATAGACGGACGGACGGACGGACGGACCGACAGACAGACAGACAGACAGACAGACAGACAGACAGACAGACAGACAGACAAGACAGACAGACAGACAGACAGACAGACAGACAGACAGACAGACAGACAGACAGACAGACAGACAGAAGAACAGGCGAACTGTCGGACACACAGGCACACGGACACTCGGACAGGCAGGAAAGGAAACCGAGTTGGAAAGACGCCGGGCGCGCGCTCACTTTCGGGAAGAAACAGCAGGAAATTACGTTTCCCTTTCGCCAAAGATACGGGAATAACAGCGGGGGAGGGAGGGACAGAGAGGGAGATAGGGAGGGAGAGAAAGAGGGAGGGAGACAGAGATAGGGGCGCAGCGGACGACCCAGCAAAGCAAGCAAAGCAAGCAAAGCAAGCAAAGCAAGCAAAGCAATGCGCAGGGCGGCGCGGGGCCTAGGCAGCCCGCAGTGCACCGCCGTCGCGCTGGCTGACTCCGAAGAGAGCTTCCGTCGCTCTGCCTCTGTCGCACCGACGGGCGACGCCCCTCGAGTGCGAGAGAGACAGAGTCCTACCTGGAGCAAGGAGCAAGGGAGTAACGAAGCGCGCTGTCACGGCTCATGCGGTATGCACGCACACGCGCGACGCGAAGCGGGCGAGGCAGCCGCAGCCCCAGCACCGCCCTGCCTCGCGGCCCCGCAGCGTCGCGGCGTCGCGGCGTCGCGGCGCCATAAGGCCTGCACCGCCGCGCTCGCAGCCCCGCACATTTTAGGCTGAGTCGACGTGTCGTCGTGAACGCTACACCCTGAGAAAGGGTCTCTTACACACTCGGCTTTAGTGGGGACAAAAGTTGTTTCGATTGATTTTAAGGTTGCGTCCGTCAAATGCGTTGTGGAATCAGTATGCAAGTTCTGAACGTGTTAAATTCAGAACTCTCTGAAAAACAAAAACGGAATGCTAAGAGCCGAAATTTCGCAGGCCAAGTCGAAGGGTAGGCCCCGTCGCCGGCGTCGCCTCGCCCGGAAGGGTGAGAGGCGAGCACCGGGGCCCTGCCACTCTGTCCCTCTCTCTCTGTCCCTGTCCCACCCCAAGCCCCTCTCATCTGTCGGCTTTGGGCAGGGCTGCACAAATGGACTAGAACGTGGGAGTAGAACCAAACTTGTTGGGACCCCGGGTGCCACACTCGAAAGCTCCACCACCACGCCACGCCACCCCGGGCCACGGCAACGCCAGGGCAACGCGAACCCTTGGCCCAAATCGCAGCCCCTGGCGACCTGAAACTCGGTGGGGCTCCTCCTCCAACACGGCCTGCAGACCGCTTTGTCTCTCTCGCACTCGCGGGGCGTCTTGTATAAGTGCGAGAGAGACGAGCGACGAAGACGACTCTCGGAATGAGTCTGCTGGAGCACTGCCTGGAGCACGGCTGCAGGTGCACAGGCAAAGTGCGCTCGCGCCAGTTTCAACAAGACTTTTCAAGTTCGCTGGCTGGCCGCCAAAAGCGCACTCGCGAAGTCTGACAAACAATTTCAGGCATCGCAATAGAGATTGTGTCGAGATTGTGTGTTTTATAGAGTGTTTTGAGCATAAGCTGTGGCAATGGCTGTGAGCGTTGAGGCGGTGACCACGGCACCGGTGTCTGTCTCCAAATGCACACATTTTTTTTCATCGTAGCACGGGATGCACTCTCTCGTTGACTTTCACGAAGACCCAACCTAGTCTTCCTGTTTGTGTGCAATATTTCAATCACGTCATTGAGTTTGTCCCAACCATCTCGTCACTTTGAAGTCTTTTTGAGAAGCAGCCCTCCGTTGCGGAAAAGGGCCGGACTCTCCACTCAGCAGGGCTTGATGGCTCTTTTCACGCCCCCAACCCCGCCTCGCCCCGCCCGCCTCCCCCCTCCCTGCAGCTTGTTTGATGCACCCCCTGCCGACATTATCTCCCTGCACCTCCAGGTCGTCTTGGCACCCCCGTCCAGGCTGGTGGGGCTGGTGCCTTGGCTGGTGCCTTGGCTGGTGCCTTGGCTGGTGCCGGCAGCCCGGCCATGGCACTGCCCGGCCTCTCTTGATGCCCCCTTCCAGACGCCGCACGCTGCCTGCCCAGCAGCCCCCTCCCCTCCATGGCGCCCCTGCCGGCATCCCAACGCCCCCCACCCCGCCCCCACCCCGCCCCTCCCCCGCCGCCGCTTCACGCCACGGCCTTAATCGATCCAGGCGGGGCTGGGCAACCCAGAGGCTGCTGCCGCCCCCACCCCCTTGCACTCGCAGCCTCCGGGCGCCCCTCCCACCGGCTGCCCCTCCCTGCCGCCTGTTTCGCGCCCCGTCTGCCCCCTCCCCCCACCCCCACCTTTCGGGGGGTTTCGTCCGATTGTTAGAGCATCCGTTGCGTCCTCCGGTTTCTGGGCGGCCTAAGACACCGCCAGCATTAGGCCCGACTGCAGGGCGCGGGTGCCGCGCCGGGCCAAAGGCCCAGGCACGCCGGACTCAAGGTCAGAGCTCTCGCCCTGGACGGGGCGCCCTCGGCGCTCTCGGCGTGCTGGAATTTGTCATCAAGTTCGGCGTGGCGCGGGGCGGGGGGGGGGGGGGGGCGGCAAGCGGGTGGATGGGGTGGGGTGGGGCGCGGCGTTTTCGCGGCATTAAGTAGTGGGCGCTTTAAAGTGGCTGGCGAGACAAGCGGCCCGCGGTTCCTCCTAAGTGGCATCGTGGTCGCGAAGCGAGGCGGGGTGGGGCGGGGCGCGGCACCCGTCTTGCCAAAAAGCGCGGCGGCGACATCTGCTTTGGCGGGCACACTGAGACACACGCGGCGGCCGAAGGACGTCCTCGCCGCGCTGCTGGAGCATGCTAAGTCGCTCAGCGACAAGCCCTCCCAGCCCGAGGCCGCGCGCTCCGGCGCGCTCGTCAAGGAGCAGCTTCTTGCCAACCCAGCGAATGGCGTTAGTCAGAGTTGGCTGCCTTAGCTCGTCTGTCGCAACGACGTTCGCGACGTTCGACTTTGAGGTGCGTCCGCCGCTGCACCGGCAGCACCGCGCCGGCGTGGCTGCCTCGAGGAATCTACTTGATTGGTTCCGTCAGTCTCGGCTCGCCGGCTCGCCTCATCGGCTGAGTCCACACGCGGCCTCCCCCACCCCTCCCCGGGCCCGGATGACTCCACTCCCCTTTTCACTCAAATTACTCCAAAAGAAAGCGAGCCGAGCGGTGGCCGCACTGGGCTGCCCCCTCGAGGACAAATAAGCAGTTTGCTCGGCACTATTCGGCCGGGCGCTCGCGTCGCCTGGGGTCGCAGCTGTTTCCCGGTGCGCCAAATTGTTCAAAACGGGATCCGCGAGCCGACAATGCCTATTGTCAAAACGGTCGAAATGTTTTGACCGGCGCGACTTTAAGCAGCAACTGCGTCTGATCCGAGGCGGTATTTCGCCCTCCCTCAGCGGGCATTTGGTCTTTGGACCTTCCTTTAGCATGCCTTTGTTACGGAGTGCGATTATCGGCCTTAGTTTGGGAGCAGTATTGTCTCAAAGTGGATCAAAATGGCATTCAAAGGCATTTTTTACTGTTTTCATCAACTTTGAGACAATACTGCTCCCAAACTAAGGCCGATAATCGCACTCCGTAACAAAGGCATGTTAAAGGAAGGTCCAAAGACCAAATGCCCGTTGAGGGAGGACGAAATACCGCCTCGGATCAGACGCAAAGGCTGCTTAAAGTCAGCCCAAAACACGATTTTTCAAAGACATTTGTGAGCGTTTTGATCAACTTTGTGGCAATACTGCTCCCAAACTATGGCAGATAATCACACTCCGTAACAAAGGCATGCTAAAGGAAGGTCCAAAGACCAAATGCCCGTTGAGGGAGGACGAAATACCGCCTCGGATCCGACGCAGTGGCTGCTTAAAGTCGGCCCAAAACACGATTTTTAAAATACATTTGTGGCCGTTTTGATCAACTTTGCGGCAATACTGCTCCCAAACTAAGGTGGATTATGGCACTTTGTATCAAAGGCATGCTAAAGGAGGGGTCGCGTGGGGTCGCGAAATTTTTCCTGGGGGTCGCGGAAATTTTTTGTTACAAATTTGGGGTCGCGAACCGAAAAAGGTTGGGAACCGCTGCTCTAGCTGGAGGCCCGGTCTATCCTGGCCCGCATCACTGCCCAAAGAAACTTTCAGCGAATTAAATTTTGCTGACTTTCTTGGTAATGCTGCGCCGACCATAAAAAGAAGAACCCCGTACAGGCAACTGAACAACTGGCGGTTTGAGTTTTCCCTTTTGCCGAACTCATTCTTATAGTGACGCGGATTGGTCCATTCGGCCGCCGAAAGAGAGAAAGAGGTGGCCGCGCCGCAGAGCCATGCGGCACCACACTGCGCTTCTGTTTACAATGTTTACATGCCTCGGTCAGCCCCAGTGGGGTAAACAGCTGCCCCTCGTCCGGGCCGGGCCCGCCGGGCCGCCCCGTAGGGCCCCGCCCAGTCCAGTAGGGCCTAGTGGGGCCGGCCGGCCGGACCCAAGGGGGCAGGCTGGCCCTGCAGGGCATACAGGGCCCCCGCAGGGACCGCCCGCGGAGAGGGGTGGCGGCGAGGTGTGGACCGGGCAGGCCGGGCCGGTGCATAGGGGGGCTGGCGCTGGCGCTGCGTGGCGCTAGAGTCCTCTAGAGTCCTCCCATTCTAGGACTCTACGTGGCGCCACTGACAGCGAGTCGGAGGCTGGAGGCGCTCGCAGCCACGGGGCACCGCGAGGACGCCACGCGCCGGGAACTAGCAGTTTTCGGACTTTGGTTTGCACGCTTAAAACCGTACAAAGTATTTCGAGTTTACGTAGTACAGAACTAATTTAGATTTAGATTTAGAACGGAATAAATTATTTGACATTTTGAAAAATTCCATGTCCAAAAAGTTAAAAAGAATTTTTTTAAGTAATAATTTTTTGATATTGTGTTCCGTTTGGTCCCTTTAAAAGTCACACAATCGCGCCACGCCCAATGGTTCCACACAGCGTGCAGGATTCTCTATTCTCCACGTATAACAGTGTGGAGGCAGAATCGAGAAAGGTTTCGGCGTTTTCTCTCACGTCGTTGCGTCCGCGTCCCACCGCGTCCCACACACCGGGTCGTCCAATCGGATCGTGCAGTGCCGCCAGGCCGCCACGCACCTGGGAAACAAAAACAAAAACAGAGAGAGGGTGAATAAAGCAAGCCGACAGCGGCGCGACGCTTCAGTTTGCCACGGCATGGCGGGGCGTGGCGGGGCGAGGCCACCGGTGTGATTGGCGACCGCGCTAGTGTTACCAACCTAATTAGGGTGGCCACCTTTTTTCACCTTCGCCTCCGGTCGGGCTAATCTCGAGCGGGGCGGGGCGCGGCGCGCTGGCGTGGCTCAAGGCTCGGCCTAAAAGGAGAAGAATTGGCAATTTCCTGACCTGCCGTCTGGCGGCCTGGTGGGGCGGAGGGCATGCTAGCGGGCACTAAGCCTCGAAAGGCAGAGGCGTGCTCCCTTCCCCGCTGACTTTATTCTTTTAACCTCCGCCTCCTCTCCTCGCCATCGCCGCATCACCCTTTTACTCTTTATTCCATTCTGCCAACCACACGTCCAATCATACGGCGTGAGATCGAACCCGCGGCAACCCGACACCCGCGGCTCCCGAGGATCGCGGCGTCGCGGCGCCGCCACTGGATGATTCCGCTCCGTCTCTCTCGCACCGAAGTGCGATGCCCCACGAGCGCGAGAAAGACAGAGCGAAGCCGCTCTCCTCGGGAGGCTGCTGGATGAAAGAGGTTTTAACGGAAAACGGAAAGAAAGGAAAAAGTTCCCCTCAATAAATAAAATTAAAATAACTAAACTGGTACGCGAGGGTGGGTGGGGCAAGAAACTTGGCGCGAAATCGAACAGGCCCCGGCCCTCGCCCTCTGTGGGGCCCTCGGTGGGGCCCCGGTCCCCCCGGTCCCCGGTACTCGGGCCGTGGGGGCTGTGGGGGCCTCGTGCTAATGGGTCCAACAAAAGACCCGCCACAATGCGGCTGGCCGATTAGTCGCCGTGGCACACCGTGGCACACCGTGTCGCGCGGGGTCTTCTTTCAGGGAATCCGCGCTCGGGCCGAGGCGGGCCGAACGGGGAGGCGTGGCAGCAAGAGGTGCGCGTCGTCTTGCTCACGCCACGCAACAAGCGGACGCACGCACACTGCAAAAATGATCAAGTCACAACGACTCGAACACTCTGTCACTTTCTTGGTTGGTAGACAATTTTTGGCGTCAACTGGAAAAATTTTGTTTATTACCAAATCTGGTGATAAATTTGTCACGAGCTATTAGAATTAATTGCCATCAGATTCGGTAAAGAAAATTGTTTCCACTTGTTATCAAATAGACGTTTTGTGTGTGACATTTTGGAAGAGCGAACGGACGGAGCAAGCTGGCAGGACGATCCGCCCTCTCGACTCGACGGCAATGCGTGTGAGATCGCGGGAAAAATGGGAAAATTATGGAGCGCGCCTCTGCTGTGGCTTCCGTACGCACGAGGTATTCCAGAAGGGCAAGCCGTAACCAACCCCTTCATCAATTTATGATTTTCATTCATTCTCTACCCTTTTCACCGAGCTTAATTTGCCGAACAACACCGCACACGTTTGTTTTCCCCCAACAAAAACACGCAGTTATAATTAGAGTGCACCTCGCTGTTACCGCGGCTCCGCCCCTCTTCGGTCGGCTCGCTTTTCCTCCAATAAAACGCGTCAAAAATAAAATAAACTAGATTTTGTGCCATTTTCCTTTGTGAGACCTAAAATAACAGAGTTTGTTGGGGTTCGAGGGTGCATGAATTTCATCAATTTCTTCATCTCCTTCGTATATTCTGCGAAGCAGACTCCCAGAGCGATTCAAATCCGTGGCCAAACAAACCGCTTCATACCAGCGGCAGCCTTCTATCGTAAAAGAAGGAGAGGGAGAGTGCAGGCGTCGATCCCTAGCCCTGGGGACCAGCATTATTCCAGCGTTTCTCTTACATCCTTTCAACCGGCACTGCTCTCCCAGTGCGATTCAAATACGGAGACTCCCGCGCCTTTGCAGCTTTGCAGCCGCGCTCCGTCCCAGTGCTGCGCTCTCCGCCCGCGGAGTCGCGCTCAGGCAACCTTTGCGCCTGTTTACCCGCTAGCCTGCTTACCTGCTAGCCTGCATACCCGCTTGCCTTTTTGCCCGCTTGCTTGTTTACCCGCTTGCCTGCTTACCCGCTTGCCTGCTCACCCGCTTGCCTGCTTACCCGCTTACCTGCTTACCCGCTTGCCTGCTTACCCGCTTGCCTGCTTAAGGCTTAATCACACTAGCGGGTCTCCGAGCGGTTGGCGGGCGCGGGTGCGGTTGCGGGTATTGGCTCGACCAATAGGAGCGCAGCGCCCGGCGGGTGCGGGTGCGGGCCTGGGAATAGCCGACCGTCTATTTTTTTACCCGCTAACCGCACCCGCAGCCAACGAGAGCAGCTGGATTTGTCATGTGACCAGCTCTGGCCTGTCGTCTGCTCTCTAGAAGGCGCGAACGGTGATCGGTGTTGCGCAACACAGTTGTTTGTAGTTGTGAATTTAATTGATATAGATTTAAGAACACTGAACTTGAACAATAATGGGACCGAAGGACAAAGAACTTTTCTCGATAGAGAAAGAATTTCTCTTCGTAGAATTAGTGGAAATGCGCCCATGCTGTGGGAGTCCACAGCTGAAGGACTGATATGAAGCGGTAGGTTTGGGAAGAAGTAAAACAAATCATGGGGCCGCAATTCACAAGTGAGTAAAAGAATACGAATTTAAACCTTTGTCATTCATTCCAAACCCTTTTGTTGACATTTTTACCGCCAAGCGCGACAGTTGTGGAGGTTATGTTTCCCGGCGGTGGAGAGGAGCGGGGCCTTCAACCGCGCCGCCCAGTGTGATTGGAGCACCCGCCAACCGCACCCCCACCCGCGCCCGCCAACCGCTCGGAGACCCGCTAGTGTGATCGCAGCTTTACCCGCTTGCCTGCTTACCCGCTTGCCTGCTTACCCGCTTGCCTGCTTACCCGCTTGCCTGCTTACCCGCTTGCCTGCTTGCCTCCAACTTGAAAAGACAAAAACAAATCGCATTCTCTTTTTGTTTTTCGCCCAAAAACATCTCCATCTTTATTAAAAGCATTGGACTCGCTGCTGTGATTGTGGGCCCGGCCGTAATTCAGGGCTGACCTTGGCGGGGCCGGGAGAAACGCACTCTTACAGTGATGGGCAAAGGGAGGGGGAGGGGGCGGTGGGGCCGTGTGGGTGGCGGTGGCGCCGACTCACAGCTTTGCGGAATTGCCGACGAGGAAACTTCAATATTTCGATGAGGACCTCTGGGAACGTTCGTCCCCATTACCACGGGGTGTTGCCCCTTCTGTCTACGCCCCGCCCTCAGTCTCGCCCACCCACACATGCGCATCTTAAACACACACACAACACACACACACACACACACGAGCCAAGCTCCTTGTTAGGTCGAGTCGTGCATCATTAACCGGTGTTTGAATATGGGGGCCCCTTGCGCTCTTTAGAAGGTATCACGCCGCCTCATAGCTGTGACTGGGGGGAGGGGGGAGGATGAAGGGTGGAGGGGCAGCATGTATATTGAAGGAAGCTTTGCACAGGGGCGCCAAGCGACCTCGCCAGACCTAGCCAGACCTCGCCGGTGCTGGTGCGACTGGTGCGGCGCCAGTGTCGATTGTTTCTCCCCGCGTTGTAAACGGTCAACCACATCAAGGGGCGGGAAGCGGGAGGAGGGGGGGGCTGGACTCCGGACCGGGCGACCGGGTGGGCGGTTCCGTCGACGGGGCTCGAACCAATAGGATGTGAAGAGCGGCGAAAAGCACAGTACAGGGAAAACTTTCATTTTCTTCCAATTTTTCAAGTTGCGTGTTCTTTATAAAGAGCCTGCGAATGAAAAGAGACAAAAGTGAACTGTGGCCGTTCGCTTCCAAGGGCCGGAGGGCTGTGGCGGTTTAAGCCAGTTCGGAACTGCTCGCTATTTTATCGGGTAGGGAGAAGCCAACGAAAAATGCGGAGGATGGAAAAGGGGGCGGGGTTGGGATTCGAACCCGCGCCCCGCCGGCATCAGTGTCCTGGCAAAGAATCAAACGGCGCCGGGAGGCGGCGCGAATCCTTGCCGAAGATCGTCGGGCCAGAATCAGTGTATAACAAGTGGCGCGGGGGAGGAAGGCGGCGCCGCGCCGCGGCAACGCCATGCAGGCCGTGTCGGTGCACCACGGCGTGCCACGCTGACAGTGGCGCAGCTCGCCGTCTAATTGAATCAATGGCGTTTCGCGGTGCGCCCCCGCCTTGCGCGGCAATGCTTGGCAATGCTTGCACAGCGTGACCTTTGCTTCTCAATTAAGCGGTGACACGGTGGGCGTGGCGGGTTGTGGCGGGGCGTGGGCGTGGCCGGCATTGGCATGCATGGAGTGCAGCGAAATGCACTAAAGTCGGTGACGGCTGCCTCGACCGGACAGGTCGCGCCGCGGCCCCCGCTAGCAGTGTTACACGTAAAAAATGAATTTGTTGTGACAACGAAAATGCATGTTGATTTTGGGATAGCTAAAAAAAGTTGTTAGGCGGACTATCAATTTGTTGTCAGAACGAACATTTCGTTCTGACAACGAACTATCGTCAGGAGTAATTATCATAAAAATGAATGTTTGTTCTCCTGACTGAAACGAAGCGGGGAGGTTCCGGAATCTTTTTGTTTTCTTTCGCCTCCGCGAGAACGTGATGCTGCTGAAGGAGGGGAACAACAACAGGAGGTGCGGTGGATGATACACGTCTCCTAATCTCCTGCGTGGGAGTCGCTTCAAAAAATCCGTGGGTTTCTTCCCCTTCCCTCGCAGGAAGATCGGAAAGTCACTGAGATGTCAACATGGCCTCAAAGAAACGATTCTGGCCCGAATTTGCTCCAGTTTGCGCTGTATGTTTGACATCATGTGACGTCAAGCGTGTGACGCGCGCGAGTGCTGTGTCCATGTGTGCCGCACACCGCAAAGCACGCGGCGCGCCCGCGCGTGGCAACGCTACGCGCCGCTACGCGCGCACAGCGTGTGTTGACACCGTTCGCACCCCCCGCTGGGTGGGGCACGCCGGGGCACCACGCCGAGGCAGTCCATGTCGAGGGGTGCGCATGAAGCATGAAGGGTGCAGTAACAGGTCGAGAAGCGACGCAAACAGGACCAGCGGACCAGCGGACCAGCGGACCAGCGAACCAGTGGACTAAAGGACCAAAGGACCAAAGGACCAACGGACCAAAGGACCAAAGGACCAAAGGACTAGAGGACCGGCGGACCAGTGGACTAGTGGCGCGGCGTCCCATGCAACGGACTGCAGGGCGGAGCGTGGTGGCTAGCGGCATGCAGCCCTCCCCGGCAAACGCGTGCACACACACACACACACACACACACACACACACACACACACTCGCGCGCTGGCATGGCCACACACACACACGCACCTGTGCAGAGATGCAGACGGTGTCCGAGGGCTGCTGGGAGGCCGTCGCCGACATGGTGGTGGTGATGCACTCAGGCTGGCTCGGGCCAGACGGATCGCGGCGGGGGGGAGCGCGGCGTGGCGGGGCGTGGCGGGGCGTGGCGGGGCGTGCGGGGCGCGTCCAGGAGAGCCCACGCAGGCGGAGCAGTGGACCGGGGCGGTGCGGGGCGGTGAGCAGGTCGCAGCCTCCACGCTCCCTCCGCAGGCACGGCTCCGGCCAGACTGGGGGACTGGGGTCCCGGCCCGGCCCATCCCGGCCCAGCCCGGTGCGGTCCGGGCGGGGGCTGCGTGGGGTGCGGTCGGGGCGGCGGGGCGGTGGGGAACAGGGCTGCTGAGCCATGGGGGCGGGGCGCGGCGGGGGTGGAGCAGGGGCGGCGGTGGGGGCGGCGGCAACCCATGGACCAACCGGCCCCGCCCCGCCCCGCTAGCCCGGCCACGCCCTGCCCTGCCGTAGGGCTGCCGTAGGGCTGCCGTAGGGCTGCCGTAGGGCTGCCGTAGTGCTGCCGTAGGGCTGCCGTAGGGCTGCCGTAGGGCTGCCGTAGGGCTGCCGTAGGGCTGCCGTAGGGCTGCCGTAGGGCTGCCGTAGGGCTGCCGTAGGGCTGCCGTAGGGCTGCCGTAGGGCTGCCGTAGGGCTGCCGTAGGGCTGCCGTAGGGCTGCCGTAGGGCAAGGCAAGCTCGGCAGGGTGACAAGGGCCAAAAGGACCACAAAGACTCGGAAAGGTCCTGCCAGAAGGGACCGGCCAAGGAATCGGCAATAATCGGATCAAAATAGCACACCGCTGCCAGAAAGAAACCCAAAACTTGCCCCAACTTGGCGCACTCAAAGGCCTGCCAGCCTGGCGGGCCGGACAGGACTCGATTAGGGGCCACGTAGGAGGCCTGCTTGGCCTGCCTCGGCGACCGCCGGGTTGGCCCCGGGTTGGCCGGGCCCTCCTGTCGGCACGGAAAGTACGGCCACGGTCACTTGATGCCGCATCTTTGCAATTACCCCCCCCCCCTCGGCCACGCCTCGGCCGCGCCGGCCACAAGGCGGGGGCTGCACAAAGGGCAAACCTCCTTGAGAGCTTTGAGGGCGGAGGCAGGGCAGGTCATTTTCCCAGTGTGCCAGGCACAGTGTGCCGGGCACACGGCTAGAAATGGACACGCTGCCTGCAGACTTCCCCGCCGGCCTTCCTTTCGCCGGCCCGCCACGTCCTGGCCGTGGTGGGGGTGGGGGCGTGGGTGCTGGTGGTGCTGTGCTGGTCGTGGTTGGTGGTCACTCATGCCGACTGGGTCATTTCGCGCCCTCGGTTTGGCGCGGCTTTGGCGGCCAAGCGTTTCCAAAGCGTTGCTCTCTGTCTCTCTCGCTCTTCGAGGGGGGCACCCCATGAGTGCGACAGAGACAGACAAACGGTTCTCTGCATCCTTCCCCCTCCGCGAGGATCTACAGCACCTGACGTTCCGCGTGTATTCAAAGCCGGACCAAGGCAGGTGGACCAAGGGTGGCAGAGACGGGGAGGCGGGGCCCTTCGCGGGGCCTTGGGCAGGGCTCACCCTTCCCGTCGGTAACACAGTTTGGGAACCGTCCACCTGCCACAAGGCGCACGGCGCATGGCGCGCTGGTCAGCGCAATGATAAGAGTGTCGCGTGATGGGCGTCGTTTCGACGAGAAAAAGGCAAACAAGCAAGGCGCCTGCCAAACGGAGGATAGGCAACGTGCCGAACGCGCGAGGCAGCGGGTTGCCTACCCTGAGCTTCACAGGCGTCCAGTCTGCGGCCGGGGGCCTCGAGCAGCAAACAGGGCGTTCTTGTTCATGCCCGCCGTGGTGGTGCCCGTCCTGGCCGTGCCCGGGCACTATGTCTGTGTATCTAAGTGGAGCCACCGCGGCGTCCCGCGTCCCGTGGAGGCTCTTCGCCGCCAAGCGTGTTTGGCATAATCTGTGTGCATTGCTCTCTCGCTCTCTCTCTCTCTCTCTCTCTCTCTCGCTCTTTCCGCCGCTCGTCGCCGACTCAGAAAACGAAAGGGCCGCCTTTCAGCCTTCCAGGCCGGGCCTCTTCCGCACCTTCCACCCCGCTGTGTTTTGCCTCTCGAAGAGCTCGAAGAATGGATGGCGCGGTGTGTTGTTTCCAAAGCAGCCCTCGAAGGGCGCCCACGACCCTCTCCTTGTCTCTCCCTCTCCTCTCTCCCTGCCCCCCCCCCTCCCTCTCTCATTCTCTCTCTCTCTCTCTCCGCCGCCCTTTGCTTCACTTGGTCACCACATGCCCTTCGTACCTTATCATATTTTCTCGCATCATGCCAAAGAACTGGGCGTCCGTGTTTTGTCGACTTTGCGCCCTTTGCGCTCGGTGTCGCTCCGTGCCTGGCCGTCTGCTTCCGAAGGGTTGATTCGTCGCTCTGTCTCTCTCGCACTCATGTGAGCGCCGCGTGAGTGCGAGGGAGACAGAGAGGCTAGACGGCAGCCAGCCCCTCGTGCCTCCTCGGCTCGTCACGTTATTTTCTTCCTCGGGGCACACCTGTTATTCCCTTCTTGGCGACCCTTTTGCCACCCCACGAGAGGCTGCCGCTGCTGCTGCCGCTGCTGCCGGCTGCCCCACTCCCTTATTCTGCCTTTTATTTCCCTCCCTTGACGGCCCCATGGGCGGCCCCATGGTGGTGCCAGAGCCGGGGGGCAGCGCCAGGGAGCGCCGCCGGGCCGCCACCTGGGGCCAGCCTGGCAAGCCCGGCCTGGCTGCTGCAGACTCATTCCGAGAGTCTTTTTCGTCGCGCTGTCCCTCTCGCACTCAAGGGGCGTCCCGGAGAGACAGAGCGACGAAAGCGACTCTCGGAATCAGTCTGATGTGCTCCACTCTGCTCGGAGGAGATCATCCTTGCGCTGCAGTGGGCCGAGCACATAATTTCCGTCGGTATTATTCGACCGCAACCGTTGTTCGGCGACCATCTGCTTTCACAGCGCCGCGGCGCCGCGGCCTTCGGCGTGTGCAGTGCAAGTTCCGCAAGAACGGCGGCACGGCGCGGCCCGCTTGGCGGCCCGCGCCTACCCGCCCTCCCCCCGCCCCCTCCCTGCAGGGAAGGCCAACAAAAAGCTTCATTAGGTGGGACCGGACCGGAGGCGAACTTGGAGTACCCGGGAGACCGACTGAATCGGGAAAGAAGAGGAAAGAGGTTCGGGCCTTCGGGCGGGGTGGGGAGAGGGGCGGGGCGGAGAAAGGACATGACAGGGCAGGACAGCGAGACAGGACCGTTGCTGCGCGCCGCCCCATCGGGACCGAGATCGCTTTGATGAGAAGGGAGTAGCTGGGGGCGGAAAAGTGAATCAAATCGTGTCGCCGACTGCGCCAGCGTTTCGTTCCGGCCGCTCGGGTGTGTGTTCGTGTGTGTGTGGGTTGGGGCTCACGCCACTAAAGAGAAGAACGCTAAAAGCTCGATCAAGAAAAGTGCTTGATAAATTCCCGCCAGCATCCCGCACTAGTCCCGCTTGACGACGGCGTCCGCGATTCCCACCAACCACCAGCGCCATCCACCTTGAAAGTCTGCCTTCCTTAAAATCAAATCATATGGCTATTGGTATTATCTTGTTTCTGTTCTTAGCTTCTTGTTTGTCACGCCCTTCGACTAGTTTTCAAATAAAATAAAAATGGAACGATTATATTGCGTGGCCGGTTTGGGAAAAGGAATTGAGTTTTCAGAAGGTATAGAATTTTTATTACTTTTCATTGAAAAACACAGTCTATGGCAGATACTTAAAATTGGTTCATGAAGTCCTCATTACAAAAAATTGGGTAGACTGATAAGTTTTCACTAACATGGTAGTGACCCTGTACAAAAAGAATTTCAATATTGCTTGGCCCCTTATTCCTATTAGATGTCACAAGATTGGTAATAAAAGTACTGTATTGCACAATTTATGTATAAAAGAGCCATCACAGTTTTGATGGTAAAAGGAAATAAAACCTAATAATGGCTTGCCAAAAATTCAAACAATAAAATTGGAATTTCTTCCCCAGCAGTAGCAACAATAAAAGAGTTTGTAGACCGGCAATGGATTATCTTAATCTTCAAAGGGATGCAACCAAAGATTAAAAGATTCATAATAATAGTAATAATACTAAAAGAAAGAGAATGCTACACACTACACAGAAAGCACAAGCAATGAGTTAAAATCAAAAGATTTGTAACCTTTCCTTCATTACTTTCAGACCTAAAGGAAAACTTATAAGGGAAGAGCAACAATGCAGAACAGCTCCACTGCGCAACATTTCATATCACAGGCAAACCACAAGTCTCTTGGAGACTAAAGAGCAGACAACAGAAAATTATAAAAACAAATTAACTAAAACATTGCAGAAGTCTGACTTTGCAGCAAAACTGAATCTCAGTTGGAACTCCAACACACCTTGAGCAAAAAGGCACAGTAGTAATACTACACAAACCATATTGCCTTCAACTGAAACTGTAATAACAAACATGGCAATAATGATGTGGGTAAATAAGGGCTGTAATACGATAAGATGAGATGTGATTCATTGTAACTTAATGAATTAAACTATATTTTGAAACAACGAAACTTAACAAGTTTTTTTTTGGTTCCTTTCAGAAAAATTATAGAGGATGATGAAAGTTGTGAGCAACAGAAATATTTTCCACCAAAAGAAAAACCACAAAAAGACACAGAAGAATTATGTCAATGAGAAAATACTTTCAAATTTAACAGATTGATGCCCAAACATAAAGGATAAAAATTAATACTAAAGTCAGGCAGGTTGAAAAGCTTTGGTGCTGCCATGACAAAGTATAGCATATCACATTGATAAAAAAAGACGTCATTTCCTAAGAGATTGACCTAGGGTCAAGAATGCATTGGCAAGTTTGAGGGCACATTGTCTACAAAAGTAGCAGGAAATTGCCCACGCTTTCCATTGCATTCACCATACAACCAATCATTATTTATTCTTGATAAAATGAGAACCTTGGCACCTTCCTAAAAAACAAGGAAAAAAACACAGAGGTTGAAGAATATGATTCAAAATGTAGTCTGCATAAAGTAGCACCTAAAATATCTTATACCCTCACCTGCAGATCCAAATCCTCCCAAGTTTCTGGGGAGAAGTTATAAAGAGCAGTGGCAGGAAAACCTTCAACGCCAGACAGTGGAACAATAATGTTAACAAAGTTCAAGGGAAATATGCCTTCCCTGCTTCCAATACGACCACGCAGCCATTCATCACTCATTTCTTTGACCAGCTCAATCATATCACCTTCCTGAAATGACCAGACATACTATTAGAATTGTGGGCAAAACAACAATAAAATGAGACAGGAATTGTCCACATTACTGACCTTAAACGATAAATCGTCAGCATGAGGACTATCATAGTCATACAATGCAATGCAGTGGGGACCTTTGGTATTGCCTCTGTGAGCCCTAGAATTTGCGCCATGTACAGCGCTGGTCGCTTCTTCCAAGAACTCTGCCGGAGGGGCGGGAGGAGGAATAGAGGGCATGGGAGGAGATTCTGAACGGTCATCATCAGCAAAATTCATCTAAAAACAAAAAAAGAGGAAAACATTTAATAGCTGTAAATTAAGATAAGACATAGCATTTGGAACATTAACTAAAAAATATCAAAAAACTTACTGATGGGGATGCAGTTGACTTAGCCCGAGTGACTGATGGCGAACTGTTTGGTTTGACCTTAGGGCGAATAATTGTTGGTTTGAAAGCCATGACGCCTGGTGTAGGGGCCGTGGCAGGTGCGGGCTGTGGCACTGAGAGTGTAGGAATAGGAGATGCAGCAAATTTCCTGGGGGGTGAGAATGGGTCCTGAGGAGTTGATGCCCAAGGTCCTTTAGAGGTGGCAGCTGATGAGTTGACAGGCGAGAACAGATCACTGGGAGTGGAAGGAGACGATCCCCATGGATCTCGATTGACAGGACTAGGAGTTGCAGTAAATCCCCCAAAGAGCTCAGAATCATCCTCAAATCCACTTTCCACCTGGAGATGAAGAAATAATGAGTAACACTTCATAAACCTGGAAGAAGGTTCAGATTAGTTCTGAGGAAAGCTGAGGTGCAAAACTTCAATACCTGAGAGTGGTGATGACTGTGCGAAGTTGTTCCGTCACTACCAAAACTGTCCACACTTAATCCATCACTAGATGATCTCGTTGTAGGAGTTGGTGAACTTGGGGGAGAGCTCAAGTCTATTAGAGAGGCAGTTGCCACTGAAGAGAGCGGCAGTGGTGTTGGTGATGGAGTCACACTTTTTGAAAGGCCTAAAGTGCTCTGTGGTTGGGCTGAATCTCCCTTTTGACCACGCCTAGTGAAAAGATTTGAAAGCAGCTCTCCAGGACGACTTGGCTGTTCATTGGGAGGAAAAAGACAGTGCAAATTACAATACAAATGAAACTGTTTAACTTATAAAATCTGGCATACACGACTCTTACCTGTTTTGAATTGGATTTAGAATGGCTTTTCCCTGCAGATTTCAGGGCACCTTTGCTGACAGCGATCTTCGGTGGTGGGGGTCTTGGAGGGGGCATTTTTTTGGCGGAGGTCTGAATATCTGGCCATGCTAAAGACTGATTGGTTGTTTGTTTTGGAAAGGGATCACTAAAAGGGTCATCAAAGCTGTAAACCAAAATTGCTCAGATTAATCAAAGATAATTTTCGGTGAATATGAGTGGCAGTAATATTACATAAGAAATGGACCTACCTTAAGTCCCAACTATCCATCACTCTTGAGCTGGCATTGATGTGGAGCGTGCTGTGTTGCGACCTGGTGGAGGAGCAGGAGCTGGCCGAACAGGCGCTTTCATTCCTAAAAGTAACAAGTGAAATTAGAAAGTGCACTTCTTGAATAGGGAAGGAGTAAACAAAGAACTGACAGGAAGTGAAGAAATTCTTCCTAACACATTGGTTAGAAATTTACAACATTGATCAGAAAGAGACAGGTCAAAATGAAAAGTAGAAATGGATGGTGTAAAGATCCACAAATAGCTATTGAAATTGAGTTAAAGCTGAAAAGTGAAAATTTCATGTGTTAGGGAAAGAGGTTATTTGTGTTCCACATTCACCCTTTAGTGCCCATCGTTCAACTAGTGGACATAGCCGAACTGGTGATTCGTGCAAGCGACGCAGTACAAAATCCAGACGTAAAACAAACATAAAGGTGCACATTTGCCCTTCAAAAAAGAGGTTTTCAAGCTTACCTGACGGATATTTACTGGCCATTTTCACAAAGTAATCAACATCAGCACAATTGCTGCCACTGTGCAGGTGCGAGAGGCAGGTGTGTTAGTGACACGGAACCCAACGGTCACACTGGCCGAAGATAGCGACTTCACACGGAGTGTATAATAAAGCCGTCTTGTCTGGCCGCGACACTGCCTCTAGTACGTACGTACCATGGGGTACCGCCTACGAGGCGTCAAGTGTTCGACTTGACCGAACGCTCTTATCACAACGCAGCTGTTGGCAGCCTTTGCCAAGGCCTTTGCCAGAAGAAGCCCCAGCCGTTGTGTA